>NC_056737.1:600166648-600509148 GCF_019279795.1 Protopterus annectens
GAAGAAAAAGGCAGGCCCTTGTGAAGCATCTCAGTTAAGTACTGTAAAATCTGAGGTAAATTGGGTGCTGCTGTGCTCATCCCTCGAGATTGGTTCCAGGCACAGAATCTTTTCCATTTTTCAGCATAAAATTTTCTAGTACTAGGCCTCCTTGCCTCTAAAATGATATCCATCACAGGTTTACTGAGGGATGGTAAGGGAGAGATTAGGTAAATTGGCCAGGCTGCAAGGTTCAGTATTAGAAGCTTAGGGTGCAGAATCTGGTTCTCCTGCTGGGACAACAGGGAATGAGTCAGAGGCAGGTGCCATGGGGGTAACTGTGACACACTGCGCACGAGGGGGTACCAGTATTGGCGTGGCCAGTCTGGAGCAATCAAAATCATCCTTGGTTTGTCCCGTTTGATTTTTAGTAGTACTTTGGAGAGCAGAGGCAGAGGAGGAGGAAGGCATAAATTTACAGGTTTTTCCAGCTGAAGGACAGAGCATCCACTTTCCAGACTTGTTTGTGGGGTGTCCTTATGCAAAATTTGTTCAATTGGTAGTTCAGGGGAAGAGGCAAACGGGTCTATATCTGGGCTCCCACATTTACTTGTCAACATGTTGAAAATCCTTTGTTCCAGTTTCAACTCGTGTGGGTCCATGAGGTTCCTGCTTAGTCCGTCTGCCAGTGTATTTAATTTTCCTGGCAGGAATTGAGCTTGTAGGTGCACTTGGTAGCTCAAGGCTGTGTTCCACAATGCCATGGCTAGTCTGCAGAGGGGGTAAGAATGTGTACCCCCCCTGCTTGTTTATGTACCACATAACAGTGGTGTTGTCAGTCTTTACCATTAGCTGTCCTGGAAGAATGTGGTCCTTGAAGGCTGTCAGAGCATTCTGCACAGCTAAGATTTCTTTTTGATTGATATGCAGGTGCATTTGACTTGGGTTCCATTTGCACTGAATGCACTTCCCTGCCAGGTGAGCCCCCCCATGCATGGTCTGATGAGTCTGTTTTAGGGTTTGGGCGGCAGGGGGTTGTGTGAAAGATAGTCCCTTATATTGGTGGCAGGCCTCTGCTCACCAAAGGAACTCTATGCATTGGCAAGGTATGATGGGAATCATTGCTACTAGATCCGGGGAATGTTGATACCATAGGCTTTTTAGATACTACTGTAGTTTCCTCATATGCAGTCTTGCATATGGAATTAGAAGAATGCATGCCATGAACCCCAAGGCTTGCAGTATTTGTCTTGCAGATAGCATGGTTTCTGTCGCCATTTGTTTGAAGTACGTTGTCAAATTAATTTGTTTCTCTAGCGTGAGGTAAGCCATCTGATAAGTTGTATGCAAACTTGATCCCAGGAATATAATTTGACAGAGTACCAGGTGAGCTTTCTTTTCGTTTATGGTGTATCCCAGACAAGTTAGAACCCTTTGTACAAAGGCCAGATGCTTCAAAAGTATGTCTTGACTTTCTGCCTGAATTAGACAATCGCCCAGATATGGGTTTATTTGAATATTTCTTTGCCTGCAAAATGCAATAATTGGAGCTAGGCACTTTGTGAATACCCTGGGCGCAGTAGATAAGCCAAAGGGCAGTGCAGAGAACTGATAGTGCCTGTAGCCTGCTTTGAAGTGAAGGTATCTTCTGCAAGATTCCCTGATTGGGATATGCAGGTATACTTCTTTTAAATCTAGTGTTGCCAACCAGGCATCTTTGCCTAGCATAGGAAGCAACTGGTGAAGAGTCAACATCTTGAATTTTGGAATCTCCAAAAAGGTGTTTAGAGTAGACAGGTCCAGGATAGGACACTATGAATTGTCTTTTCTGGGTACCAGGAAAAGTCTAGAGTAGAAACCTTGTCCCTTTTCCTCTTCTGGTATCAACTGAATAGCCCCCATGCTTAAAAGAGAAAGTACTTGTTTTTGGGCCTCTGCCCACCGATTTGGAGGTAGGTTCGGCCACCCGTCTGGTGTTGGCAACGTGTGGAAGTGAAATCTGTATCTCTGGGACACTATATTTAAAACCCATTTGTCCTGGGTAATGAGCTCCCAAGAGAAATCTTTCCCCCCAAAGGGGCAGTCAGTTGATAAGTGCTTGGGAATTTTGAAAAGGAAGTCATTGAGGCAGTTTACCATAGGGGGGAGTCTCATTACTCCCAGATTTGGAAGTGGAGGCCCCCCCACTGCTTAGTCCTGTGTGTCCCCTGGGACTGAAAAGTACAGTTGTGTACCTACCATATATGTAGATGTTAGAGTGTATTCACTGTTGCAGTCATTACTCTTGGGTTATCCTGCTGGCAGGCTACCCGCAGTCGGCCTGAATTTCAAAGTCCTGGTCCGACGACGGTTGCTGTCGCCTCTTCCCTGACGTCAGTGCGCCAGGGGGTATAAAAGATGCAGCTGACGCCATTTTCTTCAGTTTTTCTTGCCCCAGATGTCAGGTGCCCCCAAAAGGGTAGGCTAAATATATTATGCCAATAAACATACATGCCGTAAGTAAACAATTCTTTCATCTACAAGCAAATACACCACATAGGTTTGTATAGAATAGAGAAGTACAGATAAACCCCAGCAACAGAAAGGGGGATGGTGGGAGGGTAACCTGAACTGCAACAGTGAATACACTCGAACATCTACATTTATAGTAGGTACACAACTGTACTATGTTCATCGTGTTTCACTGTTGCAGTCATTACTGTCGGGTTGAATCCCAAAGCTAAGGATGGGTGGCTGGGCTAAATAGGATTAGGAGAGGCTATGAGGCCCTGCAGAACTGCAGTGGCAAAGCCTGCTCTGAATTTAGAGTAAAGAGGTAAGTGGTAGTGCTTACAAAGTGTGCACTGAACTCCAAGCTGCAGCCTCTAAGATGTCTTTGGTTGGTACTCCTCTGAGGAAGTCTGCTGAAGTGGCTGCTGCTCTGGTAGAATGAGGCCTAATGCCCTTAGACACTGATTTGCCATGCTGAGAATAGCAGAAACAGATGCAATGGGCTATCCATTTAGAAATAGTCTGTTTTGAGATAGCCTTTCCTTCTGATCCTGCAGCATATGACACTAAAAGTTGCTCAGTCTTTCTGAAAGCTTCAGTTCTGTCCAAGTAGAAGCGTAGCTGCCTGTGTATGTCCACAGAATGCAGAATTTTCTCCCCCTTGTTCTGTGGGTTTGGACAAAAGGTAGGCAAGTGAATGGTTTCGTTGAGGGCCACACTGGACACCACCTTAGGCATAAATGTTGGGTTTGTCCTTAGAGAAACCCTGTCTGGATGGAAAATGATAAAAGGTTCCACAGCCATGAGTGCTTGTAACTCTGAGACTCGTCCTGCAGAGGTTATTGCTAGAAGCAAAGCTGTTTTCCAGGATAAGAATTTTATACCAGCTGTCGAGGCTGGCTCAAAGGGAGGTAGTGTGAGATTTTCCAAGACATAATTGAGGTCCCATGCCGGAATTAGTGCTCTCCTTGGAGGCCTGATGTTTTTGGCCCCTCTGAGGTACTGCCGTATTAAAGGATGAGAAAAGATAGGTGGTTCCATATTGTAATGGGCTGAAATGGCAGAGGCATGAATCTTAATTGATGAAAACTAAAGGCCTCTGTGTCCAGCATCTCAGTTAGGTACTGTAAAATCTGAGGAATATTTGGTACATACATGTTAATGCCTTGTTCGTGGTTCCAAGCACAGAATCTTTTCCATTTTTCTGCATAAGATTTTCTGGTACTGGGCCTCCTAGCCTCCAAGATAACATCCATAACAGCTTTTGAAAGAGGAATGTTCTGAATGGCTACATTATCTGCCATGCTGCCAGATTTAAGGTCCTGAATTGACTGTGCAGGATCTGATTGTTTTGTTGGGTCAGCAAGTGGGAAGTTTGAGGCAATATCCATGCTGGATCTTGAGACAAGCTCTTTAGGGTTGGGTACCAGTGCTGGCATGGCCAGTCTGGTGCTATCAGTATCATTTTTGGCTTCTCTTGTCTGACCTTTAGGAATACATTGGCAGTGGAGGAAAGGCATATACTGTTAGGTTTTTCCAGCTGAAGGATAGGGCGTCCACTCTCCATGCTTGTTTGTGATAAATCCTTGTGCAAAATCTCTGTAACTGGCACTTGTGAGGGGAGGCAAATAGATCTGTGTCTGGGCATCCCCATTTCCTTGTTATCATGCTGAAGACTTGTGGATCCAGTTTCCACTCGTGGGGATCCATGAGGTTTCTGTTTAGTTCATCTGCCAGAGTATTTGTTTTTCCTGGCAGGAACTGTGCTTCCAGGTGAACTTGAAAAGTCAATGCTGTGTCCCACAAGGTCATTGCTTGTCTGCAGAGGGGGTAGGAATGTGTGCCTCCCTGCTTATGTACCACATGACTGTAGTACTGTGCATCTTTATCAGTAGCTGTCCTGGATGAAGTAGATCCTTGAAAGCTGTCAGGGGGTTCTGAACAGCTAGCATTTCTTTTTGATTGATATGAAGATGCATCTGGCTTGCAGGCCATGTGCCCTGAATACATTTTCCTGCCATGTGGGCCCCCCAGGCATAATCTGATGCAATCATTGTCAGTGTCTGGCTGTGGGTAAAGTGAATGGCAAACCCTTGTTGTGGTGACAGGCCTGTGCCCACCATCGAAACTCCTGTTGCAGGCAGGGGATAAGGGTAATTACTGTCACCAGGCTGTGGCAATGCTGAGTCCAAACACTTTCTAGATACCATTGTAGTTTCCTCGTATGCAGTCTGGCATATGGAATTAGTAGAATGCAGGATGCCATGAAGCCCAAGGCCTGCAGGATTTTCCTTGCAGATAACTGGGTATATATGTTGCCACTTTTTGAAGTAAGAAGTCAGTTGCCTTTGTTTGTCTGGCGTGAGATAAGCCACCTGGGCAGTTGTATTTAAGCTTGCACCAAGGAATATTATCTCTTGAGAGGGTACTAGTTTTGATTTCTTTTCATTTACTGTGTACCCTAGGCAAATTAGTAATCTTTTTACAAACGCCAGATGCTTTAGAAGAATGTCTTCTTTGTTCTCTGCTTGAATAAGGCAGTCGTCCAAGTAGGGATATATTTGAATTCCTCTGTCTGCAAAACGCAATTACTGGTGCCAGACATTATGTGAAGACCCTGGGCGCAGTAGATAAGCCAAAGGGCAGTGCAGAGAATTGGTAGTGCATTTAGCCAGCTATGAATCAGAGGTATCTTCTGCAAGATTGTCTGACTAGGACATGCAGATATGCCTCTTTTAGGTCCAAAGTTACAAGCCAAGCCTTCTTGCCCAGCATGGGCAGTAGCTGCTGTAGAGTCAATCTCTAGAATTTTGGAACCTCCAGAAACGTGTTTAGTATAGACAGGTCCAGTATTGGTCTCCAGGTTTTGTCCTTTCTGGGCACCAAGAAAAGTCTTGAGTAAAATCCTTGCCCCTGCTCTTGTTGTGGTACTTGTTGAATGGCCCTCATGTCCAAGAGGGCTGTAACTTGCTTTTGTGCCTCTGCCCATTGATTGTGTGGCAGGTCTGGCATATATTTTGCCCTTGGCAGGTTGTGAAAATGGAACCTGTAGCCCTGGGACACTACGTTCAAGACCCATTTGTCTTGGGTAATCATTTGCCAACTTGGTGAAAGAAGTGCTAGTTTTCCCCCTAAGGGGGCTGCCAAAAGAAAAGTGCTTGGATCTGGCAGAGGAAAGTCACTGGGACTGTTTCCTGTAAGGTTGTGATTTGTCTTCTCCGCTTTTGGCGGTAGGAGCACCCCATTGTTTAGGCCTGTATGAGCCTTGGGGCTGAGTTCTGCCTCTGGGACGTCTGTATTTGCCTCTTTGTGGACTGTCTGACACTGGAAAGGACCAATTTTTGGAAGGCCAGTTCCTGCTAAATCTGGGTGGCTGTACCTGTAAAAAAATCCTTGACTGTCTGCATGGATTTCGCTTTATCCTCCATTTTCTTCAACACCTCTTCTGCTTTAGCACCAAAGTATCAAGCTGTAATGGAGCATCTAATAATTTTGCTTTAACATGATCAGGTAGATTCTGTTCCTTTAACCAAGCATGCCTTTCTAATAACAGAACCTGTAACAGCAGCCCTGCAAAAGGCCTCCAGTGAATCATAACCACATTGCAAAGTACGCTTTCCCACTTGCTCAGCTGCATGCAATAAATAAATCCTGCATTTCCTTGTTCTCTGAACATTCAGAAATTGTCAACATTTTCTGTTTAAGCAGTGACATTAAGTATTGCTGATATTTAAGCATATGAAACTGACAATTTAAAGTCCTTACAGCCAAGGCAGAAGTGTAAACTTTTTCCCCCATCTGTCCAGTGCCCTAGAATCCCTATCAGAGGGGACAGGGTTTTTTGCAGTGGAAGCTTTTACCCCTTTGGGCCACTGAGATATAGTTTCTGGGTCAGCAGCGGGGTTTTTATATAGGAATTTATGAGAATCTGGGACCCTGTAGTATCTGTCAGGCTTAGCAGGTGCAGGGGGTAGAGAGTCAGGGTACAGGCCGGACTCTGAAAATACATCATCTACAATGTCTACAACAGGTGGAATAGCAAGGGGTCTGTGCTGAGGTAAAAGCAGAAAGTCTCTGACCCTTTTCTTAGATTCAGAGTAATCTTGGCTCTCCCAGTCAAAATGCTCCCTCATGGTATGCAGTGTTTCCCCAAAAGAATAATCCTCAGGAGGAGAGGCTGAAGGAATGGATTCTTCAGCATCAGAATCCTCATAGGGAGGAACAGAATAATCCTGTTCAGAAGAGGAATCAGAGGAAATAGAAACCTGATCAGAAGAATCATATTCTGTCTCTTGCCTAGGCCTCTTATCAGGAGGGGGATGGGAACCCCTGATCAAAGTAATTAGGTCTTCGGCCATTTTAAGCATCTGTTTTTTAGGCATGGAAGTCTGAGTAGGAGAATGCTGTACTTGTTTCTTTGTCTTTAGAGCTGCTTTAGTCTTTGTCTTTGAAGCTGAAGATGGTTTAACATATAGCTGTGTAGGTCTGAAGACACCCTCAGAAGCAGATGCCTGCTAGGCGGCTCCGGACCCATCTGAGGGAATGATTTCCGAGTGTCCAATACCTTGAGTATCCAGAGGCACAGTCGGCTCCACATGGGAGTCGGAAGCAGCCTGTGGCTCTGAGGTAGCAGGCGCCAGGGGCTGCGAAAGCGCCTCACTGAGAACAGGCGAACCGACGACTGGCCTAACGGAGGCCTCATCGTCAATTTTGGACCTCGGATGCCTATCCTTTTCCTTGTCCTTGCGTTTTTTGTAAACTCCGGTAGTCAGCTGTTCCGACGGCATTATATAATTAAACCTTCGGCCAAAGTAATGAAATGCAAAATCGAACAGACGCTTAATAGTGCGTTGGTTAAATCTAGCACAAAACCGACAGCTAGCAACGTCGTGGTCAGGGCCTAGGCAAGGAACACCGTAAGAGTGAAAATCCTTATGAGGTATTTGCTTCCCACAAGAAATACAATTCTTAACTTTTTCTGACATCGGTCTGGAGCAAGAAAAAACTTTCCCAAACGGGGTACTTAGCTTTAATGAAGACTTCGGTTCTGAAATTCGGATTTGAAAATCTCTGAGTCGGCCGACCGGCACTCGCGAACTGCTTTTGCTTTGGGCACCGCACGGCAAGAAAGACTGAAGAAAATGGCGTCGGCTGCATCTTTTATACCCCTGGCACACTGACGTCAAGGAAGAGGCGACAGCAACCGACGCTGGACCAGGACTTTGGAATTCAAGCCGACTGCAGGTAGCCTGCCAGCAGGATAACCCAAGAGTAATGACTGCAACAGTGAAACACAATGAACATCTCGGGGTTTCTGCTGTGTCTGGGTTTGGTTTGAGAAGACCTGGAAGGGGATGGAAAGGGCCAATTTTTAGTGGGCCAGTGTCTACTAAAGCTAGGAGGCTGAACTTAAGAAATTTTTAACAGTTTGCATAGATTTAGCTTTACCTTCCATCTTTTTAAGAACTTCCTCAGCCTTGTTGCCAAACAGTCGGTCCTGATTTAAGGGAGCATCCAACAATTTAGCTTGAACGTAATCAGGTAAAGATTGCTCCTTAAGCCAAGCATGCCTTCTGATCACAGACCCAGTAACAGCAGCCCTGCAAGAGGCCTCTAATGAATCAAAACCACATTGCAAAGTATGTTTTCCAACCTGTTCAGCAGAATGCATTAAATCCTGTAATTCTTTATTTTCCACACAATAAGGAATCAACATCATTTTCTGTTTAAACAATCCAATAACATGTTGCTGATACTTTAACATATGAAATTGGCAGTTTAAAGCCCTAATGGCCAAGGTTGCAGAAGTGTAAACCTTCTTACCCCATCTATCCAGCGCCCTGGAGTTTCTATCAGAAGGGGTAGGATTTTTACCAGTATTAGCCTTAATGCCCTTGGGCCCCTGTGAAATAGTCTCTGGATCCGCAACAGGATTTTTAAAAAGGAACTTGTGTGACTCTGGGTCCCTGTAGTAGCGGTCAGGTTTTCTGGGAGCAGGAGACAAGGAATCAGGGGCCAAACTAGATTCCAATAAAGCATCATCAACAATGTCTAGTACAGGAGGAATAGCTAAAGGCCTATACTGAGGCAGGAGTAAGAAATCCCTGAGCCTCTTTTTTGAATCAGAAAAATCCTGGCTTTTCCAGTGGAAATGCTCCCTTAGAGTATGTAAGGTTTCACCTAAAGAAAAATCTTCTGGAGGGGAAACAAAGGGAAGAGGGTGACCTATGCATCAGATTATTCATAAGTAGATAAGGGCAAATCCAGATGATCAGAAGAATCACAAAAAACAGAATCCCGGTCAGAAGATTCATAAACAACTTCAGTCCTAGGTCTTTTAGAGGGGGGGGTTGGCTAGCCCAGATTAGAATGATTAGATCTTCAGCCATTCTTATAATTTGTTTTTTAGGCATAGAGGCCTGAGCATGTGGCCTGGGCGTCATTTTTTTAGGCATGGTTCGAGATTTAGGCCTAAGTGAAGAAGGAGGTGTTGGTTTAATATGGAAGTCCGTAAGCCTGAATACACCCTCAGAAGCCAGTGCCTGCACAGCGACTCCGGACCCATCCAAGGTAGAGACATCCGCGGGTTTCATAGTTGAAGCATCTCGCAGCATACTCTACTCCAAATGGGTCTCAGTAGAGGCCTGCGAATCAGAAGTAGCGGGTATATCAGGGGCTGTGAAAGCACCTCACTGAGTACCAGCGAACTGGCGACTGGCTTAAGAGAAGCGTCGTTGGCAGTTTTGGACCTCGGCGGCCAGTCTCAGTTTTTATCTTTGTGGTTTTTTGGAATCCCGGTAGTCAGATAGCTAACCGATATTTCTGGATAATTAAACTGATAACTGAAATATTTAGAGGCGAAAATATACCGACGACGGATAGTGCGCTGATTAAATAAAGCACAAAACTGACAGCAAGGTACGTTGTCGTCAGGGCCTAGGCAAGGAATACGGTATGAATGAAAGTTTTTATGAGGTATTTGCTTTCCACAAGTAATACAAATATTAACTTTTACTGACATCGGTAAGGAGCAAGAAAAAGTTTCCCCAACTGGGTACTTAGCTTTAGTTGAAGGCTTCGGTTCTGAAACTCGTAAACAAAAGTTTCAGAAGTTAGCCGACAGGCACTTGCGAACTGCTGCTGCTTCGGGCACCGCACGGCCAGAAAGACTGATGTAATGGCATCGGCTGCATGTTTTATACCCCTGACGACCTGACATCATGGAAGAAAGGATAGCAAACGACGCAGGACCCAAGACTTTGTTAATCAAACCGACAGAGCTAACTGCAAGCAGATAACCCAATATAATGACTGCAACAGTGAAACATGAAGAACATCTATAAACTTGCACAGGTTAGGAGGAAAAATCTCTCAAGCTCAAGTAAGTCTCCTTCTAAAAACAAAGATAGGGGAAAACACCTTCCAGCATGCATGTGTATCAGGGTCCTCATCTACAAAACATCATTGTGAATGATATCTTAAAGCAAAGAGGTTACATTATAAATTTGTCTAACAGAGAATTGATTAAAGGATCATTAAATGAAGTATTAATCATACCTGAAGCATTATGTAAATACAGTGTCAAAGAACCAGGACAGTATGATTTAGTTGAGTTATTAAAAACACCAAAGCAAGAGTTAGCTCAGCTAATTTATTGCTATCAGGACACTTTTGCCAAACATAGGAATAATTGTGGGCAAGTCCCCGATTTTATTCTTAGAGTAAGAGGCAGTCTCAAGAAACCTATAAAAACAATATCCAGTAAAGAAAGAGGCAAAACAGGTAATATTAAATACTGTGAAAGCTTTAGAAGCTCAAGGGGTAGTGAGAAAAGTTAATTCACCAGCTAACAGTCCATACTGGCCTGTACAGAAACCAGATGGACGTTACCATCTTAATGTTGATTACAGAGAACTTAATAAGGTGATACCTTGTTCTTTGCCAATAGTAGGAAGCATGCCTGATCTTATTGATCAGATTCAGGAAAAAAATTTAAATTTTCTCCACATTAGATGTGAATAATGGTTTCTGGAGTATTACTCTAGATAAAGACTCATAATGGAAATTTGCTTTTACTGTAGAAGGCCAACAGTATACTTGGACAAGAATGCCTCAGGACTTTCATAATGCTTCAACAGTTGTTCATCATGTAATGCAGGAAATACTAAAACCACTAGAATGTAGACATTCTATTATTCAATACATGGATGACATACTTGTAGAAACAGAAACTGAAAAGCAGCACTTAAATGCATTAACAGAAACTTTTCAAGCAATAAGACAATCTGATTTAAAACTGAACCCTAAAAAGAGTCAGTTTATGAAAGATTAAGTTACCTTCTTGGGTGTCATGGTATCAGCAGGACAAAGAAGCATTAGTGAAGACAAAAAGCAACTAATCAGACAGTTACCAATCCCAGTTACTGTCACAGGATACAGCAAGCCCTAGGAATAGTACAGTTGTGTACACCTACCATAAATGTAGATGTTCGACTGTATTCACTGTTACACTCATTACACCTTCAAATATTAAAGGAACAAAATCTGCCTGATCATGTTAAAGTTAAATTATTAGATGCACCTTTACAGCATGACTCTTTGATTGGTGTTAAGGCAGAGGAGGTGTTAAAGAAAATGGAGGACAAGGCTAAATCTATGCAAACGGTTAAAGATTTCTTAAAAGTACAGCCACCTAGGTTTAGTAGACACTGGCCAACAAAGAATTGGTCCTTTCCTGTGTCAGTCAGACCTCAAAGGGGCAGACCCACACACTCTAGAGGCAGAACCCAGGCGCAAGGTTCATACAGGTCAAAGCAATGGGGTGCTTCTAACTCCAAAAGTGGAGAAGACAAATCACAACCTTACAGGAAACAGTCCCAATGACTTCCCCCTGCCTGCACCAAGCACTTATTTCCTGGCAGCACCCTTAGGGGGAAAATTAGCACTTTTTTCTCAAAACTGCACATTATAACCCAGGACAAGTGGGTTTTAAATATCATGTCATAAGGCTACAAGTTCCATTTCCATACCCTGCCAAAAGCAAACGGCTGGCCAGATCTGCCAAAAAATCAATGGGCAGAGGCACAAAAACAAGTCTCAGCCCTCATGGACATGAGGGCCATTCAACAAGTGCAAGAGCGGGGACAAGGATTTTACTCAAGACTGTTCTTGGTACCCAGAAAGGACAAGGCCTGGAGGCCAATACTGGACCTATCGATTCTGACCACATTCCTGGACATACCAAAATTCAAAATGTTGACTTTACAGCAGCTACGGCCCATGCTGGGCAAGAACGCTTGGCTTGTAACTTTAGACCTAAAAAAGCATACCTGCATGTCCCAATCAGACAAATATGCAGAAGATACCTCAGATTCAAGGCTGGCTTCAATACATTACCAATTCTCTGCACTGCCCTTTGGCTTATCTACTGCGCCCAGGGTCTTTGCAAAGTGCCTGGCACCAGTAACTGCATTCTGCAGACAAAGAGGAATACAAATATATCCTTACTTGGACGACTGTCTAATTCAAGCAGAGAACAAGGACATCCTTCTACAGCATCTGCCGTTTGTGAAAAAAGTTCTAACATGCGTAGGGTACACAGTCAATAAAAATAAATCAAAACTAGTACCCTCTCAAGAGATGATATTCCTGGGTGCAAGCTTAAATACAACTGCCCAGATGGCTTATCTCACTCCAGACAAACAAAGGCAACTGACTACCTACTTCAAAATGTTAGCAACAAAGGCCCAGTTATCTGCAAGAAAACTTCTGCAGGCTTTGGGCTTCATGGCATCCTGCATCCTACTAATTCCATATGCAAGACTGCATATGAGGAAACTTCAATGGTACCTAAAAAGTGTTTGAACATTGCCACAGCCTGGAAACTATAATTACTCTAATCCCCTGCCTACAACAGGAGTTTCAATGGTGGGCAAAGGCTTGTCACCAAAACAAGGGACAGCCTTTCACATTATCCCCAGCCAGGCAAATACTAACAACGGATGCGTCAGATTATGCCTGGGGGGCCCACATGGCAGGAAAATGCATTTGGGGAACATGGACCTCAAACCAAATGCATCTACATATCAACCAAAAAGAGATGCTAGCTGTTCAAAATGCCTTGACAGCCTTCAAAGACCTACTTCAACCAGGACAACTACTGATAAAGACAGACAACACCACAGTCATGTGGCATATAAACAAGCAGGAGGCACACATTCTTACCCCCTTTGCAGACTAGCCATGACTTTGTGGGATACAGCATTGACTTACCAAGTACATCTGCAGGCACAATTCCTGCCAGGAAGGAAAAATACTCTGGCAGACAAACTAAGCAGAAACCTCATGGATCCCCACAAGTGGCAGCTGGATCCACAAGTCTTCAGCATGATAACAAGGAAATGGGGATGCCCAGACATAGATCTATTTGCCTCTCCTCACAACTACCAACTAAAGAGATTCTGCACAAGGATTTATCACAGACAAGCATGGAAAGTGGACACCCTATCCTTCAGCTGGAAAAACCTATCAGTATATGCCTTTCCCTCTCTGCCTCCCCTCCCCAAGGTAATCCTAAAGGTCAGACTGGAGAAGCCAAAGATGATACTGATTGCACCAGACTGGCCCCGCCAGCACTAGCATCCAATATTAAGTAGCTTGTCTCAATGCTCAGCTTGGACCCTTCCTCAAGTACCACACCTACTGTCCCAGCAAAGCAATCAGATCCTGCACAGCCAGCTCAGGACTTTAAACCTGGCAGCATGGCAGATAATGTAGTCATACAAAACACACCTCTCAGCAAAGCTGTGATGGATGTCGTTTTGGAAGCCAGAAGGCCTAGTACTAGAAAATCTTATGCTGGAAAATGGAAGAGATTCTGTGCTTGGAACCAGGCACAAGGAACAGATACAACTGTCCAGCCTTGAATCTGAGGTATCTTCTGCATATTTGTCTGATTGGGACATGCAGGTATGCCTCTTTTAGGTCTAAAGTTACAAGCCAAGCGTTCTTGCCCAGCATAGGCAGTAGCTACTGTAAAGTCAACATTTTGAATTTTGGTATATCCAGGAATGTGCTCAGAATTGATAGGTCCAGTATTGGCCTCCAGACCTTGTCCTTTCTAGGTACCAATTTAGCCTTGTCCTCCATTTTCTTTAACACCTCCTCTACCTTAACACCAAACAAAGAATCATGCTGTAAAGATGCATCTAATAATTTAACTTTAACATGATCAGGCAGGTTTTGTTTCTTTAACCTTTGAAGGTGTAATGACTGCAACAGTGAAACACGAACATCTTTGGATTCTCAAGGGATTGGATACCAGATTATACAGGAAAAGCAAAACCCTTGACTAATACGCTTAAAGGAAACAAAAAAGGGAGACGAACTTCTCAGTTGGAATGATGAGTCACTAGCAGCTTTCTCTAAGGTCAAGGAAGAACTCATTTCTGCACTTGCTTTGGGTGTCCCAGAAAGAGATGAAGAGTTAATCATACAGTTTGGACCCAATGATCTAACTATGATGGCCATAGTGCTGCAAAAAGAGGATCTCAATATCAGGTTTTGAGTTACTATTTCCGAGCTATGAGTTCAGTTGAGAAAGGAATGAGAGAATGTGAGAAGCAAGCCATCATAGCAGAATGGTGTACTGAAGTAACATGCCATATGATTCAGGGCTCTCCAACTGTGCAACAGACCAACATACTCCAGTGAAATGCATGTTATAAGGAAATCCAACGGGCATGAATAATGCACGACTTGGTAGAATCACTGCACGTTTTGCAAGTCAGGAAGAAGGAATAAGAGTAGAAATCCCTCTGATTAAATTTTTTACCAGAACTATTTAATTACAAGGGGAATCTCATGAGTGTCCTGACTTGGAAAATGAGGAGGACCACTTAAGGGTGAGCACCCAAACTACTGAACAGTGCCAGAATTATATATATATCAAAGAACACAGGAAAGGTAGTCCTCCCAGGGGGATGCTCAGCACAAAGAGCCGAACTAGAAGTAGTTAAACAAGCCTTGTTATTGCCAGACCTGTAAACATTTATACAGACAGTGAATATGTAGTCGGAGTTTTAACATCATCTCTTCCCATTTGGGCAAGAGAGAGGTTTGATTACTGCTGATGATAAACCAGTCATCAAGAAGTGTTGACAGAAATATAGAGTTTGATAAAAGATGACAATCCTTCTACAGTGAGTATAAGGTCAAAGCTCACACCAAATATACACTGTCAGGCTAATAAAATAGTAGATCAGTAGATCAGCTAGCAAAAGAAGGAGCCCTTGACTCCAAAGAAACTTATCCAATACAAAATGTTCCTCAATTCTGGGCATGGGAAACAAATTACATGGAAGAAAAACAAATAAGGTAAATGGTACAAAATATTTTGAATAAGTGCCAAATACAAACGGACTTGCCTCTAAATCCTTTACCTTTACATTGAACAGCTTACTTTTGTAGAGATCAGTGTACAGAATATGAACATAGAGTGGAAAGTGAGGTAGGTAAAATTACCCAAATCCAGTATGATGGGATCATCATAACACCTACTGTATGTGGATTAACAGTGACAGGAACAGATGAAATGAAGCCATTATGGGGTCCTGAATTTGAACAAAGTGCTCATATGACCTTAAATGCAAAAACAAACAAAGATAATCAGCAGTTAGGAAGCTTAGTAAAAATTTTAAGAGAACAGCCAGACATCATTAAGAAAGAGAAAATAGAAGAATTTGAAATAATACAAGGAAGTGAATGGAAATGGGTTAGATTTCCAGAACCTTGGTCGATACTAGGAGAATTCAAAAAAGGTCCTTTACATACGGTACAAACAATTGAGCCTGAAAAAGGAAAAATGTTGTTAACTTATTATCGTAATTTCCTAGGTCATCCAGGAAGGGAAAGACTACAACAAATTGTTAGTTCTAGATTTAAATGGGAAGGAATGATAACAGACATCCAAAATCATGTAGATAGATGCGTCACATGTGCCATGCACAATGTGGGAAAACAAAATAGGAGAAAACAATATAGACTCCCACAAGAATTGGGACCCTGGGAAAGGGTACAAAATGGATTTTGTTGGACCTCTTCCAACAGCACCAGGACGGTTTTGTTTCTTACGTTGATAGATGAATACACTGGATGGATGGAAGCTCAGCTAACAAAAAAAAGGAAGATGCAACTCAGTAGTTAGAATAATAAGTGAAAGGATCGTTCAAATATGGGGAGTGCCCACAGAAATGCATAGTGATCAAGGGACTCACTTTACTGAAAAAGTGACAAAACAAATGTGTAAAACTTGGGTAAATCAAGCAAAGGTTTCATACTCCTTACCATCCCCAGAGTTCCGGAAAAGTCGTAAGAGCTAAAAAAAACTCTGAAGGAGGGATTAAAGAAAATAACTTCTGAGTATAGGAATCATTGGGTAAAACATTTACCCAGCATTTTAATTTAAATGTGAAATTCTCCTCAGGGATGTGGGTTAACTCCACATGAACTAATGATGGGTCGACCTATGAATTTACAAGCAGGAGAAATCCCTTATGGGATACCATTAGAAGAAACAAAATTGTGGGACCAGCTCCATGATCAAATCAGTTGGGCAAAAGGGAGAGTCTGGGAAGCTGGACAAGCCCATAATCTAGAACTGTGCAAACAAAATGAGATTTGGGAATTGAGGGAGGTACAATTGGAAATAGGAGATCTTGTAATGGTCTGTCAGTTTAGAAGACAAGTAAATGGGATTCAAAATGAATAGGACCCTACATTGTTAAAGTGGGGTTTAGTGGCTGTACAAATCCAGCCATATAAAAATCAGCCACCAAAAAATGGTTGGATTCATAAAGATAATGTTAAAAATTAAAATGGATGGGAGAAAAATGAATAACTTATAAATGTAATAACCACTATAAAGGGACATATCAGATACAAATAATAAGAACACGATTCTTTTCTTTTCCAGAAAATATCGAATCATGAAACCCTGATATTAATCGTGATCCTGAAAAGTTTTTACTCATCCACGCAAGGAAAGATAAACTTCAATACCTTTACCACATCACTGCAAATGTATTCAGAAACTTTGAATGCTAAACAATGTTGGATTTGTGCTGAAATACCACAAGACGCAAATAGAGGAATTCCACATGAACTATTCCATCTACCCTTCTGGAAATGTTGAATCAAACAAACCAAGACTGTGTTCCAAGGACTGGCTCTATCCCAAGGAAACATTCTTTCTTGAGGCTTGTTCATACAAATGTAACTGCTGATGTTTGTTTACGAGGAGAAAGAATAAGTAATCACCTACTTCTTGGGAAAAGTCCTTGAGTATTATTTATGCTACCCAAATACCAGTGAACAATATTTTGAATGTTTTTAGTAATGAAACTTGCTGGACAATTAAAAAAGCTAGAACTAAACATGTTACAACATGGGTGGTTCCAATTCGAACATGCATATATTACATATGTGGCAATAAAGCCTACAAATGACTTTCCTGAGAACTGGACTGGATTGTGTTACTTGGGACATGTAACTCCATCCATTAGACATACTACATTGCCTAACTGTAATATTAGAAATGTTAGATTAAAATGATATAATGACTTAAAAAATGGATGTATGAAATGATGTCCTTGCTTGAGTATCAATCTTGCCATTCTATGGAGAAGGGAAAGCTATTTGGGAAATTAAAAAACTGGCAGGTCTATTAGAGACATTAAAAAGTTACCATAGAAATAACAGACATAAAAACTATGGTCTTACAGAACCACATGGCATTAAAATTTGTGCATTGGTAGTAGAGGAATATTGTATTTATATTCCTGACAATGAACCCAAAATCAGGCATCACCTCAAGTCAATTCAGGAAATTGCTCAAAAAGCACAAATAGAAAAAGAAACATGGTTCTCTTGGCTGAGTGGTTCTATCAGTAGCTGGGGAGGAAAAATAATGCAGCTTATACTAGCCATAGTTGGCATAAGCCTAGTAATTGTTCTCATCAAGTGTGGAATTGAATGTGTAAGACGGCAAGCAGTACAGGTTTTAACAGTAGCCCAAGTGCATCAGCTCCAAAACATTGTATGGTCTATGAAGTACTCTGAACCAATGAAGCTTGATGAAGGTAATGCTACTCAATGCTAGAAGTCTAAACCTCAAAATGCACTCTCGAAGCACTCCTAAAAATGGAGAACGTCGACATCTGTGCAGTAACTGAGACCTGGTTCAAGGCTCGAGAGAGCACCCCTGCAATACCAGGCTACAACTCTTACCACACTTTTCGGTCACCAAACCAGGACCAAAACACTAAAGGTGGAGGAGTGTCCATATTCACCAAGGATATTCACACCACCAGGCTAGTTGCCCAACACAATGCGTCTGAAATTCTCCAGGTGCCACTAACACTAGGCAAGACTGCAATCCAAACTGTAGCTTGCTAGAGATCCCCCACCATGCCCCAAGATTCTCAATTCACCTTTCTAAACATACTGGAAAATATTAAGATACAACCAAACACCCTAATACTGGGTGATTTCAACTGCCCTGCCATTAACTGGGAAAACTACTCGTGTACCAACACCTTTGCCCAACGGTTCTTGGAATTCATAAATTCCAACGCACTGGATCAACTAATCCATAGTCCCACCAGGGACTCCAATATCCGATACCTAGACATTACCAACATGGGAAATCAATGCTCCACACCTATGGTCACCTCCCCTCGTTGGTCAGGTCTGACCATAAGCTAATCACCCTTAACATCCACATCCCACCCCCACCCCCCAAGTAAGGAACCCTCCATAAAAAACTTCTCCAAAGCCAATTTCATGCTACTCAAGTCAGAAGTGACAAACTTCATGTCATCCATGCAGACGGGAACTAAAAGTTCGACTGCTGAATCCTACACTAAGGCAGTGTACAAGCACATCCACTCATGCATGAATCGTGCCATCCCAAACAGAACCAAGATGCACTCCTCCAAAAAAAGGAAGCCAATCTGGTGGTCCCCTGCCATAAACAAACTTTACAACAAAAGGAAGAAACTGTTGCAGAAAAGAGGAAATTCCCAGGATGCAAAATACTCCCTTACCAGCCTCAGTAAGAAGCTGAGATCCCTCATAAAATCATCCAAAGCTAGTTACGAAAATAAAATTGCCAAAGATTCCAAAAACAACCACAAGGCATTCTACAACTATGTCAAGACACTAAATGGCAATGCTCAGATCTGCTCTGAGCTACAACAAAATGGCATTAAATATACTGATCCCAAGGATATTGCCAATATCCTGGCAGATCAATTCAGTGCCCACTTCACCCCCTCTCACCCCCTAAATGGACCATCTCAATACCGGAAGATTGCCAAATTCAGGTAATAATGGCCACAGAGGTAAAAAAAACGCACACTCCAAGGCTAAGAATACAGCATCCATGGGGCCAGATGACATCTCGGGCTGTGTACTACATGAACTACAAAATGAAATGGCACATCACGCAAGTGTTATGTTTAATCATAGCCTCACCTCAGGCTTTGTGCCCACTGAGTGGCGCACAGCTACAGTTATCCCACTCCACAAAGGGGGAGCCACCGCCCAATCAGTCTGATAAGCCTGATCTGCAAGGCCATGGAACGTATTATCATGGAACTTATAAACAAAGACATTGGCAACCTTCAAACACTAAACCCCACGCAGTTTGGGGTTCGTGAAGGGCCTATCTTGTCTCCTGAACCTGATTGACTTCTTCAAATCAGTCTCCAGAGCCGTGGATGAGGGTAAGGTGGTCCACACAGCCTATCTGGACCTTGCCAAGGCCTTTGGCACCATCCCCCACTCTGGAATCATAGATAGATTTACTAAGCTGGGCATTAATCCTTACATCACTCGATGGGTTGCTTACTGACAGAACCCACACTGTAAAAGTAGAAGACTCCAAATCCAACTCCAGACAACTGACAAGTGGAGTACCTCAGTGTTCAGTCCTGGGACCGCTCTTGTTTGGCATCTACTTCTCTGAAGTACAGGCCAACACTAAGGGACTCTGGCTAACAAAGTTGGCAGATGACTGCAAACTGGGAGCCATTATTGAATCCCCAAATGATGTGGATATTCTACAAAAGGTCCTTACAGAAACAGATGCTTGGAGCCAGAGCCATGGGCTCAAGCTCAATGCCAAGAAATGTATAGTTATCCCCTTTGGGAAAAAAACATGTACCCATGAATGAGCACATAGGTGGCAGCACACTAAACACCGAAAGTGTGATAAGAGACTTGGGGACACCCTTGGACAGTGGTCTCACCTTCGATAACCACATCGCCACAACAGTCAGGAAATCCTTTTATGTGGCACATCTCATCACAAAGGGCTTTTCATCCAGAAAAAAGGAGGTCGTTGTCCCACTGTACTCATCCCTCATGAGATCCATTATAGAATACAACGCCCCATTTGGTATGTACCTCTCAAGACATCTGCAATAACTGGAAAGGCTGCAGAAATATCTCACTAAAAGAATAACAGGCTTAAAGCAGATGCCCTACACTGACTGCCTTAAAAATCTCCAGCTATATATCGCATATCATCTACTCAGAGGCAATCTCTGCTTAACATACAAGGCCATGTCAAACGCAAAGCTGTTGGACATGCTACACAAAGAAATTCCAAACCCTCAGAGCCACACGCGCCAGGGATCTAAACCTTGTCATCACAATAAACAAAACATGCTGGAGGGATAGGTTCCTGACCCAGAGACTCCCCAGACTGTGAAATAGACTGCCCCATACATGTCAAGCAGAGCACCTCTTTGGCCCTCTTCCAAATGAACCTTGACAATTGGATGGGAGAAAGGAAATTCACCCCGGGGATCACATCAGTCGCCCTGCTAGACAGAGGCCAGGGAAGTAAATAGTGTGGGAAGAAATAGCCAGGGAATTGTTATGGCTAGGCTTGTATAGGCCCTAGGGCCGATAGCCTAGTACCAACCTATGAACAAACATGAGTTCTCATGTCTGTTCAGGGGAAACTCTGTTATAGTATTAGGATCTCAAGCAATGTTGAGACACCAATTTACAGAAATCTTCCCTGAGCAGTATGTGCGAACAATGTTTTATGTGAATGCCAGTGACTGAAAACATGAATACAAAGCTGCATGGAAATACAATGGCTGGCTAAAAGGCATCAGCCAAGATAAGATAGTGCTTATGAATAATTTCTCTCTTTATCATGGCATAATTGACATAAATATTTATATTGAAAATAATTCCTCTAATAATCAAATGTCAGGCAACAGATGCAAACTAGCTACAAGACTTTGCAGGGTTTTTAGAATTGTAAGCTCAGCTACTTATTAGGAAAAAATAGAATGGAAAGGTCACAGCAGCCTGAAACAAAGGGTCACACACTGATGTATTGCAACAGGAATGGCTGATTTATTAGAAGTTATATAAAACGTGCATTAATCAGTACTTTCCGATTTCTATCAAACATTCCTAAACTATATGTGTAAAGAATGCAAGTAATGTAAAATACATGATTTGTAAAATGTACATATATGCCATAAACATCAAAGAATCAGGAAATGTATATTATTCTATTTCATCCATTATCTATAGAATGAAGGACAGGAGCAGATGTTGTGCCTTGCATATACATGCTGCAAAGCTGCAGATTTTATATGACGTTTTTATTAAGCTTATGTATTGTACTACTTTGTAAGTTGCAAATTTTCATTAACTCTGAATTATTCAACAGTAGCAATAATATAAATTGCAGCTGTAACAATATACTCTCGCATTAGAAATGTTATAAGACAATTAAGCAATAAGAACATATGATGACATAATAGCAAGTTGAAGCAAGAAATGATTACTCTGTACTTGTATACCAAAAAGGAAAACTTGTTGTATAGCAATACTACAAAAATATTCTCCTGTAGCACTTTTAAAATAACTTGTAATAGTTGCATGACCAACTTAGGACACCATGTATATCTAAAGAGGCAGGACTGCATTTCTCAAGAACTGTATAAACATTCTGCCCTCATTGATTTGTCAGTCAGTAAACGAAGTCAGATACATGATTTTTCAGTTAGTAAACCAAATCAGATACATGATTTGTCAGTCAATCAGCTAAATTAGCTAGTCAATGAATAATAAAATTGTACTGACCCTGGGATGTCTTGCTTTGCTGATTTATTTATTTTTCTTGTTCTTCTAACTGCCTGTATTTTTTCCGCATAGGTACAGTGCTTGTAGATATGTTTACATAGCTAAATAAACCTTAAAATATTTGCATTATAATGTTTAAATTAATGCTATTAGCTCGAATATGGGGAGGGGGCACTTTAAATCTTTAAAGTATTAAAATCCGGGTTGCAAGCCTAGTCATATGATTTAAGACATTTATTTCTTTAATAAAAATCTATTTTTCTTTATTTATTTTGAGTATCGAGTTACGGGTTAAATAATTAAAAAGTTATGAGTTGACTAAGATGCTGTTCAAATGCTGAACATGTTGGTCAACAACAACTTAGGTCTTCACAGACAGTTAAGGGAAGGATTTATGGGACAGAGGAGCGCGAATCTTAATGAAGACCTCTGACTGGCCAAAATGCAGGAATTCTGACTTAGGCTAGCTCTGACTGGAAGATAGGGTGGAAACCATTAAAATTAGATGTCTAGACATAATATTTGACCTTACCAATTATTAAGAAATAACCAAATTCTTAAAGGTCCTTGAAGTAACAATAACGAAGTACAATGAAATACAGTAGAAAGTGTAAAATTAATATTTAATCAGAAGGGAATGCTGAGTAGATGGCTTTATAAGGAAACTCAACAAATATAGGTAGAAAATATAGCTTTTAGTTTAGAGTTAAGAATTTTAAAGCATACAGATTGTGTTATAGCATTCCAAAAAACTAAATTCTCTTGGCCCATGTAGGGCCATATTAGTTGTAAGAGAGGCAGCAAGTACATGAATGAATACAAGAAGCAACAAAACAAACTTTGGAGATGAACATGGTATCCAAAGTTGTTAATGGGCTAGTTGAGGTGAGAGGAAAACATGTTAACATACATCTAAAAAACTGAGGTACTACAGCAGGAAAGACACCTTTACATAAAAGCAGCATGAGGCTAAAAGAAAATACAGTGGAAAGGGTGGTGTTCTTATGCAAGTGTAAATTGGAATGGAAGAGAAGTGCATTGGCACTAGTGAAAAAAGGACTGGCCTGAGGATAAATGAAAAGGAAAATAAGAAGTTATGTACCTACCATAACGTTCCATGTTAGTTGTCTTCTCTCGCCTTCTTTCTTGCTTGATGGGTTCGGAGCCGATCCCTCGGCTCCGACTCGGCACTTGCTAAGCTCGAGAGTCACTTTTACCAGCTCGAGGCAGCCCCATATCCCATGATGCAAGGCGGTAAGTACCCAGATCTCGTTTGTTGACAAAGGGCAATAGCACCAAGCATAAAATACTTCCCAAAGGAAGAAAGAAAACTTACAGATGGAAGAAGGACCAGGTCTGAATGGTCTTCAGCATAACAGTTTCTTATAACAAGGTCTGTCCAGGCCAGGGGGAAGGAGGGAGGGTCGCAAGAAAGAAGGCGAGAGAAGACAACTAACATGGAACGTTATGGTAGGTACATAACTTCTTAATGTTAAGTTGTCAATCTCGCCTTCATTCTTGCTTGATGGGACCGCGTCCCTAGCACCTCTATCCTGGGTGGCTCAATGGAACAAACTCTTGAGGACTGTAGAACCAAAACTGGCTCTGTCCCTGGAGGCCAAGTCCAATTTGTAATGGGAAACAAAAGTGTGAGGAGTGGCCCAAGTGGCCGCTGCACAAATAGTGTCCAAAGGAAGTCTAGCCTGAAAAGCTGTAGAAGTAGCTAAGCTCCTAGTTGAATGTGCTTTAGGTTTTGAGCATAGCTGTTTTCCCCTGAGTGTATAAATTTCAGAGATGACCGAAGAAAGCCATCTGGACAAGGTCACTTTAGAAACAGGAAGGCCTTTTTTATTATCCGCATAGGAAACAAAAAGTTGATCAGATTTTCTAAATTTTTTTGTTCTGTCCAAATAATATCTAAGTTGACGGTGGACATCAAGATAATGTAGCTTTTGTTCAGCTCTATCTGAATAGTTAGGAAAAAATACAGGGAGATCAATGGATTGATTCAGATTGTTCTTTGAAGCGACCTTAGGTAAAAAGGTTGGATTAGTTCTCAAAGATACTCTGTCTTTGTGAAAAACCAAATAGGGGGGTCGAACCAAAAGAGCATGAAGTTCAGACACCCTCCTGGCAGATGTAATAGCCACTAGGAATAAAGTTTTCCAAGAAAGATATTTCAGGGAACAAGAAACAGCTGGCTCAAGGGGAAGAATCAAGGATGTCAGCACTAAATTTAGATCCCACTGAGGAGGAGGATTCCTGATTGGAGGTTTTAGTAGGAAAATTCCTTTCAAAAAGGCCCTGCAAAGCCTATGGGACATAATATTATGATCTGCTATCCCGACATGAAAATTGGAAATAGCAGCCAATTGAACTCTGACTGTGGAAGAAGAGGAGCCTGCATGAAAAATCTCTGCTAAGAAGTCCAGGACTGCCTGAACAGGGGCAGTAAAAGGATCAATATTTTGGGCCTTAGCCCAATAAGAGAAACGTTTCCATTTGCTTGTATAAATCCTCCTGGTAGAGGATTTTAGCGGTTACTATGATGTCTCTAACTGGGTTAGAGATCAAAGGAAGCCTGGCTAAGGAAGGAAGTGGAGCAACCATGCTGTGAGGTTGAGAGAAGGGACTGACCGGTGCAGCTGACCCGATTGGTGAATCAGAAGATCTGGCACTGGGTCCAGATGCCACGGCTGCACCAAAAGGTGATGATGGAGGAACGGGAACCAAACTTGTCGAGGCCAGTAAGGGGCAATGAGAATCAATTTGGCTCTCAAAACGGTAGCTTTCTGGATCACCTGAGGGATCAGAGGAAATGGAGGGAAGGCATAAAGAAGTCCCTGGGGCCAATCCTGGGTCAGAGCGTCTCTGGGGGGATGGCCTGATAGAGGGAAGAGGCTGAAGAAGTCTGGACATTTGCTGTTTTGGGGAGTAGCAAAAAGATCGCAACATGGACGACCCCATTCCAGAAAAATCTCTTCCGCTATAGATTGCTTGACAGACCACTCGTGAGGCATGAGAATAGCTCTGCTCAATCTGTCCGCTATAATGTTGGTTTTCCCAGGGATATGCGTTGCTACCAGAAACCGATGAGAGGAGATCGCCCATTGCCATAGTCTGAGCGCTTCTCGACACAAGGGGTAGGACTTGGTTCCGCCCTGTTTGTTGATATACCAAACTACAGACATGTTGTCTGTGTGGACTGCAATTGTCCCTACGGGAAGAAAGTCGTTGAGGGCTTGCAACGTTAAAAGCACTGCTCTCATCTCCAGGACATTTATGTGCAGATGGTACTCGAGCGGCTGCCACGCCCATGAACCATCCTGCCCTGATAATGACCCCCACCCGATCAGGGAGGCATCCGTGGTGACAGTGGCTATCGGGGATGAGGGTACAAAGTACCTGCCTTGGTGAACCTGAGACGATGTGATCCACCAAGCCAGATGCTCTTTGCATGTCTGTGTCACCAGAATCTGGTGACGCATTGGAAGTTGCTGGTATGACCACTGTGTGAACAGCATCCACTGAAGAAGGCGCATGTAGAATCGAGCCAGGGGAAGAAGAGTAATGGCCGCAGCCATGAGACCTAATACCTTTAGAACCATTCTAGCCTGTATTTTCTTGCTGGCCAGAATGATCCTGACATGAGTCTGAATGTCTGAAACTCTTTGTTCTGTAAGGGTAGCTGACATCCGAACAGTGTTTAAGTTTGCGCCTATGAAGGTAATAGACTGGCAGGGCGATAAGGATGACTTTTCGAAGTTGATTGAGATGCCCAAATGAGAACAAAGGTCTATTGTGTAATCCCTGGCTTGTATAAGCTGATGCCTGGTGGTGGCTGACAGGAGCCAGTCGTCGAGATACGGAAACACCTGGAATCCTTGACGTCTCAGGTGAGCCGTGACCACTGCCATGCATTTGGTGAACACTCTGGGGGCTGTAGTGAGACCAAAGGGCAGGGCTCTGAACTGGAAATGACTGGACCCCAGCCGAAAGCGGAGAAATCTCCTGGAGCGTCTGTGAATTTTGATGTGATAGTACACATCCTGAAGATCTATTGAGCACATCCAGTTGTCCTTCTGTAAGAAGGGCAGAATTGACTGAAGAGTGACCATTCGGAATCTTGTCTTCCTGACAGACTTGTTGAGTCTGCTGAGATCCAATATTGGTCTCCAGTCTCCCGTCTTTTTGGGGACCAAAAAGAACCTTGAGTAGATTCCGGGCTCTGAATGGTCTATTGTAACTGGCTGAATGGCTCTTTTTTGCAGTAGTTTTGCGATTTCTGACTCTGCAATCTCCCTTAGACCGGGTGGTACATCTGGAAGGGAACTTGAGGGAAGGGACTTTCCTCGAAAGGAATTATGTAACCCTTGGATATGATCGACTGTACCCATCTGTCTTGAGTGAGGGAATGCCAGGCTTCTGGGTACAGTGATAATCTTCCCGACTGCCTCCAAGGAGGGACAGCCGGGCAACACCTCAGGGATGCTGAAAGGGCTTGTCAGAGAGAGGCTCCCTGTTTCCCTGGTTCTTTGGACCCCTCTGCCTCTAGAGCGTCTGTTGTTGTTACCCCTCTGCCTCTAGGGGTAAACTGACCACGTGAATCGGCGTGACTCCTTGGGATTTACGGAACCACATCTTCCCACCCTTCTGTCCTTTGGGATAAGGCCTAGAAGGGGTGGAAAAACGGACTCCAACAGCAGAAAGAGTCTTGCCGTCCTGCTCGCACCTGGTCAAGGTTTCCTTCACCTGAGGGCCAAACAAAGCTGACCCATCAAAGGGAGAATTTGTGAAGGACGCCTTAAAGGGATCTGCAAAATCACATAGCCGCATCCAGGCTTGGCGTCTAAGAGCCACACCTGTACCTGCAGCTCTACTCGCTCCATCCGCAGCATAAGATATTAGCCGCATGGAGGAGTTTGCAATGGAATTGAGGGTTCCTAGCTGCGAAGCAATTTTTTCTTGAGCCCCTGCAGCTGTAGGATCCTGAACTACTTCTCCCAGCTCCTTCAGGATATCTCTCTGGAGTCTGGTGAAGTGACATAGGTAATTCAGCGAACGCATAGCAAAGGTCGCTGAGGAAAACATCCGCTTACCGTACCTATCCATGGTCCTAGAGTCCTTATTAGGAGGATGGACGGGCACGGAAGGATCTGCAAGTTCCTTTTTGGTGGCCGCAGCCACCACCATGGCATCAGCGGGGACACCCTTAGTAAGGAATTGTTTGTCAGTAGGGGCAGTGATAAATTTTGAAGGCCTCCTAGGGACTGGCTCTACAGAGTCAGGAGCTGCCCACGCCTTTCGTGCAATAACCTGCATAAGGGGGTCAAAAGGCGGAGACACCCAGGAGGTGGAGGGCCGAGATCCAAACGCCTCTAGGTATACTGACTCATCCTCAGAGGGATTGTTGGTGGGCCAGTTTCCCCTCTGTTTCAGAAGTTCTAGGATGTCTGAGAAGGAGACATCCTCAGAGGGGGATCTAGGGGATCCCTCTGACTCATCAAAGTCAGTATCCAAAGTGACAGACTCGGGGAGTCTACATGCTTCCTCTTACAAGTCCTCTTCCTAGGAGGATCTCCCGAAACATCAGGAGAATCCTCGGAAGAGGGGAAATTCCCAATGGGGAAACCTGAGGCGGAGGATCTCTGGGTCCTGTAGCAAGAGAAGTGGCAGAGATGTCAACAGGTACTATAGAGGGAGGAGCTACGGAACAGACTGCTGACTGATACCAGTGGCCAGTACACTCTTCATCACCTCGAATGCTCCCTCCCAGGCAGGTCCGAGAGAATCCGCTCCGAAGAGCTAGGAACTCCAGGGACCACCGAAAGGGAAGTCTCCGAGGCAGATGTCGGAGCCGAGCTCACCAAGGCCGAGGCTCCAAGGGGAAGAGCGGGTTCGGACAAGGGTCCGATGCCACTCACCCCCTCGGAGGAGACCATGGAAGCCCGACCACCAAATCCCTCTAAGGAAGGTCTCAAGAGGAGATAAGAGTAGAGGCTGAAGGAACAGAAGGGGTATCCGTCCTCCAGCCGTAGCAGTAACCATTCGAAGACTCCAACTCCAAGCTCTGGGGTAGAGTTGAAGGAGGAACTGTAACGGGGTGTGGACCAACAGTCGTCTGTTGAGACGGACTGTGTAACATTTGGGCCAGTACCTGTGACTTAAGTAATCTACTGACCACTCTCTCTAGGTCATGATCTGACAACCTGGATGACCTTGAAGATCGGCTCCGATGGCTCCGTTCCGATAGAAGAGGTGAAGCCGGAGCCGAAAGTATCGGCTCCAAGGAAGGAGACCTCGACCTCTTCCTGGAATGAGCCATCGGAGCCGATACTATAGATCCTGTCGGAGCCGACCTCTCGGAGCCGACAGGAAGCCTCGATGTATCGGCTCCAGCCGGAGCCGATACAGCCACCAAAGTAACGGTGTCGGAGCCGACACCGATGCCTGTGCCACATGGGTGTCGGAACCGATCGGAGCCGACATCGAAGTGGTCAATACAGATTCGGCACCGATAGCCATTGGTGCCGAAGGCTTTGTCAAGCTAGAATCGGCTCCAGCCGGAGCCGATCTCGACTCAGTACGAGTCGGAGCCGAGGCCGCAGGCTTAGATACAGAAGCCTGGGCCTTGGAAGGTTTAACTGATTTTGATGGAGCCGACTTAGCCGGAGAGCCCTCTGGCTTAAGAAGGCCCCTAAGAATCAGTTTATTACGCCTTTCCTGCAGGACTCTCTGGCTGAAGGAATGACAAATAGCACAGGAGTCCTGCAGGTGAAGAGGGCCTAGGCAATAAAGGCAAGAAGTGTGACCGTCTGTCAGAGACATCTTCTGACAGCACGAGTCACACTTCTTAAAACCTGAGACCCTCTCCTTTGACATGGTGCTTAAACAAACACACACACACACCAGTCAAAAGTTAACTTAAATAAAATACCTAAAAAGGTATTTCTATAAACAACACACACACCCTAACAGGGAGGGGATGGGATGGGGATAAATCTGACTAAAATAAAATAGAAAAGACAGGGATTTTCTGTCACAAAAGGTAAAAAATTAACTACTAACTAACAATTAAGGGTTTTTTTTAAGAAAAAGGGGCTTAATATTCAGAAATAGAATCACTTACCAGGAGCTGGTAAAAGGAGGACCTCATAAGCGAAGCGGCAAACGAGATCTGGGTACTTACCGCCTTGCATCATGGGATATGGGGCTGCCTCGAGCTGGTAAAAGTGACTCTCGAGCTTAGCAAGTGCCGAGTCGGAGCCGAGGGATCGGCTCCGAACCCATCAAGCAAGAATGAAGGCGAGATTGACAACTTAACATCTTACTTTAATAAGGTAGTTGGCAGGGGCTTAAAAATCACACATGCCCCCAAGATCTACTATACAATATATTAAATAAGTAACAGTAGAAGTGAGTCTATCAGTAAAGTTCCAGTCAAGTCATACATGAAGTACAAGCAACTATTTGAAAGGTTATGTTGCGAGTATATAACACAGAAGAAATAGTTGAAAGTTTGTTTACAGTGTAAAAGAAAAAAAATCTTGATAGAAAACAGATATAAACAGAATACTGAAAAGTGAATATGCAAATAAGTGTGCGTTTTTTTTTTATAAATGAGGTGAAAAGGTTAAGTGGGACATAATGGATGAAAAACTATTTGCATACATTTGTCATATTTGATTGGCTAGACGCAATGACGTTTTGTATCAAAGTAGAATGAGTTTGAAATACCAGTACAAATTAAGAAGAAAGGCAGTAAAGTGGTTATGGATAAAAGGATGGGGAGGATAAAGGACATGGGTATTATGAAGTTTGTATCTGACATTACGTATTTTAACAAATAAAAAGGGAAGGAATGTTGCAAAAGATTTTTTAAGTAGAGGATTGTGTTTTTAAGTTTTGTATGTTATCAGTTTGAAAGAACTCCTACTCTTTTGAGAAGTGTTGCAAGAGCTTTTAAATCCAAATAAGCTACCACCAACACAGGCAGATGGGGCTTTGATTTAACATCTCATCTGAAGCAAGGCACACTCATGAGTGTGACACACCCCTCCCCTTGTATTTCACTGAATTTTCAGTATTAGAAAAATAATCCAACTACCTGGGGTGAGAACAAAGCCACATACTTCTGTTCTTCCAGCATCAAAGGTGAGTATGTTACCTCCTGAGAGTGCCAAGATGCTGCCGAAACTGGTAGTAATAACCAATGATTCCTCAAGAACCAGTGAATCTTCCACATATCGATTGCTGCTAGGGCTACCAACAGGATGAATGCTGGCATCTGCTCCAGACTGCCCTTCAAGCTTTTTTTATTTTATTTTTATTTGGTTTCCTTCCAAGCAAAGTCTATAAGAAGAGAGATTTCTAATGGACACAGACCATGCCTATGGGAAAAAATATTAAATCTGGAAATGTCTTTGAGAGCCCCTACAAAGGTGAAGAGTTCAAGTTTAATGTTTTGCAGGTTTATGAAGACCCCCCCAGGCTGGTCACACATTACTGCTATATCCACATCCTTCTGCAGCAAATGGAGGGAGCGGGTCTCTCTAATACAGTCAACAAAGTTTTGGAATATACATGAGCAACCTGGAGCTTGGAGTGGGGAAATAAGTGCCAATCATGTGATGACTGGGCAGCCATAAGGGCAAGAAGGTAAAATGAAATTGGTGGCTCTACTAAAACCCAAACATTCCTGTTATCGTTGAAAGATGGAGCTGTGTTGATAGAAGTCTTTCTTTCAAGTCTAAGGTTATCAGGACATACCCTCCTAGGTGAAGGTATAAATGCTTTCCAAGCCCCACCTCAAGCTGGAAGTGGTAACTACGCCGAAGCTTACACTAACGCCCTGTACAATCACTTGCATAAGTGTATCAACTCAGCTGTATCAGAAAGAATCAAAGCCAGAGCTGCAAGTAAAAACAAGCAGCCATGGTGGACATCCAGCATCAACAAACTTTACAATAAATGCAAAAAGCTGCTATCCAAGAAAACAAAGGCAAGGCTCCAACAAAGGAAAAATATCCTCCTCAGCCTCAACAGGCAAATAAGACAACTTGTCAAATTCTCCAAGGGCTCCTTTGAGAGAAACTTAGCAAGCACAGCAAAAGATAACCATAAGACATTTTACAGCTTCGTACATAACCTAAAAGGGTAGGAAAAAAGCATGTGCAGAACTAGTGGCCAACGGCAACACAAAGATTGACCCCACAGAGATGGCAAACATTTAGGGGATAAATTTCACTCCTTTATCCCCTCCTAACCTGCAACAAACATTTCCCCAACCCCCCACCCTATATATATATATATATAGGTCCTCAAAGCCTTGTCTAAGGCAAAAAGCACAGCCTCTATAGGACCAGACAACATTTTAGGCTGTCTTCTAAACAGGCTAAAACATTAACTAGCATCACCACTAAGTACCCTTTTTAATCATAGCCTAACCACAGGCTTTGCTCCTGAGAAATGAACAGCAACAGTTACTCCCCTCCACAAAGGTGGTCTAGGAACAGACCCATGGAATTACAGACCCACAAGCCTGACCAGCCTCATCTGTAAGGCCATGGAACGTATCATTATGGACCTCATAAATAAAGACATAGGTGACCTCCAAACCCTGGATCCTACCCAATTCGGCTTCATGAAGGGCAGATCCTGGCTGTTTAATCTGGTGGATTTCTTTGAAAATGTGACCAAGGCCAGTGACGAGGGCAAATTTGTGCACATAGCATACTTCGACATGGCAAAGGCTTTCTACACAATCCCACATTCAGGCACTACCAATAAACTTAAACTGAATGTAAAACCCTTTCACTGTAGGATGGGTTGCCAAACCAGACATACACTATCAAAGTAGGTAATTCCACATCAACCAGCAGACCTGGTAACAGTAAGGTGCCACAGGGGTCAGTGCAGGGCCCCCTACTGTTTGGTATATACTCCTCACAAGTTATGGTCAAAACTAAAGGGTTGTGGCTGACCAAGTTTGTAATCACTGAATCCCCAAATGAGGTCAGTAAACTCCAGGATGGTCTCACGCAGACCAATGACAGCTGCATTAGTCATGGTCTCAAATTGAATGCAAAGAAATGCAACATCATTCCCATTAGCACAAACAATGTCTCTTCACACTACCAAATCAAGTACCCATGAAATGGTAAGGGACCTGGGATCACAAGTTGACTGGGACCTTAAATTTGATCACCACATGTCTACTGTAGTAAGGAAAGCTTTCTATGTAGCACATGATTAGTAAAGTCATCCCCTCAAGAGCTAAAGAAGTTACAACTCCCCCTATACTCTGCACTTATCCAGCCATTAACAGAGTATAATGCCCCATTTGGCATGTACCATTCTAAGCACCTACGCAATTAGACCTCAGAGGTTTCTAACAAAGAATATCAAGGGGTTCCAGCATGTCCCTTACCCAGACTGACTAAAGTCTCCGTCACTATACTCTGTATTGTACAGACTTCTTAGGGGAGACTTGTGCCTGGCCTACAGAGCAATCAAGACCCAAACCTAATGAACTTGCTGGACATCAATAAATCAAACGGGACAAGGGCTACTTGTTCCAGAGACCTAAATATGGCCAGAGACTTAAATGGGACATGCTGAAGGGACAGATTCATCACCCAGAGACTGCCACATCTTTGGAACAGGCTATCAATTCATGGGAAACAGAGCACCTCTGACACTTTTATAGAGGAACCTGGACGAGTGGATGGGACACTGTAAATTCTTACCAGGGTTAGAGCCCATAACCCTCCGGGACATGAGCAGTCATCACGAAATGCAATCTAGGGTACTGACTAGCTCTTCTATGGTATTATATTGGGATGAAATTGCTAGGCTTAAAATGAACTCCAGGTCAATAGCCTAGTAATCTCCTATGATCCTATGAGTAGTGGTTATTTATATTACAAACGTTAGCAACTGGAGCTTTATTAAACCTGTAAGCTATTAACTTACTTAAAAAAAAAAAAAAGAAAAAAAGAAAAAGAACTAGTCCTTTGAACCCAAGATGGCAAATAGCCCAAGCACTAGTTCTGTTCTTTTTTCCAAGTCAATAAACTCTGCAGTTTTAATAAAGCTAGGACTGCCAGTCTGTGTACTATAATGGTGAAGTTTAACTTGGCAAGTGGTGAAGGTGCCAGCAAAACCAAATAATACGGCACTGTAGAGGAAATAAATAAAATAACTAAAACAAACTTGTAAACATTAACACTAACTTCATCTCTGTGGTCAACTTGTGAAGGTAGAAACACAGATTTGTTTAATTAAACGGTTGTTTACTGTCAATACCAGGGCACAGAAAACCTCAGCACAATTACTTGGGCAACAGAAAGTAGAAAAAGCAGTGGCAAAATTCTGGGACCCCACAAATGCTAAAGAAATAAAAAAGATATTTCTGCAGTTTTAAGAAAATGTATACAGAGCAGAGGAGTGGGGAAATCAGGAAGACATGCATGTTATTTTTGACCTTCTTGTGACTGATAAATAAGCATGATCATAATTAACTCTCTTCGCTTAAATGGTTACCACTTTTCCAGGAGACCAAAATGACAACTACACACCATTTTGTTGGCATGTAGCATATCTAATCAATGTTGGTCTTGGCATGTTTTTCCCAAGGTTTGCGAGTAAATGCACTCTGTGAGAACACCATCTATGGTTCCTGCTCTGGCAAACATAATCCATCCACAAGCAGCTTTTTGATAAAAGCTATGTAGTTCGTTTTTATTAGCCAATCCAGTATCCCCATACAGTAGAGTCGTCTTAGGGTATGCAGGATTTTCAAAATCTTGGCACTTTAATTCCAAAAGTTCCACAAGAGAGTCACTTCTTGCCAGTTTATGTTTTACAGATTTCCTGTGACACTGCGGTGATCTGGTCCAAACGTGTGGAACAATTTCCTCAGTCTCTCTTATTTTCACTTGTTTTTTCTCCTCTAACTTTTAATTAAACCACCCTAGGGTGAAATGCTATAGGAAAGAAAGCAAAAGAAAACAGACTCGTCCACTTCAGAAAAAAGGCATTCACTACCTAATCTTGCCATGGAATTCTGGATCAGAACTCTGGATCAGAATTTCTACCACTGTCTACTGCTATGAAGAGCAAAGAGATCTCTCTGACATCCCATTTGTTGCGAGGTCCAAGAATATACTCCAATCTTGTATCGGCGCATGTGGATCCACTGCGATCTTGCTTAATTGGACTGCCCTGGAATTCTCCTGTGACAGTACATAACCTACATTCACAACGGTATCCTGGGTATCACGGCCTTTTCTGTGGTCTGCACAGAGGTGTTTAAAACATGCTCCTCCTTGTTTATGATCACATAACTGTGGTTTTGCGTCTGATGACATTCCTGGTCCCAGGTTTCCAAAATGTACTGAAAGCTTTGAAATACTGAAAGACAGACATCATTTTATTTGTAGTTCTTCTCCCTAAGAATCCAGGTGCCATGCACTTTGGGGTGAAATAAGGAGGCACCCTATACTATGCACAACACATCCATGGCTAAGGTTTTATTGGGGGTAGACTGTCTAAAGCGCATGTCCTTGTTCTTTGGTACTTACTGTAGGTACCACTCCTGTTCTCTCCTTATGAAGGGCAAAACTGAAATAACACATTCCAGGGACAGACTGCTGACCTTAGGTATTCTTTAGAAGAGTACAGTTGTGCTAGGAACCTGTCATAACTGTAGATATTACAGTAGTTTACAGTTGCAGTGCTAAATCTTGAGAACAAAATTCTGCAGGAGCCCACAGTTAGGCCGAATACCAGAAAATGTTACCCATCTCCCACAGCCAGCGGATGCCCTTCCTATCAGACATCAGTGGTACAGAAGAAGCAGTCAGCCAGCGCTATATTCAGGTCCTTCTTGCCCAGGGATCAGAGGTTCATCTGTACCCCTAGGCTCATATAAGCAACCCTACTGAGGACAGTGGCTAGGAGTAGCAAGGAATATTTGGGGGGGGAGGTTAGGCAGAGTACCCACACCAACCCCAAGCAAGTCAGAGACTACTATGCAAACATCTACAATTATGGTGCGTTCCCAACACAGTCGAACTAATGCTCACTGTTGTCACTGTTGCAATACTGAGTCTTGGGAGGATTCCTAAAGCTAATCATGAATGGATGGTTGGTAAGAGGTCAGTGCCAGGGAGATAAAGCTTTGCAGAATGGGAGTCTCAAACCTGGCTCTGGCTCTACAGATAACACCAAGGTTGTAATACTTTGTGAAGGTGTGAACAGAAGACCAAGTGTCTGCTTCCAAACTGGACTGAACTGTGGCCTCTTTTAGAAAAGAGGTGATGGTTGCCTTTGCCCTGGCAGAATGCGTCTTAATGGGACTAGAAGTCTGTTTGCTATAATGGAAACTATGAACCACAACTTACTTCTCCACAAGTTAAAAAGGTTTAATTTTGACCAGACTGCTTTCAAACCCAATGACAGTAAACTCAGCAACAGAATTTAAGTCCATTGTAATAATAGTTTTCCATCCTAGGCACAACAAATACTGGCGTCCATCAAGGATCAGTTTTAGAACCCTTACTATTTTCTTTATTCATCAATGTCTTCTTGAAGATCTGCCCATTCTAATCATCACACTATATGTCAAGGATATTCTACTTCTCCATCCAAATATAATGTCAAGCAAACTTTCAAATTCAGCTCCAACAGTGCTTCTCAAGTCTAGGTCTCTGGACTATTGATAAACTTCCGATTAACTATAACAAAAACTAAGGTCTTGTTATTCTTCCCTCACAAATCCCACAAGCTACCTGTTACTGATAATGAAAACAATATTATCCCCTTTGTTTCAGAGGGTAAGTACACAGGCTTTTCTCTTGACCAGTGCCTCATCCTCTCTGCCCACAATGACATCACCAAAAATAAAGTCCTTTCTCACCTAAAACTATGATGCAAAATCTACCACCTTCTCTTTCCAATAGTTACACTGACCCTAGCCAAAAATGAACTTTTACCTAAATACGAGTATGGCCTACCACTGTTAACATTTTATTCAACATACAATACACAATGACTAGACTACAATAAATAAGATGCGAAGACCTGCTCTACTCACTAACTCCTACACCCACCACTGCCTTCTTTCCAAATGTTAAACTGGCTCCCCATACTTAAAGGAAAACTCCACCCTAGAACTAAAAACAAAAAACCTTTTTTAACTCTGTTTTTTTCCCTGACCTATAACAACACCTCAAAATCACAAGTGCTTTATTTGTAATTTTAGCCTGTTTTCCACAACATGGCTACCAACGGGGCTTGATGCATCAACGTGATCTTGTACTCCCTTCAAGCCTTTCTCTTTCCCATAGCACTTTGTACAACTCATGCCAGACATAAGGAAGTAACTTAGAATTCCCATGTCATTAACATATAATGGGATTTGGGAGGGTCACTGTTATTTTCTTTACCTTCTGTAAAAGGACCTGGTTTTACACTATACTTGGAAGTTATCCAGCCACAGACAGAAAAGAAACTAAATTGCAGGCCTTTGTTTAGAGTTTTCTTTTGTAGTCTGAGGAATTGATTCTGAAAGGGTCTCAGTGCAGTGACAGTTTTAACACCTCAAAGTCTATAAATGGTGGATCCAATGGCAGACAGGCAGAGATGAACTTTAACAGAAGAGTACAGCAGACCAGAACTGAACAAATTCACACAGCTAAGGAAAGAACAGTAGGAATTCCCACTAAAAAGAGGGCCTTATTCATTGCTGTGGCACTAAGATGAAAATACCTTCTGTTTAGCTACATGAGATTTTTTTAGTGGTGGGTTTTCTTGCTCTTTTAAAACTTCAAGCACATCCTCAGAAAAATTGTTAAAGAAAGGAACCAAACTCTACCACTCAGACAGTCAACTGTAAATGAGTAGGCTGAGGGAGAATGATGGAATCATTGTTTTATGTGAGATAAACTGTGATGACTGCTCCTGGCTAGGTGAAACTGGAAGGGAAACCAATGTTATCTGGGCCAAAGGAAGCCACCAACAACATTTTGGGCCTGTTAAACACAATCTTATAGGTTCATAGGTGTGTACTAGGCCAATGGCCCAGGAGCCTACATAAGCCTAGCCCAAGAATATTCCCTGGCATCATGCCGCCCAAAGTTAGTTACCAGTGCCTCTGTCAAGCAAGGCCACTGAAGTGATCCCTGGGGTGAACTTCCTATTGCCCACCCACTCGTCAAGCTTTCTCTTAAAGACGGCCAAATGAAGTGTTCTGCTTGACGTGAATGGGAAGTTTGTCCAGAGTATGGGAAGTCTCTGGGTTAGGAACCTGTCCCTCCAGCATGTTCCCTTCATTGTGGTAATGAGGTTAAGGTCCCTAGAGTGTGTGGCAAGGAGGGATTGGGATTTTTTTAGGTATAGCATATATACCAGCTCTGGGTCAGATATGGCTTTGTAGGTCAAACAGAGATAGTCTCTAAGTAGGCGAAGAGAGAGAGTATAGCTGGAGTTGTTTTTGAGTCTGTCCATATAGGGAATGTGTCTAAAGCCTAACATCCTATTACTGAGGTATTTCTGTGGCCTTTCCAGTTGTTGTAGGTGTCTAGTGAGGTACATGCCAAATTGGGTATTGTATTCTATAATAGGTCTAATGAGGACTGAGTAGAGACGGATTATAACTTCTTTCTTCCTGGATGAAAAACCTTTTGTAATGAGATGTGCCACATCGGACTTTCTGACTACAGTGGCAATGTGGTTATCAAAGGAGAGGTTGCTATCAACCTGTGTCACCAGGTCTCTTAGCACACCTTTGGTGTTTAGTGGACTACCGCCTGTGTGGTAGTTCATGGGCACCGAATTTTTCCCAAAGGGAATGACAATGCACTTTCTGGCTTTGAACTTAAGGCCATGGTTCTGGCACCAGTCATTGGTACAAACTAAATAAAATAATTCGATAATACTTGTATTAAAACAAAGTACTAAGAAACAGCAACTAAACACACCAAAACTTTATGTAGCAAAGCTTTTGGGAATACACCCTTCATCAGTACACATTAAGCAATTAATTTACAGAACTTTAAATAGAGGAATCAATTAATCACATGATGCAGCCAGCCCAGTTATTTAAAAAGATAAAACTTGTTACAAAAATAAATTACACTACATAAATATTTCTAGATAGTATACATTAAATTAAACTACATTACTACATATCTTAGAGTATATTTATTTGGATAATGGTTTTAAATTATCAGAATGTAGATATTGTTTAAAAATATTATATCAAAGTCTTTCTCTTTGCTTTTTCAATAAGACTGGTTTAAGGCTAACAGCATTATTCAAGCCTGGTTTCACATCTGCCTGTAACCTGATTATCCACTCATATTCTTTTAATTCCAACATATCATTTTATGTAGGGAAAAAGTACATTTTTGTACCTATCATAAATGTAGATGTCCGATAGATATGCAACTGCAGTCATAACATATGGGTTGTCCTGCCTCAGGCAGCCCTTGGTCGGCCGGATTCCAAAGTCTAGGTCCGGCGTCGGCTGATGTCACATTTCTCTCCGACGTCAGAGCGGCTGGAGTATATAAGCATCAGCCAACGCCATTTTCTTCAGTGTTTCTTGCCCCAGATGCCAGGTGCCCTCCAAGGAAGGCTGTAATCAAATTGGAAGACAAAAACAGGATTCCAGACAAATAAGTAAGCAATAAACAGATACACCATAACAGATGGGAGGGAAAATCCAACTGCAGTTGCATATCTATCGGACATCTACATTTATGGTAGGTACAAAACTGTACTATGTCCTTCAAGAATGCAACTGCAGTCATAACATATGGGTAGAATACCATAGCTTAGCTGGGGGAGGAGGAATGCTCTAGGAAAGAGATGGTGTGGCAATCAAACCCTGCAGGACTGCCGAAGCAAAGCCTGCTCTGGATCTGGAGTATAGAAGGAGATTGTAGTGTTTGGAGAATGTATGCACGGAGCTCCATGTAGCAGCTTCTAGAATGTCCTTTGTAGGCACCCCTCTTAAGAATGCTGTAGAGGTGGCTGTAGCTCTGGTGGAGTGTGGTCTGACATTGGCTGGAACATTCTTCCCATGGAAGGAATAACAAAATCTGATGCAATGTCCAATCCATTTTGAAATAGTCTGTTTTGAAATTGCTTTTCCTTGTACTCCAGGGGCGTAAGCTACAAAAAGTTGATCAGACTTCCTACTGGTCTTGGTTCTGTTCTGTCCAGGTAGTAGCGAAGTTGTCTGTGAATGTCCAAGGTATGTAACAGTCTTTCCCCTTTGTTCTCAGGATTGGGGAAGAAAGCAGGCAGATGAATAGCTTGATTTAAAGAAATTAGAAGTTATGTACTCACCATAACGTTCCATCTGAGTAGGTGTATTCATTTGTCTGCAACCTGTGGGTTATGGATCCGATATCGGATCCGAACCGGCATAGTTTTCCAGCTATGGATCCAAGCTCTCAGCTCCTCCCCTCACCCATAATGCCCTGCTCTACCCTCATGACCTCAGATCGAGTTTGCCAAAGCAACAATACCCTCAAAAGGGTAACAAGTAATATGCAGGAAACTGAAAGGCCAGGGGATAGGAGGCGGATAATTACAGACAAATGAATACACCTACTCAGATGGAACGTTATGGTGAGTACATAACTTCTAAATCTGAAGTAGGATATTCATTTGTCTGCAACCTGTGGGACAGAGTCCCCAGCTACCTGAATCTTGGGCGCCATCATGGAAGGATATTCGAGCACCGGAGCCAAAGGATGCTCTACCCCTAGATGCAAGATCCAACTTATAGTGGGAAATAAATGTATGAGATGAAGCCCACGTGGCTGCTGCACAAATATCATCTAGAGGAATCCTAGCCTTGAAGGCTGCCGAGGTAGATACTGACCGGGTTGAATGGGCATGAACACCCTCCGCTGCGGGCCTTCCTGACGCTTGATAAGCCAATAAAATGCACTGAGAAATCCAGCGGGACAGAGAAACTTTGGAAATTGGCTTGCCCAAATTGAATTTTGCAAAGGAAATAAACAGCTGGTCGGATTGCCTATGACCAGCTGTCCTGTTGAGATAAAATCTTAGTTGCCTGTGAACATCTAGTGAGTGTAGCCTATATTCACCTTTGTTTTCATACTTAGGAAACAGAACAGGGATGTTAAGGGATCGATTGATGTTTGCTTCAGAACCAATTTTAGGAAGGAAGGACGGGTTGGTCCTGAGGAGACACGGTCCGGATAAAAACCAAGTAAGGAGGTTTGGCTGATAAAGCTTGAAGTTCAGACACTCTCTTGGCTGATGTAATGGCTACCAAAAGGCTGTCTTGTAAGACAAGAATTTGAGATCCACTGTAGCCTGGCTCGAAGGGGAGCGGTCAAGGCCTGTAGGACCAAAGAAAGGTCCCAAGGAGGAACTGCTTGCTTTATAGGGGCCTGAGAAGGAAAGTACCCTTAAGAAATGTTTTGCACAATTTGGCTGACATAAGAGGATTAGACTCTTGACCAATGTGATAGTGAGAAATTGCCGCCAGTTGAACTTTGACTGTGGAACTGCTGGCACCATCATTAAAGAGAGAGGTTAGAAAATCAAGCACTACAGGGAGAGGAACCGTGAAGGGATCTAGGCCTTGCCGCCCGCCACACAGAGAAAGCGTTTCCATTTGCTTCGTAAACCTTTCTAGTGGATGGTTTATGAGCCACCAAAATAGCCTTTACCGTGAAGAAATACCGAGTCCTTATCAAGAGTGGAACTGGAGCAGCCAAGCGGTCAGCTTCAGGTTGTCCAGGTTCGGAGGAGGAATGCAGGATGGATGGGATATCAGATCCGGAATGGGATCTAGAATCCAAGGAGGATTCACCGAGTGAGACCTTAGGAAGGGGAACCAGATCTGTCGAGGCCAGAATGGAGCAATGAGAATCATTCTGCAACCCACCCGAGAGGCTTTCTGAAGAACTTGCAGCATCAGAGGCAAGGCATGGATAGGCATACAGAAGACCGGGTGGCCAAGCATGCACCAGAGCGTCTCTTGGGGTACCTCCGGGAGGAGGTATTAGACTGTCGCACTTGGTGTTTGAGGGAGAAGCAAAAGATCGCATGAAGGGGTTCCCCCGTGCGAATATGCTCCGCTACTTGACAATTGAGAGACCACAAGGGGTCAGAATGGTGCGACTGAGCTTGTCCGCTAGGATGTTGGACCCTATGAGAAAGCTGGTGGAGATTGCCCATTCCCAAACTCTCATGGCCTCGACAAAGAGGGTAAGACCTTGTTCCCTTGCTTGTTGATGTACCAGACAACAGACATATTGTCCGATTGAATCGCAATTGTTCCCAAGGGAACAAAGTCCTGAAGTGCTAGCAACGCTAAGAGCACTGCTCTCATCTCTAGAACATTGATATGCAGTAAGGTCTCTGAATCGCTCCACGTGCCTTGGACTGTCCGCCCGCAGCCCCCCCCCCCGGCGGGGAGGCGTCCGTGGTCACCGTGGCGAGAGGGGAGAAGCAAAATGGGCGACCCTGGAGATCCGGGAGTGGAGCCACCACAAGAGGGACCGCTTGCAAGCCTTGCTGATCGCTATGGGATGATGCATGGGGAGAGCAAGGTATGACCACTGTACTAAGAGCCCACTGTAGAATGCATATTGAGCCTGGCAAGAGGAAGAAGTGCTATCGGAAGCCATGGACCCTAGAGCCCTCAGGACCAACTCCGCTGGAACAGAACATGAATGGAGAATGGCCCGCACCTGGAGCTGCAGATTTAGAACTCTGTCCGCAGTGAGGAAGGCTCGTAAACTCCTTGTGTCTAGTCTGGCCCCTATGAAATCTAAGAGCTGAGGGTGCCAGGTTGGACTTGTTTGTATTTATTGTGATGCCCAGAAATGGAGCAAGATGGAGAAAGGAGTCTGAGAGAAGTAGATGCCTTGTTGGGGTGAGGAGCCAGTCGTCCAGGTAGGGAAAGACCTGCACCCCTGAAGCCTCAGGTGGGCCGCTACCACTGCTAGTACTTTGCAAACACCCTGGGGGCTGTGGTGAGACCAAAGGGAAGGACCCGAACTGGTAGTGACTGGCTCCCAGCCGAGCGGAGAAACCTCCTGAGCGTCTGTCCATTAGGATGTGGTAACTTGTACGCTGGCCCTGAGATCTATCGAGCACATCCAGTGGCCTTCTCCCAGAAGGGGAGAATAGATTGTAGAGTGACCATTCGAATTTTTCTTTGGGGACTGCCAGATTCAAGAGAGAGAGGTCTAGGATTGGTCTTAGTTCCCCGTCTTTTGGCACTAAAAGAACCTGGAGTAGAACCCTGATCCGATCTGGTCTGGGGAACGGGCTGGATGGCTCTTTTCTCTAGCAGATGGCCAATTTCTGCCAAAGCGGCCTCCCTTGACCGGTGGTACGTCTGGGAGGGACTTCATCTTTGGAAGGTGAAGGAAAGGAATGCGATATCCCTGGATATGATTTGGAGAACCCAGCGGTCCGATGTTATGGACTCCCATGCCGCTAGGTGCCCAGCCCCGACTGCCTCCAGAGTAGAGCAGTCGGGCAACCCTCAGGGTTGCTGCTGGGCCGCTCAGAGAAAGGTTCCCTGGACCCGAAGTTTCTGGGAGCCCTCTGCCTCTAGGGCGCGGCCCTCCCTGTCCTCCTCTGCCACGGAAGGACTGGTTGTCCGAGCAGGCTGGGACTGCTGGAACCACATCTTCTTCTGACCCTTTTTCCTAGAATAGGGCCTCTGGGGTGCAGAGAAGCGGATTCCACGGCAGACAGCGTCTTCCCGTCCCTTCTCGCTCTGGGTCAACGCCTCGAAGCGGTCTTGCCAAACAGAGCAGAACCATCAAAGGGGCTCAGCGCAAAAATGAAAATGAAGGGCGGAGCCAGGCCTGACGCCTAGTGACCAGTCCGTAGCATGGGAGAGTAGCCGCATAGAAGTATTTGTGACTGACCTAAGAGTGGCCATTTTGGTGGAGTGCAGAGCTCTGTCCTCCTCCGAAATGGACTCAGGGGATGCAGCGACTTTAATAAGGTCTCGCTGCAGTTATGTGCCAAATAGTTCAGCCTTACCGAGAAGGCCGAACTGAACATCCGCTTGCGGTCCATCATCCGAGACTCCTTGCTCGGTGGGTGGACTGAGGGACTCTCCTGAGCCAGTTCCCTTGTGGCCGCCATCAACATGGCATCTACAGGAGGCCCCTTACTCCAATGGGTCCTGTCAGAAGGCGGGCTAAGGATTCTATCAGGTCTTTTGGGAATTGGCTCCACGGTGTCCGGTTCCTTCCACGCCCTGGTGGTAATAAGGTCCACCAGGGGTCGGCAGGGGACACCCAAGAGGTAGACGGCCAATGCCTCCAAGAACACAGACTCATCCGAGGAAGACTTGGGGCAGACCACCCCATTTCCATGATGTCTCCAAAGGAGACATCCTCAGGGGTGACCGTGGGGAGCCTTCCCTTCCTCCAAGTCCGTGTCTTCAGTGAGAGACTCAGGAGTCAATGTGCCTCCTTTTGCGAGGAGCCTCTGGGGGCTGTCAGAGGAGTCAGCAGCAATTTGCTCCATGGGAGCAACTTGGGGCACAGAAACGGGCTGTCCCAGGGGCCGGATGGTGGAAGCCTGACCCAGTGCAGAGGCGGAGCTGGACGGAGCCGGCAAGTGCCGGGGTCCGGAGACCCTCAACAGAGCCCTCTCCACTACATCAAAGCCGGAGCCGACCACCAAAGGATCCGACAATCGCCCTCGATCCGAAGAGTGGATCGGGCACTCGGATCCGGGACAGTGCGCCCGACACAGACGGCGCCGGGAGCACTGATCCCGGATCCGGCTCGGATCCAGGCTCCGAGATCGGGTCCGACTGAGGGCATGGTCGGATCCGGCACCAAGTACTATCGGCCCGACCCCCGCCCGGCTGCTCGGCTCCAGTTGCTCAACCCGGAAGCGGGTCGGAGAAGGAGCAATAGGCTTAAAAGGGTGTTGAGCTCCGGAGGGGGAGGCAAGAGCACTCCCATCTGCATCTGGGCCTGGATGAACCTTCTCATCATCCGTCCAGATCTGCATCCGAAGGCTATGGTAGATTCGACGAGGCTACCGAGGTAGGCCTGGAATGCCTCCTCGATAGCCTCGACGAGATCGGGTCTCCTCCTCCTCAGGACCCGTGAGAAGCACACAGGTGACCGGAGCCGAGAAGGAGGAGACCGCCGGGAGAAGCTTGGCTGGCGGGCCGAAACAGAGGTCTCGCCCGCGCCAGGTGCTTCTCCTCCGTCCTTAGATGCATCCCTCTCCTGTCCTGAAGCGGGAGTTTGAGTCCCAGGAGCAGGAGGGGTGCCACAGTGGGAACAACTGCAGCCGCAGGAGTCCGCGGTAAAAGACCCGCCAAGACCAGCTTGGACCTCCGCTCTCAGTGCCCTGGGGTTGAACCCTGCACAAATGGAACAACCAGATGTGAGGTGTTCAACCCCAAGACACTCCACACACCGAGTGTGGCCATCAGCCGGTGAGAGCTTATGGCCACACTCAGAGCATTTGGAAAATATTGACTTAGGCTGATCAGCCATAGTCAAAGTTAAGCTAAAGTTACCAAAAGTAACCTAAAACAACAATAAAGAAGCACACAGGCCTCACACACACTCTATGCACCAGCGAGGAGGAATAAAAATTACTACTAAAATTAAAATTAAACTGAAAACAGTCAATACTTATAGGAAACCTACAACTTTCACACAACAAAAGTTAAAGAAGGCAAAAAAATTCTATTTTTGAACAAGAAAAATCCACTTAGCTGAGAGCTATGAAATCCACATCTAGTTACCAGCGCGGCAAACAAGATCTGAGGTCATGAGGGTAGAGCAGGGCATTATGGGTGAGGGGAGGAGCTGAGAGCTTGGATCCATAGCTGGAAAACTATGCCGGTTCGGATCCGATATCGGATCCATAACCCACAGGTTGCAGACAAATGAATATCCTACTTCAGATCCCTAGATACCACCTTTGGCATAAAAGTAGGGTTGGTTCTTAAGGAGACCCTGTCTCTGTGAAAGATTATGAACGGTGGTATTGCCATTAGGGCCTGTAGTTCCGAAACCCTTCTTGCTGAGGTAATTGCCAACAGGAAAGCTGTCTTCCATGAGAGAACTTGTAAGTCCACTGAAGCTGCTGGCTCAAACGGAGGTAGAGTCAGTTTTTCTAGGACAAAGTTGAGGTCCCAAGCTGGCACTGGAGCCTTTCTTGGTGGCTTAATGTTCTTGATTCCCCTGAGGAATTGCTTTAGCAAAGGATGTGAAAACACAGGCGGATCAGTATTATATCTAGCTGAAATAGCTGAAGCATGCATCTTTATGGAAGAATATGAGAGTCCATTCTGTAGCATATCTGCCAAGTATTCCAGGATGAGTGGGATGTTCAATAATGATGCATCATGTCCCTTGCTGGTATTCCAAATGCTGAATCTCTTCCTTTTTGCTAAGTAGACCTTTCTGGTGGATGGTCTTCGAGCTTCTGTTAATATCCGCTGAACTTCCTTGGAGAGAGATAGATTGAGGTTATTCATGGGATCTCCCAGGCTGTTAGCTGCAGTGTCTGAAGATTTGGATGCACTGTTTTGAAGTTGTGTTGAGTCAAAAGTAGGGGCCATTGTGGAAGGGCCCGCTTCTTGTTGTGACATATGCTCCGTAGTAGTGGGTACCAGTGTTGTCTTGGCCAGTCTGGAGCTATTAGGATCCCCTTGGGTCTCTCTGCTTTGATCTTTAGTAATACTGTGGTCATCAGTGGCAGAGGTGGGAATGCATAGATTTTTAGGAAGTTCCAGTTGAATGAAAGAGCATCTATTTTCCAAGCTTGTGGGTGGTATGTCCTTGAACAGAATTTTTGTAGATGATGGTTGAGGTGAGAGGCAAATAGGTCTACTTCTGGCCTGCCCCATGTCGAGGTGAGTTGTGTGAAGATCTTCGGATGCAACCTCCACTCGTGTGGATCTATGAAATTTCTGGTTTAGGCTGTCCGCCAGCACATTGTCTTTGCCTGGAACAAACTGGGATTGTAACTGTATGTTTAGGCTCAGTGATTTTTCCCAAAGATTCATTGTCAGTCTGCAAAGGGGGTAAGAATGGGTGCCCCCTTGCTTGTTTATATACCACATCACAGTGGTGTTGTCTGTCCGTATCAATAAATGGCCTTGCTGAAGTTGTTGAAAGGCCTCGATGGCATGCATTACTGCCAGCATTTCCTTTTGGTTTATATGCAGATGTGTTTCCTTTGGAGACCATTGTCCTTGTATACATCTGCCTTCCATGTGCGTCCCCCATCCAAGGTCTGAGGCATCTGTGGTCATGGTCTGTGTTATCTGTGGTTTTTTGAATGACATACCTGTGTTTGCCTGGCTTACTGAGGCCCACCATAGGAATTCCTTTTGTAGGCATGGAATGAGTGGTATGGTTGCCTCTAAGTTGTTGCTGTGCTGAGACCATAGGCTTTTTAGGTACCATTGAAGCATTCTCATGTGTAGTCTTGCTAATGGAACCAGGAGAATGCAGGATGCCATGTAACCCAGGGCCTGTAGGAATCTCCTTGCAGTCATCTGGGTGAGTTTTGCCAAACCTTTGAAATAATGAGTTAACTTCTCTTGCTTGTCTTCTGTCAGGTAAGCCATTTGAGAGGCTGTGTCTAGAATGGCTCCTAAGAAGGTTATTTGCTGGGATGGTTGAAGTCTTGACTTTTGGAAGTTGACTGTGTATCCCAGAGCCGGAAGTAATTGTATGACATAGTTCAAGTTTTTTGTCAACATCAATTTGTCGTCCGCTTGTAGGAGGCAGTCGTCCAGGTACGGGTAAATTTGGATCCCTGAGCCTGCAATGAGCAATTACTGAAACCAGGCATTTTGTGAATACTCTGGGTGCAGTAGATAAGCCAAATGGCAATGCTGAGAATTGATAATGCTCTGGCCCTGCAAGAAATCTGAGGTATCTTCTGCAGCTGTGTCTGATAGGGACATGCAGGTATGCCTCCTTGAGGTCCAGAGTAATCAGCCAAAACCCCTTGCCCAGCATGGGAAGGAGTTGCTGTAGAGTCAGCATTTTGAACTTTGGTACTATGAGAAAAGTGTTTAATGCGGACAAATCCAGTATTGGTCTCCATTGAGTTTCTTTTCTTGAAACAAGGAACAGTCTTGAGTAAAACCCCTGGCCTTGTTCTTGTTGTGGAACTCTTTCTATTGCTTTGATCTGAGTAAGCAGAGAAATTTGCTTGATGGCCTCTGCCCTCTGGTTTTGTGGTAGGTTTGGCATGCCTTGTTTTCTTGGTAAGGTATGAAAATGGAACCTGTAGCCATGATCTATAATGTCCAAAATCCATTTGTCCTTTGTCAATCTGTGCCAATTGTCTGAAAACAGAGATAATTTTCCGCCCAAGGGAGCTTCTATTTGTTCCTTGGTCAGCGGACGTAGAGGGAAGTCATTGAGATTGTGCCTGTGGGGCAGGGGAGACCCGTGTGTCACTTCTTTGGTTTGCTGGCTGCCATTGTCGTCCCCTGTAAGGACCTCTGTATTGTCCTCTTCCTCGGCCACGCCTGTTTTTACCCCTTTGAAAATTTTCAGGATTAGGAAAGGACCGTTTTTTTGATGGCCAATTCCTGCTGAATCTGGGGGGCTGAACCTGGAGGAAATCTTTGACCGTCTGAACAGATTTTGCTTTTTCCTCGATGGATTTTAACACATCTTTAGCATTAGCACCAAAAAGCTTGTTCTTTTCCAAGGGTGCATCCAGAAGTTTTGCCTTAACATGATCTGGTAGAGGTTGTTCTTTTAACCATGCATGTCTACGAATGACTGCCCCAGTCATAGCTGCCCTACATGAAGCTTCCAATGCATTATATCCACACTGCAGAAAGTGATTGCTGACTTGCTGAGAATTATGTACAGCTTCCTGCAAAGACTTCCTGTCTAAAGGATCAGGAGAGGCCAATGTTTTCTGTAAATCATCTAACAGGTAATCCTGATATTGTAACATATGAAAGAGGCAATTCAGAGCTCTCATAGATAAAGTAGTGGAAGTGTAGACCTTTTTCCCCCATCTCTCTAATGACCTAGCTTCCCTGTTGGAAGGTAAGGGATTTTTAGAGGTGGAAGCTGAAACACCTTTAGGTCCCTGAGAAATAGTTTCTAAATCAACAGCATGGGCCCTGAATAAATGGGAATGTGTTTCTGGTACCCTGTAATATCTGTCTGGCTTGACTGGAGCAGGAGGAAGAGAATCAGGGGTAACACTGGAGTCAGAATATAGATCATCCAAAACATCAAGCACAGGAGGAATAGCCAGGGGCCTGTGCTGGGGCTTTTTAAGGAAGGTTCGAAGGCGCATTCTGGAATCAGAATATTCCTGGCCTTGCCACTTGAAATGTTCCCTCATGGTATGCAGAACTTCCCCAAAAGAAATATCCTCAGGAGGGGAGGCCAAGGGGATGGAATCCTCTGCATCCGAGTCCTCATAGGTCTGGAAGAGCTCTTCCTGGCCATCGGAGTGGACAGAGTCCTCAGAATCTTCATCTGAAGGGATAGGGTCAGAGGGTTCAACCCGGGGCCACTTATCAGAAGGAGGCTAGGATCCTCTCTCAGGATGGGCCTGTGAACCTCTAATCATGGAAATTAAGTCTGCGGCCATAGTCATGATTTGTGTCTCAGGAGTAGGCTGAGGTAAAGCTTTAGCAGCAAGGTGCTTGGTCTTGCTGGCTGCCTTAGCACGAGTGTAGGCCTTAATAGACATGGCCATAGGAGGCCTAGCAGCTCCACGTGCAGGAGTGACCTTATCTACAGCAATGGTCTCGGGCATTACCTCGGTTTCAGTATCCGGAGGAAAATCTATAACTGGCGTTGGAGTCGTATCCGGTATCGGGGTCGTCGGTAATGCGGTGTCTTCGGTTCGGAGCGGTGGAATAACCGTTTCCGGGGGAACCAGAGCACTCGCGGTAGGTTTTGGCGTTGAGTCGGTGGTAGACGCGGGCCGAGGATGTTGGTCCCGGTCTTTGCATTTCTTGGGAGTTTGCGATGTCGGAAGTTCCGACGGCATTGTATAAGCAAATTTTTCGCCGAAAAAGTCTTCAGCGAACTCCGCCCGGCGCCTGAGTGCTCGCTTATTGAAGCGAGAACAGGCGACACAGGCCGAGACGTCGTGGTCTGGGCCAAGGCAAGGAAGACAGTAAGAGTGGAAATCCTTATGAGGTATTTGTTTACCACAAGACAGACAATTGTTAACTTTTTCAGTAATTTCTGACATCGGCTGAGGCAAGAAAAGGTCCCCAACGGGGTACTTAGCTTTTTTGATGACTTCGGATTCGAAGAATACAGGAGCTGACCGACCGGCACTTGCGAACTGCTTCGGCTTCGGGCACCGCGCGGCAAGAAAGACTGAAGAAAATGGCATCGGCTGATGCTTATATACTCCAGCCGCTCTGACGTCGGAGAGAAATGCGACATCAGCCGATGTCGGACCCAGACTTTGGAATCCGGCCAACCGAGGGCTGCCTGAGGCAGGACAACCCATATGTTATGACTGCAGTTGCATTCTTGAAGGACATCTACACGGAGACTGAAGGATAGAATTATAGAGCATAAGTCAGAAATAAGAAGGAAGTTACTGACAAATGCTCTAAGTAAACATACTATAGAAAAGGGAGAAAGTCATAAATTTAGCTTTAGAGTTATGTTGCATGCAGAAATGAGTGTGAGAAAGGGAGATATGAATAATATGTTGGAATTAAAAGAATATGAGTGGATAATCAGGTTACAGGCAGATGTGAAACCAGGCTTGAATAATGCTGTTGGCCTTAAACCAGTCTTATTGAAAAAGCAAAGAGAAAGCCATCTGGGAAGTTGTGTTCAAGCTTGCTCCCAGGAATATAATTTATTGACAGACTTCCAGATGTGATTTCTTTTCGTTTATGGTGTACCCCAGACAAGTTAACACCTTTTGTACAAATTCTAGATGATTCAAAAGTATGTCCTGGCTTTCTGCCTGAATTAGACAATCGTCTAGGTATGGGTATATTTGAATATTTCTTTGCCTGCAAAATGCAATGACTTGAGCTAGGCACTTTGTGAATACCCTGGGTGCAGTAGATAAGCCAAAGGGCAGTGCAGAGAACTGACAGTGCATGTAGCCTGCTTTGAAGTGTAGGTATCTTATGCAAGATTCCCTGATTGGGATGTGCAGGTAGGCTTCCTTTAAATCCAGTGTTGCCAACAAGGCATCCTTGCCTAGCATAGGAAGTAACTGGTGAAGAGTTACCATGCTGAATTTTGGAATCACCAAAAAGGAGTTGAAGGTAGAAAGGTCCAGGATAGGACCCCATGAGTTGTCTTTTCTGGGTACCAGGGAAAGTCCTGAGTAGAAACCTTGTCCCTTTTCCTCTTCTGGTACAGTTTGAATAGCCTTTATGCTTAAGACAGAGGGTACTTGCTTTTGAGCCTCTGCTCACTGATTTGGGGGTAGATATGGCCAACCGTTTGGGGTTGGTAATGTGTGGAAGTGAAATCTGTATCCTTGGGAAACTATATTTAAAACCTATTTGTCCTGGGTAATAAGTTCCCAGTTTTTTGCCTGCAGAGCAATCTTTCCCCCTAAAGGAGCAGTCCATTGAGAGGTGCTTGGAAGTTTCAAAATGAAGTCACTGAGACAGTTTACCATGGGAGGAGTCTTACTACTCCCTGATTTAGAAGTGGGAGGCCCCCACTGCTTAGTCCTGTGCATATCTTGGGACTGAAGCCTGGGTGTTTTGCTGGTTCTGGGTTTGGACTGAGAAGGCCTAGAAGAGGCAGGAAAGGACCAATTCTTAGAGGGCCAATGCCTACTAAATCCTGGAGGCTGTACTTGAAAGAAATCTTTAACAGTTTGCATAGATTTAGCTTTTTCCTCCATCTTTTTAAGAACTTCTTCTGCTTTGCTGCCAAACAGGCGGTCCTGATTTAAGGGAACATCCAGCAATTTAGCTTTAACATGATCTGGCAAGGATTGCTCCTTAAGCCAAGCATGCCTTCTAAGTACAGACCCAGTAACAGCAGCTCTGCAAGATGCCCCTAGAGAATCAAAACCACATTGCAAAGTATGTTTTCCAACCTGTTCAGCAGAAAGTATTAAATCCTTGTTTGTTTTCAGCACAATCAGGAATCAACATTATTTTCTGTTTAAGCAATCCAATAATATGCTGCTGATACTTTAACTTATGAAACTGGCAATTTAAGGCTCTAATGGCCAAGGTTGCATAAGTGTATACCTTCTTACCCCATCTATCCAGCGCCCTGGAGTTGCTATCAGAGGGGGTAGGATTTTTGGCAGTAGTAGCTTTAATGCCCTTGGGTCCCTGTGAAATGGTCTCAGGATCCCAGTAGGATTTTTAAAAAGGAACTTGAGAGAGTCAGGAACCCTGTAATATCTATCAGGTTTTCTAGGAGCAGGAGGTAGAGAGTCAGGTGCCAAGCTAGATTCTGAAAAGGCATCATCCACAATGTCTAGTACAGGAGGGATAGCTAAAAGCATGTGCTGGGGCAGGAGTAAGAAATCCCTAAGCCTCTTTTTAGAATCAAGAGTAATCCTGACTTTCCCAACGAAAATGCTCCCTAAGAGTATGCAAGGTTTCACCAAAAGAGAAATCCTCTGATGAGGAATCAGAGGGAATAGAGTCCTCATAAGTAGATAAGGGTAAATCCTGGTCATCAGAGGAAATTAGAAGTTATGTACTCACCATAACGTTCCATCTGAGTAGGTGACTTCATATGGATGCAACCTGTGGGTATCGGATCCGACCTCGGATCCGAGCCGGCATTTCAAAAGCTTTAGGCTCCGAGCTCCTAGCTCCTCCCTCTTACCCATAACCCCTTGCCAAGCCCTGACTGACCTCAGATTGAGTTTGCCTAAATAATACTGACTACAGTGCATGAAAAAAAAAAAGCATAATACTCGCTCTATAAAGGTCAGGGGGATGGAGGGGGGGATGGTTGCATCCAAATGAAGTCACCTACTCAGATGGAACGTTATGGTGAGTACATAACTTCTAAATCTGAAGTAGGCAGACTTCATTTGTCTGCAACCTGTGGGACAGAGTCCCCAGCTACCTGAATCTTGGGCGGCCGTCATGGAAGGATGTTCCGGAGCACCGCTGAGCCAAAGGATGCTCTTCCTCTGGAAATAACATCCACTTTATAATGAGAAATAAAGGTATGAGGCGAGGCCCAAGTAGCTGCCGCGCAGATATCATCCAATGACACACGGGACTTAAAGGCGGCTGATGTGGAGACTGCCCTAGTAGAATGAGCCGTAACCCTCTGAGGAGCAGGTCTACCTGAAGTGTCATAAGCCTGCAGAATACAATTAGCAATCCACCTAGATAGTGTGACTTTAGACACTGCTTTACCCAAAGCAAATTTAGCAAAGGAGACTAACAGCTGATCTGATTGCCTGTGACCAGCTGTTCTGTGAATATAAAATCGTAATTGTCTATGAACATCCAAAGAATGTAATTTGTATTCTCCTTTGTTTGAGTACTTGGGAAAAAACACAGGTAAATTGATTGACTGGTTGATATTAGATTCTGAAGAGACCTTCGGAAGAAAAGATGGATTGGTCCTGAGGCACACCCTATCTGGAAAGAAAGAAAGGTAAGGCTTGACGCATAGAGCCTGAAGTTCAGACACTCTTCTGGCTGAAGTGATAGCTACTAAGAAGGCAGTCTTCCAGGAAAGGTACTTTAGATCTGTAGAAGCTGCAGGCTCGAAGGGAGGAGCAGTAAGGGCTTGCAGAACTAAGGATAGATCCCAAGGTGGTACAATCTCCTTGACTGGAGGCCTCAATAAAAAAATCCCTTTGAGAAAGGTTTTGCACAATTTAGTCATGAGGGAGCTGTCTCATGACCAATGTGATAATGCGAGATGGCTGCCAATTGTACCTTAATCGTGGAAGAACTTGCCCCTTGATGAAAGAGATCTGTTAAAAAATCCAGCACTGCTGACATAGGTGCTGAGAAAGGATCCAAAGTTCTCTGAACCGCCCAAATGGAGAATCTCTTCCATTTACTCTGATAAACCTGCCTGGTGGAAGGTTTATGAGCTGCCACTAAAATGGCCTTGACCGTGACGAGATACCGGAGTCCTAATCAAGGATGGAACTGGAGCAGCCAAGCTGTCAATTTCAGGGTGTAGATTGGGAACCGAAATTCCCAGAGGGTGGGAGATGAGATCCAGAATCGGATCCAGAATCCAGGGTGGATTGATTTTGTGAGACCATACAAAGGGGAACCAGGGTTGACGAGGCCAGAACGGGCAATGAGAATCATTCTGCTCCCCAAACTGTTGGCTTTCTGCAGAAGCCTCTGCATCAGAGGTAGTGGAGGGTAGGCATAAAGGAGACCGGGAGGCCAAGCATGCACCAGCGCATCTCGGGAATTCCCCTGGTGGGGGAAGCAGAGCGAAGAAATTGTTGCATTTGGCGTTTGAGGGAGAGGCAAAAAGATCGCAACAGGGTTGCCCCCAAACGGCAAAAATCTTCTTCGCTACCTGAGGATTGAGAGACCACTCGTGAGGTGACAGAATGGTGCGACTGAGTTTGTCCGCAAGGATGTTGGATTTTCCCGGAATGTGCGTTGCTACCAGAAAGCGTTTGGTGGAAATTGCCCATTCCCAGACTCTCATGGCCTCTCGACAAAGGGGATAGGACCTGGTTCCTCCCTGTTTGTTGATGTACCAGACTACCGACATGTTGTCTGTCTGAATCGCAATAGTCCCTGAAGGAAGAACGTGGTGAAGTGCTTGCAACGCTAGGAGCACTCATTTCCAGGACATTTATATGCAACGACGTCTCTGTGGGGTTCCACGTGCCTTGGACAATCTTTCCCGCAGAATGCCCCCCCCACCCGAGGCAGGAAGCATCCGTGGTCACTGTGGCTCGGGGAAAAGCAGCACAAAAAGGTCTCCCTGTCAGGGGCTCCGGAGACAGAAGCCACCAAAGAAGGGAATCCTTGCACGCTCTGCTGACCGCTATCGGAGAGTTGAGAGGGGAACTGAGAGGGGACCACTGAACCTGAAGGGTCCATTGAAGAACCCGCATGCGAGGGCGCATGAATAAGAAGCGGATAGCTGCCGCCATCGAACCTAGGGCCCTCAGGACCAAGCTGCAGTCGGAAATGGTTGCAGGACCGCTGCTACATGACACTTCAGGTTGGCAATTCTGTCTGGAGTGAGGAAGGCTCGCATTGACCTGGTGTTTAGCCTTCCTCCTATGAAATCTATAACTTGTGTGGGGTGCAGCAAAGATTTCTCCCAGTTGACAGTGATGCCCAACCTTGGGGCTAGTTGAAGAAAGTAGTCCCTGGCTGAGCACAGAAGATGCCTTGATGATGCTGTCAGGAGCCAGTCGTCCAGGTACGGAAAGACCTGTAATCCCTGGAGCCTCAGGTGGGCCGCTACAACAGCTAAGACCTTGGTGAACACCCTGGGGCTGAGGTGAGCCCAAAGGGAAGGGCCCTGAACTGATAATGACTGACTCCCAGCCGGAAGCGAAGAAACCTCCTGGACCGTTTGTCCATGCGAATGTGGTAGTACGCGTCCTTGAGGTCGATGGAGCACATCCAGTCGTTCTCCCTCAAGAGGGGGAGTATAGATTGAAGGGTGACCATCCGGAACTTTTGCTTGGTTACTGACAGGTTCAGCAGGGAAAGATCTAAGATCGGTCTTAAGTCCCCCGTTTTCTTTGGCACTAAAAAGAACCTGGAGTAAAACCCTGACCCGGTTTGATCTGGGGGGACGCACTGGATAGCTCTTTTTTCTAGCAGCTGTCCAATTTCGATAGCTGCTGCCTCCCTTTGGTCGGGTGGAACATCTGGGAGGCTGCGAGATCTGGGGACCTTGTACAGGAATTGTATAACCTCTGGATATCACACGAAGCACCCAACGGTCTGTTGTGATGGACTCCCAAGAAGTCAGGTGCCTGGAAAAACGCCCCCCGACTGCCTCCAGAGACGGACAGCCGGGCAACCCTTCAGGGCTGCTGCGTGGGCCTATCAGAGAAAGGTTCTCTGGACCCAAAGTTGCTAGGAGCCCCCCTGCCTCTAGGACGGCGACCTTCCCGTCCTCCTCTGCCAGGGAAGGACTGGTTATCCGGAGCAGGTTGGGACTGCTGCGATTTCTGGAACCACATCTTCTTCTGTCCCTTTTGGTTCTTCGAAAAGGACCTCTGGGGAGCTGAGAAGCGGACTCAGACGGCAGACAGCGTATTCCGTCCTTCGCTCTGGACTAATGTTTCATGAACAGTCTTGCCAAACAAGGCAGAACCATCAAGGGGCATTCGAAGGTCGCCTTGAAGGGCTCTGCAAAATCACAGTGGCGGAGCCAGGCCTGTCGCCTCATGACTAGGCCTGCTCCGCTGGCTCTAGCGGCTCCCTCCGTAGCGTGAGAAAGCAGCTGCATAGATGTATTCGAAACTGATCTGAGAGTGGCCATTCGAGTGGAGTATACCTGTTTATCCTCACTCGACATGGACTCTGGGGAGATGCAGCGTATTCTTTAATCAGATCCCGCTGCATCCTGATGACGTGCCATGTAGTTCAGCTCTCAAAGAGAAGGTTGCTGAACTGAAAACTCGCTTCCCAATGCGATCCATCGAGCAGGACTCCTTGCCCGGAGGATGCATAGAGGGACTCTCCTGGGCCAACTCCCTCTTAGTGGCTGCAGCCATCATCATGGCATCTACTGGGGGGCCTTTGCTCCAGTGAATGCTCCGCCGGAGGGGAAAGGATACGATCCGGACGCTTAGGTACAGGCTCAACGGTGTCCGGATCCTTCCACGCTCTGATGGATATAAGGTCCACCAGAGGGTCGGCAGGAGGGGACACCCAAGAGGTAGAAGGGCCCGCCTCGAATGCCTCCAAGAACACAGACTCGTCTGAGGAGACCTTGGGGGCAGACCACCCCCCCCTGATCCTCAACATTTCCATAATGTCTCCAAATGAGACGTCTTCAGGGGGTGACCTTGGGGAGCCCTCCACTTCATCCAAGTCTGTGTCTTCTGTAACGGACTCGGGGAGTCCATGTGCCTCCTTTTGCACTTACGCCCGAGGTACTTCTTCGGGGTTGTCCGAGGAGTACTCTTCCGCAGCTGGATGTTCCAAGGGAACTACTTGGGACATCGAGGCGGCTGTCCCTGGGACCGGCTGGTGGGGGCCTGGCCCAACTGCAAGGGAGTGCGGGATGGAGCCGTGGCAGGGACCGGGGTCCGGAAGTCCTCAACAGTGCCCTTTCCACTACGCCGAAGGCCGAGGGGAGCCAGCTTCTCTAAACCCGAGCCGACCCACTCGGATCCGACGACGGATCGGAGCCGGAGCAGAGACCGTCGGATCTGAGAGACCGGTGTGCTCCGACCTAGACGGAGCCGTAGACACACCAGCTCCCTTGGCTCCGTGGCTCGGTCCTCGGCTCCGAGGTTGGGTCCGGCACCAAGCACTCAAGGGATGGCACGGGTCCGAGGTGCCCCGACCTATCGGATCCCACCCACCCCGGATCCAACTCTGCCCGGCGCCGAAGCTCGAACCCATGGTATGGGTCGGAGAAGGAGCCAAAGGGGCAAAAAAAAGGGGTCGAAGCCCCTCCCGGATGGGGGGGGCTAGGAGCACTCCCATTTGCATTTGGGCCTGGATGAATTTCCTCATCATCCGGTCCATATCTGCTTCACTCATGGAGAATGTGGATCTGGTGGAGGCCACCGAAGCGGACCTAGAGAGCCGCCTCGGGGACCTCGCTGAAGGGCTAGTCTCCTCCTCCTCGGGCCCAGGAGAGAACCGAGGGGAGTGGAGCCGAGGAGGAGGAAAGCTAGAAGGCACAGGGGAGGCCCGCTTAGATGGAGGAGCCGAACTGGAGGTTTCAGCTCTCCGCTTGTGGTGCCTCTCCCTGTGCCTCTCCTTCTTCTCTCTCTCCCTAGAAGACTCTCTCTCCTCCGGCATTTTAGAGGGAGGTTGAGTCCCAGCCGGAGGAGGAGAGCCCACAGCAACAGCTTGCTGAGTAGAAGGGGCAGAAGCCGGCGGTATCTGGAGGAGAAGTCCCGCCAGCACCAGCTTCGACCTCCGCTCCTCAAAGCTGGGGTTGAACCCTGCACAAATGGTACAACCAGATGACAGGTGTTCAACCCCAAGATGACCGAGTGTGGCCATCCGCTGGGGACAGCTTATGACCACACTCGGTACATTTGGAGAATACAGCCTTATGGGCTTCAGACATTTTAAGCCCTAACAGGCCTCAAACAAACACACACACACAAACTACGCAAAACCCGTGAAAAGTTTAAACTAAAGAGAGAGGAAAGCCTAACACAATCACTGCTAACTAATAAAATTAAAAAGGTTAAAGTTTTAGACAATTTTTCTGTCAAAAACAGCTTATCTGTACTAGGAGCTCTGAATCCGTCGCAACTTGAAAGCGGCAAACGAAATCTGAGGTCAGTCAGGGCTTGGCAAGGGGTTATGCTAAGAGGGAGGAGCTAGGAGCTCGGAGCCTAAAGCTTTTGAAATGCCGGCTCGGATCCGAGGTCGGATCCGATACCCACAGGTTGCAGACAAATGAAGTCTGCCTACTTCAGATCAGAAGTTTCAGAATCCTGGTCAGAAGTATCATAAGCAAATTCAGTCCTAGGTCTCTTAGAGGGGGAAGGTTGGCTTATCCTGATTAAAGTAATAAGGTTTTCAGCCATTCTTATAATTAGTTTTTTATGCATAGAGGCCTGACCATGCAGTCAGGGAGTTGGTTTTCTAGGCATAGTTCGAGTTTTAGGCCTTGAAGGAGATGGCATCGGTTTAATATACAAGTCAGTAGGCCTGAATATACCTTCAGAAGCCGGTGCCTGCACAGCGGCTCCGGACTCATCCAAGGTAGAGGCATCCGCAGGTTCCAAAGTTGAAGCATCTTGCGGCAAACCGGACTCCGAATGGGTCTCAGTAGAAGCCTGTGAATCTGAGGTGGCGGGCATCAAGGGCTGCGAATGCGCCTCACTGAATACCGGCAAACTGGCGACTGGCTTAGAAGCATTGTCGGTAGATTTGGACCTAGGCGGCCAGTCGCTGTCTTTATCTTTTTGTTTTTTTTTAGAATGTCGGTGGTCAGATGGCTTACCGATGACATATCTGGATAACTGAACAGAGTACCAAAATATTTAGAGGCGAAAATATACAGACGACGAGTAGTTCGTTGCTTAAATAAGGCACAAAACCGACAGGTACATTGTGGTCAGGGCCTAGGCAAGGAATACAGTACGAATGAAAATCTTTATGATGTACTTGCTTTCCACAAGTAATACAATTATTGACTTTTACGGACATCAGTTTAGAGCAAGAAAATGTTTCCCCAACGGGGTACTTAGCTTTAGTTGAAGACTTTGGTTCTGAAACTCGAAAACGAAAATTTCAGGAGTTGGCCGACCGGCACTTGCGAACTGCTTCTGCTTCGGGCACCGCACAGCAAGAAAGACTGATGCAATGGCATCAGCTGCATGCTTTATAACCCTGACTACCTGACGTCACGGAAGATGAGACAGCAACCGATGCAGGACCAAGACTTTGATAATCAGGCCAACTGAGGGCTACTGCAAGCTGATAACACAAATGTGATGACTGCAAAAGTGAAACACGAAGAACATCAAAGGATATATATATATAGATATAGATATATAAAAAATGAGGTATGGTTAATGGGCTGCTGCAGGGGGTACTGTCATGGCGTGAAGTGAGAGTCCTCAAAGTATCAAAGTAGGGGGCAATAGAAGGCTGTGGTAGTTGGGTAGTCAACTGTCTCTTATGGCACACCCCCACACCAATCTGTGACAGAGGAAGGATGGTTGGGATGTGCTAAGGATGTCACATTTCCTGAGGGTTTATCATTATGCCAAGACAATTTTGTACATTTTTACAAGTGGACATCCTCAGCAACATTCAGGATACAGTCCAAAGCAATTCACAAGAAATTCCTAGGTAAATATACCCTGAAGTATAGTGACCCCAAAGGAGGACTACGCCTAACAGACTAAGTCTAACTTGTAATGCTTTCCAAACATGTTAAGTGACAACCAAGTCACAAGTTGCACATTTGCTATCAATTGTTGCACTTTATGAAGACAGATGAAGTGGGCACTGCTCTGGCAAAGTCTGCTTTAGCCCTGGCAGGGAAATGCCAGCCCACTATGGTGCAGAATTGGCTAATACTTGTTCTAGGTTGATCTGTAACTGTAAGTTTGGAGATCAGCAGGCCCTTTCTCTACGGGATGAAGTAGGCAGATAGTTGCTCTGAATTCCTTAAGGACTATAGCCTGTCTAGACAGACCCTTAAGAATTCTACATATACTCACACTCAAAGCGTTAAGTACTCTACTTTGTTTTGGTAGTTGATAAAGACAGGTAAAATGGACTATATGGTTTAGATTAGTTTCTGTAGCAATCTCTTGCATGAAGGGGATGGTACATAGCTAAACTGTATTCCCACAGAAAACCACAAGGGTGTGTGTGCGTGTGGGGGGGGGGGTTAATAATTACAGCCTGCAGCTCAGATATTCTTCTAAGAACATAAAAGGCACACAGTAAAAGTGTTTTCAAAGACAAAAAAATACCAGCTCTGCTAAGGAGACTGGTTCAAAGGGCAGTACGATTAAGAATTTTATAAAAACTCAGACGAAGATATGGAGGTCTTAGTTGGAAGGCTCTGTTCAAGAAGGCCGTACCCCTGTGAAAGAGGCTGGAAAGACATTTTCACTTTGATGACAGCAGATGAACACATGAAAAAATAAGAGGAGACAATTGATGCATGCTTGTATAAAATACTTATGCAAAGTACATCTGATCATTCTGTGGTGAGAAGCCCTGTTTGGTGGCCCAGTATGGCAGCCTTTTTCATTAGAAAGCAGATGTGCTTTCTGTGGACAGTCTTTCAGATGAATTAACTCCTTAACCACAGTCAAAAACAGTGAGTCACTAGCTATATAGCTATACTTAAAATTGGAGCAGCCATGCTACTAGTTTGAGCATGTGATTGTTCTGGTGGAAGGGCTGACTATGAAGGATAGTCATATATGAATGCAGTCAGCAAAGGGATCCATCCTTGTGCTGCCCAGTAAAAAGCTAGTAGAATCACTGTCCATTTGTACTATTTCACATTCTGGATTGTCTTGAGGACTATAAGGGGTGGGCGAGTATACACAGACAGAATGAAGGCCAGGGATGTGTGAGGGCATCTCTTTCCAAGCTGCTGGGAGAAGTCTCTACATTTTGTGTTTCCCAGAGGTACACAAACACAGCCATCACTGGTTGGCCCCAGCTAAGCAACAGTTTGCTGGCTATGCTTAGGTTCAGTGAACATTCATGGGACAAAAAAGTGCAGCTTTCTCTGTATGTAAGCAAGTTAGACTCCCCAGAGATATCGAATATCACCAAAAACAGGTTGTCGTCAAGCACACAATCTGACAGCTTCATGGCTTCCCTACTGACAGGATACCAAAGTGTATCCCTTTGTTTTTTTTATACATATCACTATACTTACGCTGTCTATGCCTGGTACAAAGGGGCCTAGAATAGCAAATAGTTTTAAGGACTTCAGGGCTTAAAGAATGGACCCAAACTACAACACTGATATAAAGTTGGGATTCCTGTGATGATCACAACACTTGGACTACAGTGCCCTAATAATGTATCCCTAAACTAAGCAGACACATAACTAGTAAGAACATGGATGGACTGCAGCCTGGGAAATGCCACCCCCCACCAAACTGGTAAGGTGGAGCCATAAAGAATAGCTGTGTAAAATCTACCATAACCACAGATGTCCTTCTCTTCCACGTTGCAGTATTCTAAACCCTTAGATTATCCTCTGCTAGCTAGCCGAACGTCCAGCCAGTATACAAAAGCTTCTAGTCACTGCTAGGGATATGGGATGTCTGACATTGGCAGAGGGAGCGTGGGCCATAAAAGTGATGCGTGCGCATACCTTTCCTTAGAACTGAATGCCTCAGTTGGACTCCAGTCCCAGGATAGCTGTAAAAGTCCTGCATCATCCAAGAAGTGATGGTTTTAATTGAAAAGAGGGATAAGGAGGGAAGGAATGAATACTGCATTATGGAAGAGGAGGACATCTATGGTTATGGTAGCATTTTACACAACTATTCCATGTCCTTCTGTTCTCATGTTGCAGTATTCCAAATCACTGAGTGAATACCAAAGCTCAAAGGTAAGAAGAGGAGGTTGGCATGGAAAAGTTTTCTATGAAACTATGTAGGACTGCCCTAGCAAATCCCACTCTACATCTGGAGATATGATCCAGTCTTTAGTGGTTAGTGAAGGTATGGACAGATGTCCATGTAGCTGCCTCTAGAATGGAAGAAGTATCCAGTCCTTTAAAGAAGGCTTCAGATGAAGCCATGGCTCTAGTGGAGTGGGCCTTAACTTTTTGAATTTAGGTGTTTTCCATGGTAGGTGTAGCAAAAGGACATAGCCAAGGACATCCAGGCAGAAATAGTCTGTTTTGTCACCACTTTTCCCAGAGCTCTATAGTGAAAGGAGACAAACAATTGCTCTGATTTCCTAATGGATTTGGTCTTGTCAAGGTAAAAGCTACGCTGTCTGTGAACAAGGTAATGCAAGACTCTCTCTCTGCCATTCTGGGGATGTAGGAAAAAGGTGGGCAGGTGAATACCTTGGTTTAAGAACAGCTCATTGACCACCTCGGGCATGAAGGAGGGATTGGCCCTCAGGGTCACTCTATCCTTATGGAACAGGAGAAAGGGAGGAGTTGCCATAAGGGCCTGGAGCTCTGACACTCTTCTGGTTGATGTTAGGGCCACCAGAAGTACAGTCTTCCATGTACAGTGTTTCTGGGATACTTGGTCAAAGGGAGCAACCATAAGCTTCTCTAAAATGTAGTTCAGGTCCCATGGAGGTTGGCTTCCTGGGGGACCCGAGATTCAGTACTCTCCTCAGGAATAACTTTGCCGGATGACAGGATACAAGAGGAGGGTCAAGAGGCAGACAAGCTGAAATATCAGCAAGGTAGGACTTGAGAGAGGAATATGCCAGCCCTGCTTGCAAGAGTTCACACAGATAGGACAGCACTAAGGGGGCCCCACCCTGCAGTGCATCCAGCTGTCTTTGTAGACACCACATGGAGAAACTTTCAATTTAGACAAATTAGATCTCCTAGTAATAGGATTCCTAGCCTCCTGTAGGACTGTTGGCAAATCCTCAGTGCACAGGTGTCTACAAGGGATCAAGATTCTATCACCCACAGAGTTAGATTCAGAGATTCCAGGTAGGGGTGGATTAGGGACCCCTTGTCTTGTGTGAGAAGGTCTACTCTGTGAGGTGACTTGCAATGATTGCCCCTGGCTAAATGCAGGAAAAGGAAAGAATAGTTGTGTAATATCTTACCATAACATCATATGTCCTTCTCTTCTATGTTGCAGTATTCTTGGCGTGGGATTTCCTGCCTTCAGGTGACCCGTACGTCAGCTCCTATACAAAAGCTTCAGCTTGGATGTTGCAGCTGCGTGGGACGTCACACGTAGGGCCATAAACCAGAGACCCTGTGTGTGACATCTGCACGCACAATCCTCAGAACTCGAAGCTAAGCAGGTAAAGTAAATGGCCCAACAGGATAGGCTGCCAAAGGTGACATGTATAATGCCCTGGGTCTCCTCTGTAATGAAGAGAGGCATCAGGGAGCAGACAGACTGGTAGAGTCTGTGAGGGGGAATGGTGGGTGAGAAGGAATACTGCACCATGGAAGAGAAGGGCACCTGTGGTTATGGTAAGATTTTACACAACTATTCTAGGTCCTTCTATTCCTATGTTGCAGTATTCTTGGTGTGGGAGAGTACCACAACTTAGTTTGATGAAAGGGTGGCGGATGCATAAGATGATGCCACAAAGCCTTGTAGGACTGAACTGGCAAATCCTGCGCATGCTTTGGAAATTTGGTCCAGTTTGTAATGTTTGTTGAAAGTGTGTACAGTGGACCATGTGGCTACTTCCATAATGGAAGCTGTGTCCATGCCTATTTGGAAGGCCTTGGAAGTGGCCACTGCTCTTGAGGAGGAGTGTGCCTTAACATCAACTGGCGTTTTTTTGTTTTCCATGGTGTGAGTAGCAGAAAACTTTTAGTTATGTACTCACCATAACTTCAGATGTTTGGGATCCATCTCGCCTACATTCTGACTGATGGGTTCGGAGCCGATCCCTCGGCTCCGACTCGGCACGCTTATGCCAAAGAGCGAAGTCTCTTATTGGCTGAGCTTACTATATCCCAGGATGCACCACTACCAGTCCCCCAGATCTAGTTTGTCCGCATACATGCACACATGCACGCACTGCTTATATAACATCGTCAGATGAAACAAGATAAAAACAGTAGAACTCAAAACCGTTCAATCTCTTCTGATCTCCAAGGCCGGGGGAAGGAGGGTGGATTAGGAATGTGGCGAGATGGATCCCAAACATCTGAAGTTATGGTGAGTACATAACTAAAAGATGTTATGTGATCCTATCTCGCCTACATTCTGACTGATGGGACAGCGTCCCTAGCACCTGAATCCTGGGTGGCTCACTGGAAAACACTCCTGAGTACCGTGGAACCAAATGATGCTCGCCCTTTAGATGCCACATCCAATTTATAGTGGGAAATGAAAGTGTGGTTGCACCAAGTAGCCGCAGCACAAACCTCAGAAATAGCGAGCTTGGAATGAAAGGCGATAGAAGTAGCCATAGCTCTGGTAGAGTGAGCTTTGATAGATGTTGTAAGTTGCTTATTTGAAGAGGAATAAGCCTGAGTTATACAATCTCTAATCCATTTGGAGATAGTAGCTTTTGTGATGGTTTTACCCAATTTATTGTCTGAGAAGGACACAAACAACTGGTCTGATTTACTGAATTTGCTGAGTCCTGTCTAGATAGAAGCGCAATTGCCTGTGAACATCCAATTTATGGAGAGTGTATTCTGCTTCGTTGGAGAATTTTGGAAAGAAAACTGGTAGCTCTAGAGATTGTTGGAGACAGAGATTAGAACAAACCTTTGGGACAAAAGATGGGTTAGGCCTAAGTGATACTCTATCCTTGTGAAAAATCAAGTACGGTGGTTTGATAGATAGGGCTTGAAGCTCTGAAACTCTTCTTGCAGAGGTAATTGCAACTAAGAAGGCAGTTTTCCAAGACAGATATTTTAACTCACATGTAGCAGCCGGTTCGAAAGGGGAAGATGTTAAGGCACGAAACACCAAATCAAGATCCCACGGAGGCGCAGGATGAAAAACTGGGGGTCTTAACAGCCCCGCACCTTTAATGAAAGTTTTGCATAATCTGCTGCTCATCAACGGTGGATCCATGGATTTGTGAAATTTAGAGATAGCTGCCAGTTGGACTTTAATAGTAGAGACTGAAGATCCTTGATTAAACAAGGATGTTAAAAATTTCAAAACCTCTGGGATCGGGCAGTGATAGGGTCTAAGCCCTGAGTTGAGCCCAGATAGCAAACCTCTTCCACTTACTGAGGTACAATTTCTTAGTGGTGGGTTTGTGGGCAAGATAAAATGTGAATAACTTCCGGGTCTAAGGTGTGATTTCTGACTAAAGTCGGAAGTGGAGGAGCCAAGCTGTCAACTTCAAAGTGCGAAGGGACTGGTGTTGTCGTCCTGACTGATGAATTAGCAGATCCGGAGTTAGATCTAAAACCCAAGGATCGCCCACCGCATGTTTCTTCAGGTAGGGAAACCATACCTGACGAGGCCAGTGCGGAGCAATTAGTATCATTGTGGACCCCAATTGAGAAGCTTTCTGAATGACTTTGGGGAGAAGTGGAACCGGAGGAAAGGCATAAAGTAGCCCTGTTGGCCAAGGTTGTGCTAGAGCATCCATAGCTGCTTCCCCCTGATGTGGAGTCAAGGAGAAGAACCTTTTGCACTTTGTGTTTTGTGGTGTTGCAAACAGGTCGCAGCACGGCGTCCCCCATCTTCTGAAAACCTGAGCTGCTACTGTTTCGTTCAGGGACCACTCGTGAGGAGAGAGAATTGTCCTGCTTAATCTGTTTGCCAATATATTGGATTTCCCTGGAATGTGGGTCGCTACCAAGAAACGGTTGGTAGCTACAGCCCATTCCCACACCCTCATGGCCTCTCTGCAAAGGGGGTAAGATCTGGTCCCTCCTTGTTTGTTTAGATACCAGACCACCGACATGTTGTCTGTGTGGATAGCGATAATGCCTTGAGGGAGAAACTTGTGGAGGGCCTGTAGGGACAGAAGTACAGCCCTCATCTCCAATACATTGATGTGGAGAAAGGTTTCGCCTGGAAGCCAGGAACCCTGAACTAACCTGCCCAGACAATGCCCCCCCCACCCTGTCTGGGAAGCATCAGTCGTCAGGGTGGCCACCGGAGGGGGGATAACAAAAGGTCTTCCCTGATTCAGATTGGACGGCTGAAGCCACCAGCGGAGGTCCCGTTTGCACGTTTCTGTAATCATAATGGGGTGATTGAGGGGAAGATTCTGAAAGGACCATTGAGTCGATAATAGCCACTGAAGAATCCTCATGTGCAATCTTGCCAGAGGAACTAGGAGAACCGTGGCAGACATCGAACCTAAAAGTTGCAGGACCATCCTGGCTGGGGCTTTGGATCTTGAAAGCAGGGCTTGAACTTGACCTTGTAAAGTTTGAATCCTTTCGGTAGGAAGAAAGACGCGCATCAATTTTGAGTCTATCTCTGTTCCTATGAACCTTATGCGCTGAGAGGGCAGCAAGACAGACTTTGACCAATTGAATGTAATTCCCAGGGTAGCACCTAGGAAATGGTGGCTTTGAGGTTGTCCATTAGTAGATGACTGGTGGTGGCAGTCAGGAGCCAGTCGTCCAGATAGGGAAACACTTGGAATCCAAGACTCCTCAGGTGAGCAGTTACTACTGCCAAACACTTGGTGAACACCCTGGGGCTGTGGTGAGACCAAAGGGCAGTGCACAAAATTGGAAATGACTGTCTCCCAGGCTGAAGCGCGAGATACTTCCTGGACGCCCGATGTATCGGTATGTGATAATAGGCGTCCTTGAGATCTATGGAGCACATCCAAACATCCTTCTCCAACAATGGGAGAATGGATTGTAACGTGACCATTCGAATTTGGATTTCGTGACGGATTGGTTTAGTCTGCTGAGATCCAATATTGGTCTCAGGTCCCCTGTCTTTTGGCACTAAAAAGAACCTTGAGTAATTTCAGATCCGATCTGGTCTGTGGGGACCGGTTGGATGACTCCTTTTCTAGCAGCTTTAACACTTCTGCGGCTGCAATTTCCCTTTGACTGGGTGGTGGGTCCGGGATTTTTGGACGGTGGGGGTGAGTGTGTGAAGGAATGGTGTAACCTCCGGCAATAATCCGAAGCACCCATCTGTCCTGAGTGATAGACTCCCAGGCTTTTAGGTGCTTGGCAACGCGGCACCCGACTGGCTCCGAGCAGCACAGCCGGGCAAATCCCTCATGAAGTGTGGGAGGCTGAAGAGCCACGAAAGGACTCATGGGTCTCCAGAATTGCGGGGCCCTCTGCCACCTCTGGGACGGTGTCTCCCAGAAAATTTTCCCCGTCCTCTGCCTCTGGAAGGGGAATCTTCCTGCTGTTGGGGAAAAACCTACGTGATTTGGAACCACATCTTCCCTCCTCCTTTTGCCTTGGGATAAGGCCGAAGGGAGTGGAATAACGTGCACCTACGGCAGATAAAGTTTTTCCCTCTTGCTCACAGCGGGTAAGAGTGTCTTTAACCTTAGGTCCAAACAAAGAGGACCCATCAAAGGGAGCGTCGGCGAAGGAAGACTTGAAGGCCTCCGCAAAATGACACAAACGGAGCCAGGCTGGTCTCCGTAGAGCCACGCCTGTGCCTGCCGCTCTACCCGCCTTCGCCGCATATGAAATGAGCCTCATGGACGAGTTAGAAATTGAAGTAAGGATAGCCAACTGAGAGCTAACCGACTGGGCTAGCTGCTCAGGTAGGTTACCCGAGAGGGAATCTTGACAGCTCCTTGACCAGATCCCTCTGTAACCTGGTAAAATGTGCCAAATAATTCAGGGACCTTAAAGTAAAGGCCGCTGAAGTCAGGGTGCGCTTCCCGTACCGGTCCATGCTCCTAGACTCCTTATTAGGAGGATGGACGGACGTTGAAGCCTCTGCCACGTCCTGTTGTGTAGCAGATGCCACCACCATGGCATCTACAGCCACGCCTTTAGTCAGGAACTCCTCCTCGGGTGGGGCAGACAAAAATTTGTTAGGACGAGAAGGCACTGGTTCCACGGTATCTGGATGTTCCCACGCCCTCCGACAAACCAAATCCAGGAGCTCGTCAAGGGCGGAGACACCCAGGAGGCGGAGGGCTGAGCCCCAAAGGCCTTGAGAAGCACTGACTCATCAGCAGAGGGGGGTTTGGATATCCAGCCGCCTCGTTGTTTGAGGATCTCTAAAATGTCTGCAAATGAGACATCATCCGAGGACGACTTCGGGGACCCCTCCGCATCATCAAGATCAGTGTCCGATGTAATAGACTCGGGGGAGTCCACGTGCTTCCTCTTGCACGATCTCTTCCTTGGGGGCTCCTCTGAAGACAACTCGGAAGAACCCTCAGGAGGAGGGGAACCCCCAGTGGGGGTAACCTCAGGCCCAGGGGCTCCGCTGCCTAAGGACAGGGGAACTGCCAAAGACCCAGTCTCCACGCCCAGGAAGGTGCCGGTAAAGCCGGAGAGATGGCCGAAGAAGACTTGGCCAAGGCACTCCTCATAGCTCTGAAAGCCAGACCCCCAGAATCCTGGGAGTGTCCGGTCCCCGGAGCCATGATAGCAGACGGAAGTCCCGCAGCCGAAGCACCGAGAGGGAGGCTCGGAACCGACAGCATAGGTCCCGAAACGTCACCCCCGGGTCCAGCCGAAGAAGTCCGTGTGCCAAACTCGGACCCGAAGGCCGGGGTTGGAGTAAGGGTCGGAGCCGACCCTAAGACCTCCACCGGCTCCAACAGCACCTGCTCCGACGGAGCCGAAGCGGTCGGAGGAGGAATGGCAATGACATGGGCATGGGCTGTCGGCTCCAAAGCCAACTGGGTCGGAGCCGAAACAAATTTTTGAAAGACTGGGGACTGGAACAGTCTTTGGAGCACCCTGTCTATGTCCGAATCTGACATCCTCGATGACCTAGAGGATACTGAATGGGTTCGAGATGGCCTCTCCAACGGCCCCAAGGGGCTAGGGGACCGGCTCCGAGGCGACTCGATGACTATCGGCGCCGAAGGAATACCCAGACTAGTTTCCATCGGTGCCAAGGAGGACTTAGGCGCCGAGGAGGAAGTGTCTGAGCGGACAACCTTCATCGGCTCCGAGACCAGTGGAGCCGACGAAGGTGACCCGCCTCTCGATGCCCCAGCCATCGGCTCCGAAGCCAATGGAGTTGAGACTGGTGGCATCGAGGCAAACCGTTCCGCCCTCGGCTCCGAAGTCCTTGAAGCCGAAGGAGAAGCCTGCCTATGTCTTTTGGCGGTCGGATCCGACGGACTGGTCGGAGCCGACGCCCTTTTCTTTTTAGCAGGAGAAGGAGAGGATGCTAAAGCTTCTTCAAAAGAGGGTTTTACAAGGCCTTTTAATATAAGCTTATTTTTCCTCTCTTGGAGGACCCTCGAGGAAAAAGCGTGACACACGCTGCAGGACTCCTGCAAATGTTTGGCGCCCAAACAATATACACACAGAGAATGGTCATCTGTGATAGACATCTTAAAGTTACATTTAGTGCACTTTTTGAAGCCCGAAGGCCTAGGTGCTTGAGACATTATAAGCAGAAAATAAGTACTTTCTCACAGACAAACTTATTTTAATTCAAGATTAACTTGCCGTTCACACAAAAACCAAAATGAACAACAGTCAACCACCGTATAGGGAAACAAAGAATAAATAAACCCTAAGGTTGTTTTAAAAGGGAATGAACCGGTAGGAAGGCCCTATAGACCGAGGGAGCCTGTAACCAGACAAGTATCAATCATACACAAATTTCCACAGAAAAAATTGTCAAACACACACACAACAACAGAGTAGCCGTTAAAACAGCTTTTTGTTTAGAAATTAGCAAATTCCTGACAGAAAGTTAGTGAAAAAAACCAACTACTTAGCTCAGCCAGCTCGAGACCACGTCTTCGCTAGTTAGCGGCAAACGAGATCTGGGGGACTGGTAGTGGTGCATCCTGGGATATAGTAAGCTCAGCCAATAAGAGACTTCGCTCTTTGGCATAAGCGTGCCGAGTCGGAGCCGAGGGATCGGCTCCGAACCCATCAGTCAGAATGTAGGCGAGATAGGATCACATAACATCAACTGCCTTTCTAATCCAGGATGCAATGGTTTGTTTGGTGACTGCCTTGACCAATGCCCTGGGGTGGAAAGATACAAAGAGTTGTTTGGATTTCCTAATGTCTTTAGTCTTGTCCAGGTAAAATCTCAGTTGCCTGTGGACATCTAGTGAGTGGAGTATCCTCTTTCCTTGGTTAATAGGAGAGGGGAAAAAAACTGGGTAGGTGAATGGACTGATTTAAAGATAAGTCACTGACTACCTTGGGCATGAAGGAAGGGTTAGTTCTCAGAGTGACCCTGTCTCTATGAAAAATGGTGTAAGGTGAGCATGCCATTAAGGCTTGTAGCCCGGAAACCCTTCTGGCAGAGGTAATGGCCACTAACAGTACTGTTTTCCAAGTACAAAACTGTAGAGAGGCTGTATTAGCCTGTTCGAAGGAGGGGCTGGGTGAGTTTTTCCAGGATGAAGTTCAGGTACCATGGAGTACGGATAGGCTTTTTAGGCGGTCTGATATGCAAGACGCCTTTAAGGAAGTGTTTCACCTGTAGCCTGGCTAACAAGGGAGGATCTAGACGCAAGCAGGCGGATAATGCGGAGAGGTGCACTTTCACTGATGAATAGGAAAGCCCACCCTTTATAAGTTGACACATATATGAGAGGACTAAGGGGGTGTCAGCCAGGGTCCCTTCCCTGTTACAGACACCAATGAGTAAATCTTTCCCATTTAGCAAGGTATGATTTTCTAATAGTGGGTTTCCTGTCCTCCCTCAGGACTGATGGCACGTCTTCTGAATAGTGGTGTTTGAATGGGGTTAGTAATTTACCACCCACAGAGTCAGGGATAGCACTGGCAAGTGTGGGTGTAGGAGAGTTCCTTTGTCTTGTGCTAGAAGGTCCACCTTGTGGGGTAACTTGCACTGATTGCCCTTTGCTAAATAGTATAGAAGGGAGAACCAGTGCTGCCTTAGCCAGTAGGGAGTCACTAGCAAGATTTTTGGTTTGTCCTTCCCGATTTTCAGAAGGACTTTCTTTCAGAAGGAAGGGGGGGGTGTACAGGAACTTTCCTTCCCAGTTGAAACTGAAGGCGTCTACTCTCCAGGCTTAGTGGGAGTAAATCTTTGTGCAGAAGGTCTGCAGTTGCCTGTTTTGGGGGGAGGCAAGCAGGTCTACTTGTGGAGTGCCCAACTGGGGAATTTGTCTAGGAAGACAGTTCTGTCCAGCATCCGTTCGAGTTGTGGAGAGGATGTTCTGCTCAGGAGGTCTGCTTGTTTGTTGTCATGCAAAGGGATGTAGCTGGCTTGCAGTGATATGTTGTGCTGGGATGCTAGGTCCCAAATAAGTAGGGCTAGCCTGCACAATTGGTATGCATTAGTATCTCCCTGTTTGTTGATGTACCACATTACAGTGGTATTGTCCGTCACTATCAGAAGAGGACCTGGTAGCAGTAGGGATAGGAAGGTTTCAGAGCTAACAGAACTGCTGTCATCTACTTTACATTGGTGTGTTTGGTTTTCATGGGAGGTTGCCACTAGGCTTGGACTCTGTAAGAGTGCAAAGTGGCTCTCCAACCTGAGTCTGAAGCATCAGTATGCAATATTTGTGTGGGTTGGGGGGGGGGATTGCAGTGGAAGGCCCGGGTTTAGTTGTACTTGGATCCACCAAATTATTTCTTTCTTTAAACAAGGAAGAAGGGGAATAACTTGTTCCAAGTGATTCTGGTGTTGAGACCAGATATTTTTGAGGTACCATTGCAGTTGTCGCATATGCATTCTGGCCAATGTTAGCATGGGGATGGTTGCTGCCATCAATCCCAGGAGTCGAAGAATTGCCTTGCAGTGACGGGCTGGGAGAACAAGACTTCCTGGAAGTGGGAAGCTAGAGGAGAAAGGCTTTCATTCGGTCTATACTGATTCTGCAACCTAGGAATATCTTGTCCTTGTCTGGGTTCAGGGAGGACTTCTTGAGGTTTGGGGTGAACCCTAGGCTTTGTAGAAGGGACAGTGAATTGCAGATGTCTAAGAGGGAATCTTCTCACTGTGCCATGATAAGGATGTCGTCCAGATATGGGTAAATCTGGAATCCTTGGGTCCTGCAGAAGGCAATGGCAGGGGCTAGGCACTTTGTAAACACTCTTGGGGCAGTGGATAAGCCAAAGGGCAAGGCCGTAAATTGGAAGTGCAAGGATGGGCCACAGAAATGCAGGAAATGTCTGTGTGAGGCCCTGATAGGAATGTGCAGGTAAGCATCTTTTAGGTCCAAGGTGACCATGAAAGCATTTGATGGAATGAGGGGCAAGAGAGTGAGCAGTGACAGCATTTTGAAGGATGGTACCTGCAGGTAAAGGTTTAGGAAGGAGATATCCAAAATAGGTCTCCAGTAACAGTCCACTCGAGGAACCAGGAGCGGACAAAAGTAGAATCCCTTTCCTTCTTGCCTTGTGGGAACAGGCTCTATTGTGCCTTGTTGCAGGTCTGACAGAATTTGTGGAAGGAGATGACATTGTTTTTTGGGGGGAAATGGAATGCCTTTCCGGGGGTGATTTGTTTCCAGGATAAGGAAGTATCCTTTTTGAATAATGTTTAACACCCATTGGTCTGTGGTGATTTTCTGCCAGAAGGGGAAAAGTACAGTTTTGTACCTACCATATAATCCTGAATGTGGCGTCGGTCCCCCAGTGCAGTCCTTACTCCACCATCATGATGTACAAAAAGACGACGAAATAAGAGAGTATAAGTAGTAATGGTATAAGAAGACGCGTAACATACAAAAACAAACGTCGGGTACCAGACCGGCGACCATATCTCAGTGGATCTTGCAAAACATAGCAGAAGACCCTAAGGTACATGGCCCAAAAACCTCTGGAAAAATACAGGGTAATAAACAAGAATATATACAAAGGTCCCGAACATCTATCCTCAGTAAGTCACAACCCCTAAACAGCGACTTGGAAGGAGGCTTGCTGCATGCCTTACAAAACAGCTGGATCTAAAACATCCCTATTTATAGCCCTGGTGGAACTGTACTATGTTCTGTGTTCCCCAACTGCAAAATCCTTAAAATTGGAAATGGAACTCCAAGGCTGCCATGATAGGGCAAATCAGTAAAATGGAAAAGCCTGTTGACCCCAGCATAAATGCTGTAAAGGCCACAAATAGACTGTGAGTGAATTAAAAGGTGATAATAACAAAAAAATAATCAACCTGAACTCCACAGAGCTGCTTCCTGTGCCATGAGTTGCCACATAAAACTCAAAAGCAAAAAAAAAAGTGCTATGAAATAGTTTCGCTGGAATCTCCTTTTAATGAAAAGAATAGCAAATCTGATAAAAGCCAATCAGAAGAAACCATTTGTTATTTTCATTTATGCCCTTAAAATGAAAAGCAGTGAAACAAAGTTTAGTAAAAACTGCAAACCACCTTGGTCATAACTTAAGTAATAGCATGATTGATAATGTAGTAATGAAGTGTGCAAAATCTTTCGCGCACTTTATTTTGGGGGCTGCATAAAAGTAGGCGGAAATGAATAGTTTGTGTTAGCACACTAAAAACCACCTCCTCTACAAAAGGAACAATTCTGCAACTCAGGCTTCCTTATGGAAAGTAAAAGGTTGTAAAAAAGCAGAGCCCAACGAGGTCAGACACCCTTAGGAATATAATGGCCAACATCTTATATATCTTCCATGACCGTGAAAACAAATTGAGCAAAAAAGCAGAAACAATGGTGGGAGTAAATCATAGTGAGCTGAAATTGCTGCAGCAATTGAAGAGCTGGAAGACAAAAACAATCTCTTCTCCAAAAATCTTGCAAACTGCTTGCACAAAGGATGCTCAAAAGCAATTCAAGGCCACTTTCAAAAATAAAATACTTGCTGGAGCAAGAATCTTGTTTTTTCCTCGCTCATGCTAGCACAAAATCTTTCAATGAATATAATTAAATTGAAAATTTGTTCAGAAACTTGAGACCACACAGATACTCCAAAATAAAATAGCTCAAAGGATCGAGAGCTTTCCTTTGAAGAGATTCAGACTTCCTGTGTCCAACATAAAAGATGTTGAAGTTGAAACAAAATGTGTTTCAGGCTTCCATGACCTTATGAGACTAGATGGAAGATGAAAGAGAGGCCGGAGCAGAGCTGGGCCAATCATTTTTTAATCAGACTGAAACAGAGCAGGTACTTTCCTGGCTGTGTGATGAAACCCCTTGTGCAATACACCAATGTTGCGAAGGCCAATCTGGAGCTAGTAACTTCAGAAGATGCCTGGTTGAAATGACCTTTAATAGTTTTGAAATACATGAAGATCCAGTTTCCACCGTGGGGATCCATGATTTGTCTGCTTGACAGCATCATCCATGACACAAGCTGTGTGATGAAACCCAAAGCGCAAGGATCCACTCTGGTGGTTTGCTTGACACTGTCAATTCTGTTCTGTGCTCGGCAGAAACCTGCTCCAGAAGGTTCTTTGATGAAGATCCAGTTTCTCTCATAAAAATCTCTGCCTGCTGTCTGCTAGATCGTGAAGAGTTCTTTGCTGATGTAGCTCCTTGACCTTGTTTAATCATTGCTTGACTGCTGTCCCATCTGTAAAAGTAACTCCCTGCCCTGGGATATGAATGCCCACTTGTCTAGCATTGATATTTATGACAACCCTGTTGTCTGTTGTGTAGTGACAGACATCTGTGCAAGCTGGACTGCTAACATCTTAGATCCAACTGGACTGTCCGCTGCTCCCTGGCAGGCATATATAGATCGCCTCTGGCCGGGTTTAAGAGAGCTGTATGTTTAAAGTCCGAGGTCTAGAGCTCCCCAAAAAAGGTCCATCCGGGGGCGGGTCTGCAAAATCTGTTTTTAAGCAAATCGTTGTGAATAGAGTGTCCCAAATTATTTTCCATTCATTTTTGCCCATTTGAAAATTCTTCCTTGGCGTCAGCAGTGCATTAAGATGCGCTGTTGAAACTAAGGCAGTCTGTGTTTCCTGCTTTTGAGACTGCATCTTAGCTTCCTCATATCTGGAATAGATTGAACCCAGATGCAAAATGTAAGATACTTGCAGGCCAATGGCATTTTTATCTCCTTCCAGATGGCCTGTAAATTGATAGACACTTGGAAGTACATATAGACTCTTTGTTTACTGGACTTATTCAGTCCACCCAGAAAATGTGATCTCCGAGAGGTAAAAGGCAAGACTGTCTTCTTGAAGCCTGAAGTAAGCTATCACTGAGCACCAGAATACCATAGGCATCTTAAGTTCATGAGATTTCCTTTTCTTGCACGAAGAGGTAAGTCTTTCTTGATACTCTAATTTGTGAATAACAAGTAGCAAGTAGCTGATCCTTGAGGGCACAAGTAGCTCCTGATGATCTGAAGTGCTTGATGAATGCTCTGGCCTAGATAGATAAGCAAATGATAAAAAAAGAGAACTGATAAACTTCCAGATACTTCCGAAACCTTGCAGAGGTGCACCAACAGGTAAGCTTAGGCATAGAAGGTCCCATCTTTCCAGTAAGTTTACCCCAGAAGATAAAAAAGCAGCAGAGGTAAAAACAGTTGTTCCGTCAACATCCCATCTTTGGTAAAAGAGAAAGGCCCTTTGTTGAGGAGCCTGTTCCCCTGATGGTCCCCATCTGGAGTAGCTGGAAACTTGCTTGTGAGCCTCTTTTCTTTTGTGGACTTCTGATACAGGGACTGGCTGAATGGCCCCGCTCCTTTAACTGAAAACCTAATTTTCTTTGAAAGGAGAGCGTCTGGCATCTGGCATGGAGGGGAAGACGAGAAAAATGACAAAATCTGAAAAGTGGTGAATAATATCCAACACCCATTTGAAGGGAGTAATTATCCCCTGATTCTAGTTTGAAGCTGAACAGTGAGTCAAAGGAGCTCTTTGCCCCCTGACCCTGGCAGCTGCAGCTGAAAAGACCCTGGGTCCTAACTGGGACTGACCCCCTACCCCTCACAGAAGTCTAGACAGGTGAACTCCTGTTCTGGAAGCAGGATATGTCCACCCTTAGCAGGCCAATTATCTCTAGACCTACCCCTAGACCATTTCTAAAAAATCTTTAACAGTTTGCATAGACTTAGCTTTGACTTTGCTTGATTTTGGCTGCCAAAATCCTTAATGCAAACAACACATCAGACTGTAGACTCCATTCAAAAAAAAACTGCCACCACAGGCATCAGCTATACACATCAGCAGGACTGCAGGGCACATCCAAATAAAGAACTCAGCTACATTACTAACCCTTCGGCCCTTCAACCAAAACCAGAACAGACAAACAGGCATACCTCCACCTTCCTGGCCAACCACATCCATTTAAAGAATGGGCTCTTACCACTCAGAACACATGAAAGCATCCACCTTGGATTTTAATTGTGAAAGGAGATCATTAAGATAGACACCTATTTTCCTAATTGTGAATATGCCTCTTCTGAAATTAGCATGGCGACTACTCTTTCCAACTCTCAAGGCCATTTAACTGGAAAAGTATACCTTTCTTCCCCACCTATCCAAGCCCTAACCTCTTTATCCCAATTAAACACAATTTTTTTTAACCACAGAGCTTAGTCTTAACAAACATAGGATAGTTTCTGGGTCACAAGCCTAGACCTCGGAAGCAAATATGAGGAGGCACAGGCGTACCCATCAGTATTAACAGAGGGGAGGCAAAAGAGGGCCCAGTCAGGGCCTCTAACAAACATCTTCCACCACATTCCCCACAGTCTTCAGCTAAGGGCCTATGCTTCTAAAATTGCAAAATTCGAAAGCTGGAATCCTCAGAGTAATCCTGGTTCAAGAGATCAATCCTTCAGGAAATATGAGGAGGGCTGTCTCATACATCAATCCTCCAATGAGTGAATCAGTAGAATCATCCATCAGAATAACTCATGAACTCTCTGAGCACTGTAACACTATGACAAACTCGGAAAGCCTCTGAACACAGGCCAAGTATCGAAACTCCGGTCATACCCTAGACACTCTTATCAGTAGGGCCTCTAATCAGGGTATAGAGTTTCTAAATCACAGTAATCAAATCTTCTGCCATTCTTAGGTACAGGAAAACTGGTGTAGGACCCGAAATGAAAAGGAATTAGGCCTGAGGCTCTCAGTTAGACCTTTGGAGAGAAAGAAGGGCTACCACCTGGAGAACCCTAAGGAGAAGAACAGTGACCTGGGAGCCTGGAAGCCCCTGGAGTGCCTCCTCGCCCTGAGAGGCTCCTCTAACTTCTAAAGTTGAACCCTGGGAACCACTTCCTTCTGGCAAACCTCTGGCTCCGGGCTGTTTCCCAACCGGGGTTTTCGCTGTTTGTCCTCAGCTGCCTTGCTTGGGGCTGTTGGTGCCCGGCGGCGCTTGATCCGAAGCGGGCCAATAACAACAGCGCCGTACACTAACCAGCACTTCCCAAACCTCTACTGTTAAATCGCCTTGTTAGGTCGTTTGCAAAACTACTTCAAAAGCTAGGTATAGCATTATAGGCACAAACAAAGTATGGTGGGTATGATAAGGTATACTGGGGTATCAAAATCCCATTCAGAATTTTCTTTTTATTCACTTTTCGAAAAAACAAAGAAATGCGACAAAAAAAACAACATGGGTACTTCTCCAACTCTGTTTCCAACTGAATTTGGTCTGAAACTCCAACCTGACTCGCAAAACCTGCTGTAAAACAACCTGCATGCATAAAACCATAAAGCTAAAAGTTGATTGAGGATATGGATTGATGATACCTGAGCGGCCTGGCGTCAGTACGTCGGCGTACTGGCGCGTCACCGGCGATCTACTCTGGTATTCGGGGCCACTGACGCTGACTACTACCCGGACCAGTAAGGCTGGACCAGAGGGGAAGAGCTAAGAACATCAGTGGATAAGGCGAGCTGAGACGGGCAGATGAGCAAGGCAGTCACGCATTATTGGGACCTCCCCTGTCCTGAAAGGGCTGTCTAGGTTGAGGAGGTGGGCCAGTGGGCCTGGATGAGGAAGGTCTTCTAGTTCCTCTTCTGGGTCTGGAGGAGGAGGCAGCAGAATGCGGGTTACGCCTAACAAAGTTAATCTTAGCCGGGTAGTTCCTATAAAATGTGAGTAAAGGGGACACCAGGAGAGGTTTAATATCCTTTAAATCTTCACTTTTTTCTTGCAGATTCTTAAATAAGTCTGCAGATTGCTTTCCAAAGAGGAAGTTGTGATCCAGGGGAGCATCCAAGATTTTGGAATTGACATCCTCTGGCAGATTTTGTAGTCTAAGCCAAGAATATCTCCTAAGGACAGATGCTGATGCTGCAGAGTGAGCAGAATCTTCTGGAGCATCGTAGCTGCATCTTACAGAGTGTCTAGCCACTTGTATTGCTAAAGATAATTTGGAGGAGATATTCATTTTAATGGGACTGTCAGGAATAGAAGCCAACATAGAGGTGGCTTGGGATACCAAGTCCAGGGCATACTTGGTTGTGTGTGTTTGACAGTTAATGGCTCTGAAGGCCAAAGTAGAGGAAGTGTACACCTTCTTGCCTAGCCTATCCATGGATTTGCTATCTTTATCCGTGGGCAATAGGGAGGCAGAAGATAGCAACCTAGACTGTTTATCAGGGGCAATGGCAATCACTGCTCGGTCTGCAAAAGGTGGCTTTATGAGGAATTTTTGTTCCTCTGGCACCTTGTAAAAGCAGTCTGGGTGCTTAGGTGCAGGGGGCTTTGAGTCAGGAGTTCTAGAGGCTGCAGAAAATGCATCCAAGTATGGAGGAAGAACAGGGGGAGAACAGCTGAAGGGGAGGGGGACACCACTTGCAGCAGTTCAAAGTATTTTTTTTTGGGTTTCTGTCATCTGGGAAGTATCACATTTGAAATAGTCTTTCATTTTGGTGATGGTTTCACCAAATGTAATGTCTTCAGGTGGAGAATCCCCTTCCACAGAATCCTCATCAGGAGAGTAATATTCCTTGGGAGAGGCAATCTGGGATGCATAAGAAATGGATTAATCCGAGGAGAAGTATTTAGATTCATATTCTTCTTCCTCAGGGAGGGGAGCCATGGGAATAGAAGCAGCAGAGATAGGCCTAGGGCTTAGCAGAGGCAATGTAGTTGTGGGAGAGGAAGAAGGCCTAAGGGCCATAAAGGCCTGCATAAGAGAGGAGGTGAAGGCCTCCCAGTCTGGAGGGGCTTCAGAAGCAGGTGAAATATGTTTAGATTTCTGCTTCTTTTTGGTTGGAGTCTGTCTAGAGCTGGGTTTGGCAGTGGTTGTATCCAAGGTCTGGATCCCAGTCAAAGGAACCCCCAAATCTGGTTCCCCCTCGACATCGACAGGCATCTTTGTCTGAGAAAGCTCTGTGGATGTGCCGGACGTCAGCTGTGCAGTGGCCTCTGTAAGGGAGGTCGATGGAGGCTACAGATCCACCGAACACTCCTCAACTCCTATATCGGTGGTTGGCGGGGCATCCGGGTGCAAAGCAGCAGGCGATGAAGGTCTAGGCATCTTGGCCTTCTTACATGGAGGTTCTTGGCCGGCCTCCGAAGCAGGATCCATCCTGAGAGCCAGCCGTTTGAGGCAATGGTTTTCCAAGTAAAGGTTTAGAGATGCCAGACAGCTATGCAAGGTCTTAGGCACAAAAGATTTACAAATAGGGCAGGCATTATGGTCGTGTTCCTGACCCAAGCAGAAAACGCATGTGTCACGGGCATCCTTATGGGGAATCTGGCACCCACATTGGCACTTTCCCTTTTTACCTGACATCAGCTGAAAGCTACAACAGCCAAGCCTAAGCAATGCGAAAGATCGGTAAAGTATTAGAAATGCAAAAAAACCCAACGGGTTACTTATCTATACTCGATCCGTCATCTGGAGAACGATCGTATGATGCAAAGTCGGCGGCTGAAAAGTTCTGAGGATTGTGCGTGCAGACGTCACACATAGGGCCCCTGGTTTATGGCCCTACGTGTGACGTCCCAAGCAGCTGCAACAGCCAAGCTGAAGCTTTTGTATAGGAGCCGACATACGAGTCGCCTTTACCAACAAGATTTTTGGATTGCGCCACTGGATTTTCAGTAGGACTTTTTGAAGGAATGGGCGGGGGGGGGGGTGCATAGAGAAACATCGCCTTCCAAAAGACTGAAAAGGCATCCGTTACCCTCACTAGGGGACTGGGTAGCCTGGTGCAAAATAGTGGTAGCCGTCTGTTCAAAGGGGAGGCAAACAGATCTACATGTAGTATACCCCACTTTTGGATAATGTCCAGGAACGCATCCATGTGAAGCATCCATTCGTGGGACTGTGACATGGACCTGCTCAGAACGTCTGCCTGAGTGTTCTGTGCTGAAGGGATATAAACTGCTTGCAGGGAGACTCCCTGCTGCGCCGCCAGTTCCCAGGCTTGGAATGCAAGTCTGCATAGCAAGTAGGATATAGTTCTACCCAGTTTGTTCACATACCATAGAACTGCAGTGTTGTCTGTAAACAATTTCAGGGGTCCTTGTTTTAGAATATGTAGAAAAGTTATCAAGGCAAATAAGATTGCGCTTATTTCCCTGATGTTACTGTGATCCTGCCTGAAGGTGTCTGACCAGGTACCCTGCATTCTCAGGCTGCCTAAAGCAACTCCCCAGCCCAGATCGGAGGCATATGTGTACATCTCCTGAACTGGGGGACAGGGTTGTAAAGGGAGTCCTGGGTTTAGAGTGATTTACTCCAACCACCAGAGGATCTCCTTTCTCAGGGAGGCAAGGAAGGGAATGTTGAAGTCCAAGGGGTGGGAATGTTGGGTCCATGCTGACCTCAGGTACCACTGCAATTTTCTCATGTGGACAGTGGAAGCCATACATTCCAGTAATCTGGGATCTTATCTGGCTGTCATAGCAGTGGCATGGAGGACAGAGAAAGTACAGTTGTGTACACTTACCCTAAATGTAGATGTTCGAGTATTCACTATTGCAGTCATCACACTTGTTTTATCTGCCTGCAGGTAAGCCCTCAGTTGGCCCAAATACAAGAGACTTCGTATTTCTGGGTCGGATGCTGTCGCTCTTCCCTGACGTCAGGGGTATAAAAACAGGCAGCCAAATGCCATTACATCAGTTTTTCTTGCTCCAAATATCAGGAGCCCCCAAATAGGGAGCTAGGATATGGTGGGGAAAACACCACCAGTAAAAAGTAAATACCAATACCAGTAGGAATAGCCATAGAGAGGAGAGAGAGAGAAAACCAGGGGGCTGGAGGGAGGGAAACCAGGACTGCAACAGTGAATACACTAGAGCATCTACATTTATGATACATGTACACAACTGTACTATGTTCTTCGTGTTTCACTGCTGCAGTCATGACACTTGGGTTGATTCCCAAAGCTGAGGAGGGGTGGAGGCAGTCAAAGAAGAGTTAGGGTTGGCTAGTAGGCCTTGCAAGACCGCTGTAGCAAAACCTACCATGTATATTTGGAAAAGATAGGCAGGTGGTAATGCTTGGTGAAGGTGTGTACAGAACTCCAGGTAGCAGCTTCCAGGATGTCAATTGTAGGGACTCCCCTGATAAATGCTGTAGAGGTAGATGCAGCCCTAGTGGAATGTGTTCTGACCCAGAGTGGTTGGTTTTCCATGGTGCTTGTAGCAGAAATGGATGCAGTGTGCTATGCTGCTGTTGCGTCTTTCGGCTTTTCCCGGTTAGGGGTCGCCACGGCGGAACTCCCGTCCACTAATGATTGGCAGATAGATTTTTACGTGCTGAGTTGCCAGCCCTGACGCTCAACCTTCAACAAAGGTACGCCCATTCACGCATGTCTCGACGCAGAATACGCTCTGAGAATCAAACCGGACAGTGTCTTACTGTGAGGCGACAACGCGACTGCAACACCATCACCGCGGTTGCATGCAGTGTGCTATTCCATTTGGAAATAGTTTGTTCTGAAATGGCCTTGCCATCTGCACCTATTGCAAAGCTGACTAGCAACTGGTCAGATTTTCTGAAAGGCTTAGTCCTATCAAGGCAGAATCTGAGCTGTCTGTGCACGTCAAGAGTGCAGGATCCTTTCCCCTTCAATTTGAGGATTAGGAAAGAAGGTTGGCAAATGGATGGATTGGTTGAGAGCCACACTGAACACCACTTTAGGCATAAAGAAAGGGTTAGTCCTGAGGGAAACCCTGTCAGCATGGAAAATTATGAAGGGTTCCACAGCCATCAGTGCTTGTAACTCAAGACACTCTTCTTGCTGAAGTGATGGCTAGAAGCAAGGCCGTTTTCCAAGAGAGGAATTTTAACTCTGCTGAAGCTGCAGGCTCAAAAGGGGAAAGCGTGAGCTTTTTCAGTACAAAGTTAAAGTCCCAAGCATGGTGGGTGCTCTCCTTGGTGGCCTTAAGTTGTTTGCCCCCCTGTGGAACTGTTTGATAAGAGGGTGAGAGAATAGAAGTGGCTCAGTACTGTAATGAGCCGAGATGGCAGGGGCATGGACCTTAATGCAGGAGAAGGACAAGCCTCTGTGGAATAGTTCTGCTAGGTAATCCAGGATTAGAGTTAAGGAGGGCAGTGCTGTGTAATCCAAATTCCACTTATCAGGATACGATTTCCTTGTACCGGGCCTTCTGGCTTCAAGGTTGATGTCCAGCACCTGTTTGCTTAGGGTTGCTGGTGGAGTATTCAAGGAATAAGACAGGTTGCAAGATTTAGGGTTTGCAATTGTGGATGCAAAATCTGTCCCTCCTGCTGAGAGAGCAGGGTTGGGGTCTAGTGTAGGTGTCAGGGTGGCACCGTTGTCAGGCTGACAACAGCGGGTACCAGTGCTGGTGTGGCCAGTTCGGGGTAATCAGAAATGTCCTTGGTCTGTCTTGCTTTACTCTTGAGAGAAGGGGTAGAGGGGGAAAGGCATAGATTGAGAGATTTTCCCATCGAAAGGATAGGGCATCCACTTTCCAGGCCCTGCTGTGAGGGTTCCCGGTGCAGAATTTGCTTAGCTGGGAGTTGTAGGGGGAGGCAGAGAGATCCACCTCTGGATTCCCCCATTTCTGAATCAGAAGGCTGAAGGTGCTGGCCTCCAATTTCCACTCGTGTGGGTCAAGGAGATTTATGCTCAAGTCATCTGCCAGTGAGTTTTGTTAGCCTGGCAGGAACTGAGCTTGTAGATGGATTTGATATCCAAGGCAGTGTTCCACGGTGCCATGGCCAACCTACAGAGTTGGAAAGAATGGGTTTTCCCCTGCTTGTTGATGTACCACATAACTGTGGTGTTGTCTGTTATCAGCAGTTGTCCTGGAAAGAGTAGGGATCTGAAAGCTGTCAGGGCATTCTGTACACCTAGCATCTCTTTTTGGTTGATGTGCAGATGAATTTGACATGGGCTCCAGTGGCCTTGAATACATTTGCCAGCCATGTGAGCCCACCATGCATAGTCTGATGCATCTGTGGTCAGGGTCTGGGCAGCGTGGGGTTGAGTAAATGGCAGTCCCTTGTTGTGGTTGCATGCTTCTGCCCACCAAAGGAACTCTGTCCTTAGACAAGATATGATAGGATTGACTTGTTCCCAGGTCCTGAGATTGTTGGCACCAAAGACTTTTTAAGTACCACTGAAGTTTCCTCATATGCAGTCTTGCATATGGAATTAGCAGTATACACGAGGCCATGAACCCTAGGGCTTGCAGTATTTTTCTTGCAGATAGTGGGTTCTGGTGGCCATTTGTTTGAAGTAGTCTGTCAGACAGACCTGTTTTTCTGAAGTGAGGAATGCCATCTGGGAAGTTGTATCCAAGCTTGCTCCCAGGAATACAATCTTTTGACTGGGTACCAGTTGTGATTTCTTTTCATTGATGGTGTACCCCAATGAAGTGAGAAGGTTTTTACAAATGCCAGGTGCATGAATCAGGCGGTCGTCCAAGTACGGGTAAATTTGGATATTTTTCTGCCTGCAGTGTGCAATGGTTGGAGCCAGGCATTTCGCGAATACCGTGGGCACAGTAGATAAGCTAAAGGGAAGTGCAGAGAACTGATAATGCATAGATCCTGCCCTGAAACATAGATACTTCCTGCATGACTCCCTTATGCAGATGTGCAGACAGGCTTCTTTTAAGTCTAGGGTGACTAACCACGCATCCTTGGCTAGCATAGGGAGAAGCTGTTGCAGGGTAAGCATCTTGAATTTTGGTACCACCAGAAAGGTGTTGAGAATTGAAAGATCCAGGATTGGGCACCAAGAGCCCTCTTTCCTGGGTACCACGAAGAATCTGTAATAGAATCCTTAACCCCTACTTCTATTGGAACAGGTTGAATTGCTCTGATATTGAGCAGGGAAAGTACTTGGTTTGAGCCTCTGCCCACAGGTTTGGAGTAAGGTCTGGAAACCCGCTTGGGATTGGCAGTGAATGGAAATAAAATCTGTACCCCTGGGATACAATGTTGAGGACCTGTCGGTCCTGAGTGATGGACATCCAGTTTTTTGCATGAAGGGCAAGTTTTCCTCCTAGAGGCACAAGCAATTGGGCAGGGCTGGGAAGTGGAGTGAAGAAGTTATTGTGAGTTTTTTCCATAAGGCGGTGGCTTACCACTCCCTGCTTTAGGGGTGGAGCACTCCATTGCTTAGATCTCTGCAAACCCTGACACTGTAGTCTGGGTGCTCTGTTTCCCCTGGGTGGTCTTTGAGAAGGCCTGGAGGGGGCTGGAAAGGACCAATGTTTTGAAGGGCAATGTCTACTGAATCTAGGGGGTTGCACTTGTAGAAATTCTTTAACAGTCTCCATAGATTTAGCTTTTTCTTCCATCGTTTTAAAAACCTCGTCTGCTTTGGTGCCAAACAATCAGTTGACATGATCTGGCAAGGTCTGCTCCTTCAGCCAAGCAGGTCTTCTCAGTACAGAGCCAGTGACTACTGCCCTGCAAGATGCTTCTAGGGCATCAAAGCCACACTGCAAAGTATGCTTACTGACTTGGACTGCAGAGTGCATAAGCTCCTGCAATTCTTTATTTTCTGCACAATCTGGAAAAGTTACCACTTTTTGTTTAATAAGTTCCATAATATGTTGCTGGTATTTCAGCATGTGAAACTGGCAATTCAATGTCCTGATAGTAAGAGTTGCAGAAGTATATACCTTCTTACCCCATCTGTCCAAAGGTCTGGAATCCCCGTCTGAATGGGTGGGATTCTTGGCTGTAGTAGCCTTGATACCTTTAGGACCCTGGGAATGATCTCTGGGTCAGCAGTAGGATTCTTGAAAAGAAACTAGTGAGCATCAGGTACTCTGTAGTACCCATTTGGTTTCCTAGGGGCAGGAGGTAAAGTGTCAGGAATAAGACTGGATTCCATATCATCCACAACCATCCAGGACAGGAGGTATATAGCTAAAGGCCTGTGCTGAGGCAACTCCAAAAATTCTAGGAGTCTCTTTTTGGGCTGAGGACAGTCTTGGCATTCATAATGGAAATGCTCTCAAAGTGTGCAAGGTTTCACCAAAGGAAAAATCCTCTGAAGGGGAGGCAGAGGGAATGAATTCTTCTGCATCTGAATCCTCATAGGCAGACAAGGGCATGTCTTCATAATCAGAAAGGTCAGAATCATCGGACTCCTGGTCTGTAGAACCTGAAGGGGACTGGATTCTAGGTCTCTGTAGGGGAAGGCTGACCTCCCCTAATCAGCATAATAAGTTCTTCAGCCATTCTAAGCATTTGCTTTTGTGGCATGGGTGCCTGAGCATGCGCTTTGGTCATCAATTTTCTAGGCGTATTGCGTACTCTGGGCCTAAGAAACTCAGTAGTTTTGGTGAGAAATGAAGTCGACGGTTTCGAACATCGGTAGAGCAAAAAACTGCCTCAGAAGCCGGTGCCTGCACAGCAGCTCCAGACCCATCCAAGGTAGAGACATCTGTTGGTTCCATAGTCGAAGAAGCATCTTGCAGCATACCAGACTCTGAATGGGTCTCAGCACAGGCCTGCAAATCCACTGAAGCATGCATCAAGGGTTGCAAAGGCGCCTCACTGAGAACCGGCGGACTGGCGACTAGCTTAACGGAAGCATCGTAGGCAGTTCTGGACCTATGTGGTCTGTCTCTGTCTTTATCCTTACGTTTTTTTGGAAAAATCGGTAGTCGGATGGCTTACTGAAGCCATTTCAGAATACGGAGATTGAGAGCGGAAGAATTTAGCAATAAAAAGAGCCCAACAATGAATGGTTCAAGTGTTAAAGCACAAAACTGACAGCGAGGGATGTTTCATGGTCTGGGCCTAAACAGGTGACGCAGTAAGAATGAAAATCTCTGAGGTATTTGCTTTCCACAGGCAAGACAATTGTTAACTTTTTCTGACATCGGTTAGAGCAAGAAAAAAGGATCCCCAACGAGGTACTTAGCTTTAGAAGACTTTAGGATTATTCAACTCGAAAACAAAATATTCAGGTAGTGGTTGACCGGCACTTGCGAACTGCTTCTGCTTCGGGTTCCTCCTCAGCAAGAAAGACTGGAGTAATGGCATCGGCTGCGTGTTTTTACACCCCTGACAACCTGACATTAGGGAAGAGCGACCGCATCTGACGCAGAAATACTACTTTTCTGGTATTTGGGCCGACTGAGGGCTACCTGCAGGCAGATAACCCATGTGTGATGACTGCAACAGTGAAACACGAAGAATATCAGGTACTACTTTAGATTTTCCACATTTTGGGGTGGAAAGAATGCTCTCATGCCATCTGACCTTATTTTGCACCCCAGAAAAACTTGGTCCTGGGAGGGATTCAGGCTAAACTTGGGGTAACCGATACTGAATCCCAGTGCCTGCAGGATTGAGATAACTTTGGGTAGTTGGTGGTGTAGGGATCTAGAGCATCTGCCTGTATCAGAAGGATGTCCAGGTATGAAAGTATTTGAATCCTCTGGACCCTGCAATAAGCAATAACTGGAGCACGACACATGGTGAGTACCTCTGGAACTGTAGAGAGTCCAAAGGGCAAGGCACAGAACTGAAAATGTGAAGAACCCACAGAAAAACATAAGTATTTTCTGTAGTTGGGCCTTATCAAGATGTGTACATAGGCATCCTTTATGTCCACAGTGGCTAGAAAACCCTGAGGCATTCCCAAGGGAAAGAGGGTCTGCAGAGTAAGCATAAGGAAAAGTGGGTACTTTAACAATTTTTTTTTTAGTTTAAATCACTGTATTTATCATCAGTTGCAAGGCACGGCCATGGGTGCATCTTTTGCACCCATGTATGCCAATTTAGTTATGGGTTTATCTGAAGTTGATTTTGTTTATATAGACTGGACTTTTTTCAGAAGTTTGTAATTTTTTACGGTAGATTCATTGATGATTTGATTTTTTTTATGTGGAGGGGGGGGGGTGAAGACATAGTTGAGTCTTTTGTTAGAGATTTGAACAACAATTGTTTTGGCCTAAGATTTGATGGTTTACAAAAAGGAAAAGTTGTTACTTTCCTGGATTTGGTGTTAGACATCAGTGAAAATAAGGTAAATACTACAATTCATAGGAAGTTTGATGATACTGCACATTTTCTTGACAGTAAAACTTGTTATCCCTCACATGTACTTTATGCTTTACCATATAATGAACTATTGAGGGTCAGTAGATGAAAATTTGCACATGCATTGTTTTTAAACAAAGAGGCTATAGTGAAAATTTGACAATACAGTCTTTAAAGACATTATTTACACAATAAGGGAATGAGTTTGAAATAAGTAATGGAAATGTCAATTCTAAGGTAAATTAAATAGTTAACAGAGGTGATAGGAAGGAAAATATATTCCGTTATTAGTTGTAATGTTTTTAGGCTGGCAACTTGGCACCATAAAAAAATCCACTGCCAATCATTAACGGACCGGAGTTCCTCTCTGGCGACCCCTAACTGGGAAAAGCCGAAAGACATTATTATTTAATACTATTGGGCTTTTCTTCTCAAAGGTAGAAATGGTGTTAAAAATTTGTATAAATACCACCTTATATCATATAAGAGAGGTAGAAGTGTTAGGGACATGGTAGTACATACTTTGACCCCCCCCTCCCCCCAAGTGTCAATATAGGTAGAGCTAGAGGCACATGTGGCAAATGCTCCATATGGAAATGTGTTGATATCTTTTGATAAAATTAATGGGGTTAAGTTTAGCCCCTCAGCATTCTATAAAAGTACTACAAGAGGGGTGATATATGCAATTTCATGCTCATGTAGTCTCTTTTACATAGGTGAAACTAAAAGCTTTTAAACAGAAATTGCAGGAGCATATTACAAATATTAAAAACAACTTTGAGAATCCAGTAGCTATGCATTTTAATCTGATTCATTGGGGGGGGTTGCTGATTTAAAAGCATGTATTTTAGAACAAGTTATTGAAAGAGATGATGTCGTCTTAAATACACTGCTTTTTAACGAGACAATTTTTCTTCAGTTTGATACTTTGATTCCTAGGGGCTTAAATAAGGTATGTAATTGGAAATCCCTTTTGTGAATTGTCCAGCCTTGATTGGTTAATTAATTACTCTGGTTGATTTATGTATTTAAGAAGTTTGTGTTTTACTTTATGTATTGATTCCAAGAAGGCTGTGTTTTGTCGAGGCTCTAGAGTCTTCTTTTGGCTTTTCACGGTTAGGGGTCGCCACAGCGGATCACCTGTCTTCTCGTGACTGGCAGCAGAGTTTTATGGCGTCAAGTCGCCAACCCAGCGTACAACCTTCCACGAAGGCGCACACACGCACATACTCATGCCTAGGGCCAATTTAGAGTGTTCAATCCACCTACAGCATGTCTTTGGGATGTGGGAGGAAACCGGAGCACCCGGAGGAAACCCACGTGACCACAGGGAGGACATGCAGACTCTTCACAGAAGGCACCCCAGCCAAGGACCGAACCAGAGAACCTCTTGCTATGAGGTGACAATGCTAACCACTGCACCACTGTGGCCGCCCGCAGAGGCTCTAGAGTGATTTATATAAATTTTTTCTTCAGTGTACAGTTTGTTTATTGCCCAAAGTGTTTTTTTTACTCTTCCTTGTGGTTTTGGGTGTTTTTTTGTGGCGTGTCATTGTGGCATATTTTTCGTGAGGATTTGGCTGATTTCTCACAGAGAACTACACAGCAATCCAGTGTACCAGCAAGGGAATCGCTCCATGGAAGGCACTTCTGTAGCTTCGAGCATGAAGTCTTTAAGGTCCTGGGAAAGGCTGTTAGAAGGTAGAAACCGGAGGTCTACTAACCCGTTTCAAGGAGTGGGTAGAATTGAGGCAAATAATCTGGCACCAGATATTCGCGGTAGTATTGAATCTTTGAAAAGAATGTTAATGAAAGAGAATGCTGTGTACTTTAATATTTTAGGTCTAAGACGTTTAGACCCTGCTATTACAGCACAGGGCTTAAAGTTTGTGAAAAGCCCCACCACACCTTTCGAAAATAAGCATCCCACTGATGCACAATTTGAAGCCCATTGGACTGCTACAGCACAAAGGTGTGTAAAAGAGTGGCTTCAATTCCTGATAGCAAGATATGCAGTTAAAGAAAGGAAACTTGAGAAATTACTGCATCTTGCTTGAAGCTATCAGGAGAGCTTGGTGTTACCAGTTTTGAAAAAGTACAGTTTTGTACCTACCATAAATGTAGATGTCCGAACTGGATAGCATCTGCAGTCATAACAACTGGGTTGTCCTGTCGTCAGGCAGCCCTTCGGTCGGCCGGATTCCAAAGTCCGGGTCCGGCTTCGGCTGATGTCGCACTTCACCCGACGTCATCTCTGCTGGTCTTCGGGTATAAAGGCATCAGCCGACGCCATTTTCCTCAGTGTTTCTTGCCCCAGATGCCAGTTGCCCTCTTGGAAGGCTAAATTTTGGGTAAATGCCAATGTTTCCAAAAGACAGAAGGCAAACACAAAAAAATAAGCATGTATGTACATATATACAAACAAATACACCATAAGAGACTCCCCCCACCAGCTAGCTATTAGGAGGGTAAATACCCTAGGAGTACCAGAGGGGAAGGAGGGGGGGGTAATCCTGACTGCAGATGCTATCCAGTTCGGACATCTACATTTATGGTAGGTACAAAACTGTACTATGTCCTTCATGGATGCATCTGCAGTCATAACAACTGGGTAGAATACCATAGCCAACTAGGGGAGGAGGAAGAATAGATTATGGTGTGGTTAGGATCCCTTGCAGTACAGCAGTGGCAAACCCTGCTCGGGATCTGGAATACAGAGGTAGATTATAATGCTTGGCAAATGTATGCACGGAGGTCCAAGTAGCCGCCAAAATAATGTCCTTGGTTGCCACTCCTCGTAAGAAGGCTGTGGTAGTGGCTGTTGCCCTTGTAGAATGAGGCCTTATGTCCTATGGAATTGGTTTTCCATGGAAGGAGTAACAGAATCGTATGCAATTTCCTATCCATTTGGAGATTGTCTGTTTGGAAATTGCTTTTCCTTCCCTTCCTGTTGCATAGGCTACAAAAAGCTGGTCAGTTTTTCTGTTACTTTTTGTTCTGTCCAGGTAGTAGCGTAGCTGTCTATGTACATCCAAGGTATGCAGCATTCTTTCCCCTCTGTTTTGTGGGTTGGGGAAGAAGGTAGGTAGGTGGATTGCCTGGTTTAAAGACACTCTGGATACCACCTTAGGCATAAATGTAGGATTAGTCCTCATGGACACTCTATCTTGGTGGAAGATTAGGAAGGATTGTACTGCCATTAGGGCCTGAAGTTCAGAAACCCTCCTTGCTGAGGTTATTGCCAGTAGGAAAGCAGTTTTCCATGATAGATGCTGTAGGTCTGCTGTTGCTGCTGGTTCAAAAGGTGCAGTGTCAACTTTTCTAGCACAAAGTTCAAATCCCAAGCTGGCAATGGTGGTTTCCTAGGAGGTTTTACATTCTTGATCCCTCTGAGGAACTGCCAGAGTAGAGGATGTGAAAAGACAGGTGGATCAAAGCTGTATTCTGCTGAAATAGCTGATGCATGTATCTTGATGGAGGAATAGGACAGGCCTGTATGTAAAAGCTCTGCCAAGTACTCCAGAATGTTAGCAATATCTATATTCGACACATCTTTTCCTCTTTCAGCACTCCAAATGACAAACCTTTTCCATTTTCCTGCATAGTTCCTTCTTGTTGAAGGTCTGCGGGCTTCAAGGATAATGTCTTTAACCCTTTGGGAAAGATCTGGATTAGTTGCTGCTATGTGATGTTCCATGCAGTCAGTTGCAACGTTTTAGGTTTGGATGCATGATGCTGTAGTTGTTCTGAGTTAACATCAAAGGCATCAGGGTATTGACCAGATTTAGTCCCGTGAGACGCTCCACAGCAATGTGTACCAGTGTTCTCTTGGCCAGTTCGAGCTATCAGGATTATCCTTGGACGTTCCTCCTTGATTTTTAGTAATACCTTGTGTATCAAGGGAAGAGGTGGGAATGCATATGCTGTCAGACCTTTCCAGCTGAAGGAGAGCGAATCCACTTTCCATGCAAGTGGATGGAATGTCCTTGTGCAGAATTTCTTGAGCTGGTGATTGAGAGGGGAAGCGAACAGATCTATCTGTGGCATTCCCCATTTCTTTGAGATGGTCTTGAAGATGTCCGGGTGTAGCATCCATTCGTGAGCATCCGAGGTGGTTCTGCTTAACATGTCTGCTAGAGTATTCTCCTTTCCCGGTACAAATATTGCCTGTAACTGGATGTTGTAGCCGAGTGCCAGATTCCAAAGGTCCAAAGTCATTCTGCATAGGGGGTATGAATGAGTGCCTCCCTGTTTGTTGATGTACCACATGACTGTGGTGTTGTCTTTCCTTATCATCAAATGGCCTTCTTTGAGAAATGGTCTGAATTTTTGGATTGCCAGTTTTACTGCCAGCATTTCTTTTAGGTTGATGTGCAGGTGAAGCTGGTCCTGCGTCCACAATCCTTGTATGCATTTGTCCAGCATGTGAGCCCCCCATCCTAGGTCTGAGGCATCTGTTGTGATGGTTTGGCTTGCTTGATAGTTGTGGAAGGGTAGGCCTGGGTTTGACTGGCATGCTTGAGCCCACCATAGGAACTCCTGTTTTAGGCATGGGATTAGTGGAATTTCTGCTTCTAGGCTGTGCCTGTGTTGGGACCATAAATTCTTTAGGTACCACTGTAGTTTTCTCATATGCAGTCTGGCATGTGGAACCAAGATTATGCATGATGCCATGAAGCCCAAGGCCTGCAGAACTTTTCTTGCTGTTAGCTTGTTCTGTTTTGTTAGTGCCAAGAAGTAAAGAGGGAGTTCTTTTTGTTTTTCTGTAGTTAGGAATGCCATTTGTTTTACTGTGTCCAATTCCGCGCCCAAGAAGGTCCTTGTTTGGGATGGTATCAGCCTTGACTTTTGTAAATTGACTGTGTATCCCAGTCCTTGTAGCAAGTAAATGACCCTTTGTAAATCTGTTGTCAGCTTGCTTTTGTTGTCCCCTTGTAGCAGGTAGTCGTCCAGGTATGGATAAATTTGGATTCCCTGTAGTCTGCAGTGGGCGATTACTGATGCCAGGCATTTTGTGAATACTCTGGGCGCAGTAGATAAGCCAAAGGGCAATGCTGAGAATTGATAGTGCTCTGATCCTGCAAGAAATCTGAGGTATCTTCTGCAAATTGGTCGAATGGGGACGTGCAGGTATGCCTCCTTGAGATCTAGAGTTACCAGCCAACACTCCTTGCCCAGCATGGGAAGAAGTTGCTGTAGGGTCAGCATTTTGAATTTTGGGACAATGATGTATGTGTTTAAGGTGGACAGGTCTAGAATAGGTCTCCAACTTTTTTCCTTTCTTGGAACTAGGAATAGTCTGGAGTAGAATCCTTTGCCTTATTCTGTTATTGGTACTCTTTCCACAGCTCTCATCTTTGTTAATTGCATTATCTGCTGTAGAGCTTCTGTTTTTTGATTTGGAGGCAGGTTTGGCATTCCTCTTTTGACTGGTAAAGTGTGGAAGTGGAACCGATAACCTTGGTCTATGGTTTGCAAAATCCACTTGTCTTTTGTGATATAGTGCCAGTTCTTCGAAAATAAGGTTAATTTTCCGCCTAATGGTGCTGCTATTTGTTCCCTGGTAGGCGGAGTTAGGATCAAGTCACTGTGATTGTGCTGTTGTAGTGGTAGTGGCTGTGTCTGTGCCTCTGTTATTACCATGCCACTGTCGTCCTCTGTAGGCACCCCCTCTAGATTGATTTCTGCCTCTGGAGCGTCTATTCCTGCCCCTTTGGGATCTTGTGGAGTCAGGAAAGGACCAATTTTGGCAGGCCAGTTCCTGCTAAACCTTGGGGCTGAACCTGCAAGAAATCTTTAACCGTTTGTACAGATTTTGCCTTTTCTTCCATTTTCTTCATTACCTGCTGGGCAGGTGTACCAAACAAACTGGCCTTATCCATAGGAGCATCTAATAACTTAGCTTTAACATGATCCGGTAAGACCTGTTCCTTCAGCCATGCATGTCTTCTTATCACTGTGCCAGTCATGGCTGATCTAAATGAAGCCTCCAGTGCATCATAGCCACATTTTAAGGAATGGTTACTAACCTGTTGTATGTTATTTACCATTTCTAATACATATTTCTTATCTATAGAGTCATCAGAGGATAGCTTTTTAGTTAATTGATCAAGCATAAACTCTTGGTATTGTATCATGTGAAACTGACAGTTTAAAGCTCTAGCTGAGAGAGTAGCTGAGGTGTAAACTTTTTTGCCCCATCTGTCTAAAGACCTGGCTTCCCTTTCAGAAGGAATAGGGTTTTTTGCTGTGGTCGAGGCTACTGCCTTAAGCCCCTGGGATATAGTTTCGGGGTCTGCAAGTGGGGCCTTGTATAGGTGATGATGAGTGTCTGGCACCCTGTAAAATCTATCTGGTTTGGCAGGGGCTGGAGGTAAGGAATCTGGTGCAGTGCAGACATCATTAAATGCATCGTCCACAACAGAGAGGACAGGAGGTATAGCTAAGGGCCTGTGTTGTGGTAGGTGCAGAAAAGTCCTAAGTCTTTTTCTGGAATCTGAGAAATCCTGTTCCTGCCATTGGAATTGTTCTCGCATGGCATGTAAGGTTTCCCCAAAGGAGAATTCTTCTGGTGGAGAAGCAGCTGGAATGGATTCTTCAGCATCTGAGTCTTCATAATTGGAGAAAGGAGCCTCTGGCTGGTCTGTAATATCGAGTCATCCGCAGAATCATCAGAGGACACAGGCTCGGGGGGCTCTGCTCTAGGTCTCTTTTCTGGGGCTGAGAGGCCCTGTCTGGGTGAGATTGAGATCCCCTAATTAAGGATATTAAATCTTCTGCCAGAGTAAGCATTTGTGAACTAGAAGTGGGCCTGGTTGAGGGGGGTTTAACAGGCACTGATTTAGTAGATTTGGCTGCTTTAGCCCTGGCAAAGGCCTTAATAGACATGGCTGCAGGAGGCCTAGCAGCACCACGTGCTGGGGTAGAGACATCCAAAGGGATGGTGTCTGATAAGTCACTAGTAACCACTGTTGTAGGTAAAATTTCTGAGGCCGATTCAAGTAAAGTAGCAGGAACCTCAGTAGTAGTCATTGATTCGGCTGTACTTTGATCAGTTTTCTCGGTTTCGGCCGAAACAGAGACACTCGCGGTTTGCTTAACCATGGTTTCAGCCGAAACCGCGGACCCAGTGTCGGTCTTTTCTTTGCGTTTTTTAACAATTTGGGTAGTCGGAGGATCCGACGGCATAATGTACGCAAAATCTTAGCCGAAAAACTGTTCAGCAAACTCCAACCGACGCCTAAGCGTTAGTCGGTTGAATGAAGCACAGGCCGAACAGGCTGCTACGTCGTGGTCTGGGCCTAAACAAGGCAAACAGTAAGAGTGGAAATCTTTATGAGGTATTTGTTTCCCACAAGTTAAACAGTTATTGACTTTTTCTGACATCAGCTGAGGCAAGAAAGAGTCCCCAACGGGTACTTAGCTTTAGAAGTCTTGAAGTAGTATTCGGTAGTAGTAATCTCTGGATCTGACCGACCGGCACTTGCGAACAGCTTCTGCTTGGCGCACGCGCAAGAAAGACGGAGGAAAATGGCGTCGGCTGATGCCTTTATACCCGAAGACCAGCAGAGATGACGTCGGGTGAAGTGCGACATCAGCCGAAGCCGGACCCGGACTTTGGAATCCGGCCGACCGACGGGCTGCCTGACGACAGGACAACCCAGTTGTTATGACTGCAGATGCATCCATGAAGGACATCTGCTGTTTTAACAGCAAACTGGAAGAGGTTTCGGGTGATGTAATCAAAAGGAAGATTAATTAACTTGAACGGGATCTCCGTGACTATAGTTCAGGAACAGCCTTTAAGAAGCTTACCGATCAGAATAACTGGGGAAGTTATGTAGCTACTTCCAGTAAGTGGAAAACTGAGTGAGTGTTTCTTTTGCTTCTTCAGAAGCTACGAAGAGTAAAGGTGAATCGGAAGGTGAAGACCAAGGTTATCCTCTGTTGCCACAAACAAAACAAACGAATGACTGGAGGGATAACAATTTTCATGGCCCGGAAAGATATGGAGAACAGCAGAATGGAGAATATAGTAACTATGGGAAGAGAACACGTTACGTCGGTAACAAGGAGGGACAATTCTACAGGTATAACAGCAAGAAAACCAAGTACTGACATTCAAAATGTTTGATGTATTGTTACACAAACTACTGTAAGGGATTCCAGTAATGTAGTTGTAAATTTATCAAATACTTGTCTTTCTGAGGCTGAACTTCCAGTCCTGCAATGAGGACTGAAGTTTATACCAACGGCTTTGCCTAGGCAATATGTCTTGCAAATGGACTTGTTTCATCTTTCTAGGAAGTTGCATTTATTAGATTTCTTTGACTCTAAAACAGAGGTATGTGAAGAAATTATGTCTATTTCATCAGAAAGTGAAGATAATGACTGTGAAATGTTTTTTTCCTGTGATGCTTCTTTTGATTCTGTAAATACAAACGCTTATTGTTTGCTAATCAGATGTGCCGTGTAAAAGCAAATTTATTCCTGCTTTTCGTGATGAGAATGTGCAGCAATTTTCAGTGATGGTTAGGCATGCTTTTAAGACCAAATTACAGGATTTTTTTGTCGGAAAAAATAAAGTACAGTTTAAGAACAGCAGTAGAAGTCAAGAGACCAGCAAGAACTGCACATAAGAAATGTAGTCCAAGTAGTCACCACCGCAGCTGCTATAATCCACAAAAGTCTTTTATTAACACAGCTATTGAGCGCTTTCGTCTTAGAGAGAGACTTCACCAGAATAACAAAGAAGGCATAAAAAAAGGCAGTTTAAATACTAACATCAATTAAAATTCCACCAATGAAATGTTAAATGTAATTCAAAACCTTCACACATCAATTAATTAAAAAAGCCTGGATAGGATCACCACAAAGCAGCTTTTTGCAGCATATATTAAACAATGTAATGGTTCAATATGTTTAACCAAACTTTTTTTTTAAACATATATACCTTATAGTTTGCTATATTTTATCTGCTTTTTCATCTAATATAGGAACAATAGAAATTGCACCACTCAAGCCTGGGGGGAACATTGCATCTAATCTAAGCTGACATTCTGTTTCTTTTTCTTTAAAATATTTTTCCAGTCCCCCCCCCTATCCAATTTAATAATTTCCATTATCCCAAACAAAAACTTATCAAAGTTAGAAAAAGTCTGAGAATGTTTATACAGTACACTATTCTGCTTCCCATTTTCAATATAATTTACATGTTCATATATTCTACATCTTAAGGGACGTTCGGGTCTTGCTTACATAAAAGTAAAAACATGTGGCACAAACACTTAAATAGACCACTTTTCTAGTCTTACAGTTACACTTTTTAAAGTAAACTCTGCTATGCATTCTGTTGTTTAGGGTAATTGATTTTTCCTTAAAAATAAAGGGACACTGACTGCAAGCTCCACAAGGCCTTGTACTGGCATCTATTGTACTAGAACAGTCTATTCTATGTTCCAGGAGCTTCTTGAAGTTTGCTCCTGTACTATATACAAATTTTGTTTTTTTACCCACCTTATCACAGGCATATTTATTTACCCTAAATATGTTCCAATTGGAATTCAAGGCATTCTTAATCGTTTTAGTAAGATGGTTTTATTTTAAATGATGCAATTTCTATTGTTTCTATGTTACATGAAAAAAGCAGATAAAATATAGCAAACTATAAGGTACATGTGTTTTAAAAAAAAGTTTGGTTAAACATACTGAACCATTACATTATTTAATATATGCTGCAAAAAGCTGCCTTGGGGTGATCCTACCCAACCTTTTTTAAATTAATTGATGTGTGAAGGTTTTGAATTATATTTAACATTTCATTGGTGGAATTTTAATTGATGTTAGCATTTAAACTGCCTTTTTTATGCCTTCTTTGTTATTCAGATGAAGTCTCTCTTTATTGAGACGAAAGCACTCAATAACTGTGTTAATAAAAGACTTTTGTGGATTATAGCGGCTGCGGTGGTGACTACATCTCGTGTGCAGTTTTTGCTGGTCTCCGACTCTTATTGCTGTTTTTAGTTTTGGTTTCCCAGTCCAAGTTCCATCATGAACTCTCTCGATTCTATTCATACCCCTGAGGGGGAGGGCGCAAATTTGGAGTTTGCACTTTTGAAGGAGGAGGTATAGCAGCTTAGAGGAGAACATACCAAGCTCATTGAGTTATTTTCCCCAAAAAGAAAGTGTTAATGGCTCTTGTTTTTTGACCAGCAGTGGTACTAAAGGGCCTGTTTTTCAACTTGGTGATGAGAGCTTCAGTGGGTTGTCAAGGCAACGGCTGTCTTATTGGCTTACAGAATCACGTGATCGGACAACAGCATGGTGAACACCAGGAGAATGTCATGGCGTCCAAACCGCAGAGAAATACAGAGGAAGGGTTTGGTGCGTGTTCTAGAGAGTTTAATATGGAAAATGTATGGCTGACGTGTTCCAGGAACATACAGGATGACTGTGCATCCAAAGAAGGTATTGTACTCACTTTTCCTGGGGGTTTTATCTCACAAAGTGAGGGTAACGGCTTTAATAGTCACAATGATGCTGGTTCTTGTATACAACAAGAATGAAGTGTTTCCAATAGGTCTAATGGATATACTTTTGGGGAGAAAGACAATGTTAATAGCAGATACATGAATCTGGTAGCCAAACAATTTAATTTTGGACAAAACAATGGCAATGCACCCTACAACTCTGCTTTGGGTGCAATACGCAGTAAAAATGACAATTTTGGTTCTATAAAGGACATGATATATTTCTTTGAAAAGAGACTTTTTAAACTAAAGACACTGGATATGGATATAGCATATGTTAATGAATGTTTGCAACTTAAAATTGTTCCACAAGGTTTAAGAATGTTTAAATTTCCTTTTGGTATTAACTACAATTCAGAAAGTACTGAAGAGTTTTTGTTGCATTTTTTGATGATGTTTGTTTGAATCTTGTCAAAAAGACTTATTTTATGAAAAGCAAATAACTATGTTAGTCCAGGAAGTTGAATCCTTGGATGGCAAAATAAGACTAGATTTAATGTTTCCCCAATATACCAGTTTATATTTTAAAATTCTTGATAAGATCGAAAGGAGATGTAACAACACAAGTCATAAAAAGAAACACAAATTAGACAGGGACATTAAACAATACAACAAACAGGTATATCCTGTTGGGAGAATACTTGATACACACAGAGGTAGTGAGAATCAGAAATTAAGTTTGGACTATCAGGGTGGTGGTAATGAACAGCAGGATTTTCCAGGGGTGAGACGCTCAGACAGACTGGCTCAAAGGTACACGGAGAGTGGGGAATATGGCAGGAGTTACTACCCCAAGATAGGGAGAAAGAACAGTTACAGACAGAATAACAGCTACAGGAATTCGATGAACCCACCAAAATTGTGTGTACGTCTGAGGGTTTTACTATTTATAATTACTCAGATAGGGTAATTTCAAAAGAATATTTCAGTTTGCCATCGAAAGGGGTCAAATTTATTCCTGAAAAGAGGGGCAATTTAGTGGAAGATCTTGTGGCCTTATATATGACGAAATTAAATCTCAGTATTTTTTTTCTACTAATGAACCATCCAACCCCTTGAGTGAAAATACAGAAAGTAGAGCAGGTACACCCAAAAGAAGTGTATTTAATCCATCACTACATCCTTTATTGGATACATATGAGAAAATGGTCATGGAAGACATTTACGACATTCATTTAAGTGATACAAAAATACCTTTGAACCTTACCAAAAGAGAATATACTTTGTTAATGGAACTTAGGAAGGATGATTCAGTTTGCATTATGACCTCAGATAAAGGTGGGGGTATTGTACTTTATAGGGCGATGGATTATTCTAATGTGATGCAGGAAATGTTATTTGATGGTACAACATATGTAGGGGTCTCAAAAAAAATCAGATAAACATCGCCTATTCACATATCGATTCATTTTTAGAAGAATATCGTATAAATCAGAGAAAAGATGTGGAGGACCATAATTTTTTTGTACAATAAAAAAACATTATTCCTGTATTCCTTCTCATACCCAAAGTCCATAGAAATACTGAACCCCCCCCCCTCCCCGCTTATAGGCCCACAGTTGCAGCAAGTGGGTCTAAGACACATCCACTAGCAGTATATGTGGATTTGTGGATACAATATGTGGTGAAGAAAACTGAAAATCTAATGAGAGACTCATGGGACTTTTTGGGTCATTTAAAGAATGAATTATGGAAGGAAGACTTGATTTATCTAACAGTAGATGTGAAAGATTTATTTACTGTTATTCCTAGAGTAGATGGGAAGCATTTATTTGAGGAGGCCTTGTTTCGTTTTTCCGACCTTGCACATGACCAAATCACACTTATATGTGAAATTATGAGTATAGTCCTAGAAAATAATTAAATTTATTGTGAGGGCGAGTTTTATCAGCAAATTAAAGGGGTAGTGATGGGGCGGATTGCACCCCCGTATATGCAAAGTTAGTACTGTTGGGATGGGCGACCAACCATGTATTCCAATGCCCTTTTTGGCATAGAATTAGAATGTATGCCAGATTTCTGGATGATATTTTTATTTTGTGGGATGGACCTAGTACTGAGGTTGAACAATCTGTACAATACCTCAATAATACTACAAAATTTCTAAAATTTACATGCAAGTTTGATAGTTCAGGTATCAATTTTTTAGATACGTATTATCTTCCATGACAATAGTGGTTTTAGATCAAGGATTTTTCAAAAGGAAACTTCCTGAAATTCTTATTTGCATTTTCAAAGCAACCACCCTATAACTCCAAAAAGAAGTACTATGAAGGGACAAGCTATCAGGGTAGCACGCATGACATCACATCATGATGTAAAAAGTGAACTAGATACAATCTGTGGTATGTTCCAGGAGAGGGGATACCCCAAAGAATGTGTTATGGAAATAACAGATGAAATAAATAAAAAATTGGGGTACTGTTTACAAACCACTGTTGGGAGTGGGTTTGGCCCCATCCAATACTGAATGTAAGATTGACACTAACAAGGTCTTATATGAGAAAGCATGTGTGTTACAATACATTCATCTTACTAAAACGATTAAGAATGCCTTGAGTTCCAACTGGAACATATTTAGGGTAAATAAAGAGGTCTATGATAAGGTGGGTAAAGAACCAAAATTTGTATATAGTACAGGAGCAAAGTTCAAGTTGTTCCTGGAACATAGGATAAACAGTTCTAGTACAATAGATGCCAGTACAAGGCCTTGTGGAGCTTGCAGTCAATATCCCTTTATTTTTTAAAGTAAAAATTCATTACCCTAAACAACAGAATGCATAGCAGAGTTTACTTTAAAGAAGGCAATTGTAAGACTAGCAAAGTGGTCTAAGTATTCGTACCACATGTTTTTACTTTTATGTGGGCAAGACCGAACATCCCTTAAGATGTAGAAAATATGAACATGTAAATGATACCAAAAATGGGAAGCAGAATAGTGTACTATATAAACATTCTCAGACTTGTTCTAACTTTGATAAGTTTTTATTTGGGATAGTGGAAATTATTAAATTGGATGGCAGGGGGGAGACTGGAAAAATATTTTAAAGAAAAAAGAAACAAAATGGCAGCTTAGGTTAGCTGCACTGTTCCCCCAGTCTTGAATGATGCAATTTCTATTGTTCCTATGTTACATGAAAAAGCAGTTAAAATATAGCAAACTATAAGGTAAATGTGTTTAAAAAAAAAAAGTTTGGTTAAACATATTGAACCATTACACTGTTTAATATATGCTGCTTTGTGGTGATCCTATCCAGGTTTTTTTTAATTAATTAATTGATGTGTGAAGGTTTTGAATTACATTTAACATTTCATTGGTGGAATTTTAATTGATGTTAGTATTTTAAACTGCCCTTTTTATGCCTTCGTTGTTATTCTGATGAAGTCTTTCTTTATTGAGATGAAAGCACTCAATAACTGTGTTAATAAAATACTTTTGTGGATTATAGCAGCTGCGGTGGTGACTACTTGGACTACGTCTCTTTTAAAGTACAGTTTAACTTAAGTAAAAATGAATGGAAGGCATTGTTAATTTAAGTAAGAGATGGGATGTAGCTGTTAAACCATCAGAAAACGGCCAAAAGTTTGTGGTACTTCATCATACACAATATTTTAAAATGTGTATGGATCATTTGCTGGATGAAACTATTTATAAAGTTATTGAGGAGGTAGAATACTATAAAGTGATGGAAAGTTTTAAAGAATTATTATTTAAAGGCTACAATTTGGGTTACTTTACAAAACATGTTGTGGAGGTAAAGTTTCAAATAGAAGGCAGTTCTTTAGCCAAATTCTATTGTTTGCCTAAAATTCACAAAAGCATGGTTTCACCTCCTGGTCACCCAATAGTGGCAGCTGATAAATATTTTCTACATGGTATAAAAAAATGATTACATTCTTATCTTCTTAAGTATGTGGTGAAACTGGAATCCTATATTAAAGACTCATTTGATTTCTTAGAGAAAAGTTAGAGTTGTTAAATGTGAAACATTATTTTTGGATTGTTATTCACGTTAAAAGTCTTTACACCAGTATTTCACATAATGTAGGTTTAGAAGGTGCAAGATTTTTTCCTGGTACTAGTCCAATGAGTAACTGTTTATTGAATTATTACATTTTTGCTCAACTAACAATTTTTTAAAATTTAAATCACTATTTATCACCAGTTGCAAGGCATGGCCATGGGTGCATCTTTTGCACCCATGTACGCCAATTAAGTTATGGGTTTATTTTGAAGTTGATTTTTTTTATATAAAATGGACTTCTATAGGAAGTCTGTAATTTTTATGGTAGATTATTTGATGATTTGATTTTTTTTATGGGGGGAGTGAAGATTTAGTTGAGTCTTTTGTTAGAGATTTGGACAACAATTGTTTTGGCCTAAGATTTGATGGTTTACAAAAAGGAAAAGTTACTTTCCTGGATTTGGTGTTAAGACATAAGTGAAAATAAGGTAAATACTACAATTCATAGGAAGGTTGATGATATTGCACATTTTCTTGACAGCAAAAGTTGTCATCCCTCATGTGTACTTTATGCTTTACCATATAATGAACTACTGAAGGTCAGTAGGTTATGTAGTAATCCTGAAGTACTACAGAATGAAATAATTTACACATGTACTGCTTTTAAACAAAGAGGCTATAGTGAAAATTTGATAATAGTCTTTAAAGAAGTCATTTACACCATATGAGAACGAGTATGAAATAAGTAATAAAAATGTTAATTCTAAGGCAAATGAAGTAGTTAACAGAAGTGATAGGAAAATATATTTTGTTACTAGTTATAATGTTTTTAGTCCTTAAGTAGGGAACTTTAACTACTATTGGGATTTTCTTCTCAAAGGTAGAAATTGTGTTAAAAAATGTATAAATACCCCTTTACATCACATAAGAGCGGTAGAAGTGTTAAAGACATGGTAGTACATCATTTGTATGACCCTCCCCCCAAAAATGTTAATATAGGTAGAGCTAGAGGCATATGTGGCACTAGTCCCTGTGGTAAGTGCTCCATATGCAAATATGTGTTGATATTTTGTGATAAAATTAATGGGGTTAAGTTTTGCCCCTCAGCATTCTATACATGTACTACAAGAGGGGTAATGTATGCAATTTCATGCTTTTATGGCCCACATTATAGAAAAGGGTTAAGACCCACTTGTCTTAGGTAATGCTTTGCCAAACTGGAAGACCATGAGAAAACCTTAGTCTTTTTTATATAGGTGAAACTAAAAAAAGCTTTTAAACTGTGACTGCAGGAGCATATTAGATATTAAAAACAACAATTTTTAGAATCAAGTAGCTTATGCGTTTTAATTTGATTCCGGGGGGGGGGTTGCTGATTTAAAAGCATGCATTTTAGAACAGGTTATTAAAAGAACTGATATTTTAAAAAATAAATTGCTTTTTAAAGGGAGAATTTTTAATCTTAAGTTTGATACTTTAATTCCTAGGGGCTTACATAAGGAATGTAATTGGAAAGTCCTTTTGTGAATTATCTGACTTTGGTTAATTGCTTAATTATTCTGGTTGAGTTATGTATTTAAGAAGTGTGTTTTTTACTTTATGCATTTGACTCCAAATGTGGCTGTGTTTTGCCGAGGCGCTAGAGTGATTTATATTAAATTATTTTTTCTTCAGTGTGCAGTTCAGTTATTGGCCAAGTGTTTTTTTTTTTATTCTTACTTGTGTTTTTTGGTGGGTTTTTTTTGTCTGCAGAGCAAGCATATGGAAGGTGGGTATTTGTAAGAAAGGGTTGAAGTGGTAGAGATCCAGGATAGGTATCCATGGTCCATTTTTCCTTGGTACTAGAAGAGTCTGGAATAAAAGCCCTTTCCCTGTTCTGCCTGAAGGGGCTGTATGGTTCCTTGAGAAAGGAGGCTGTCAATGACTGGCTGAAACAGGGGGAGCTGGTCTTTACGTGGCAGTAGAATGACTCTCCAAGAAGGAGGAATGATCCAGGTCATGAAATTTCCATTATAGAAAAGGGTTAAGACCCACTTGTCTTAGGTAATGCTTTGCCAAACTGGAAGACCATGAGAAAACCTTAGGAATAGGGAATGGAGTTTGGAGGTGTGGACAGCAAAGGCAGGTAAGTCACAAACTACATGTTCTGCCTCAAAACTGAGGTTTTTGGGCAGGAGTCTGAGCAGGCTTGGAAGGGGTCTGTTGCTTCCTGGTGCTCTTTCTGCTCTTAGAATGGGGCGGGGGGGGTGGATCAGAGTGTTTTCTAATGAACTGTGTTTTGGTGGGGTACTTCCTATGAAATCTGGGGATAGGGGAGAAGAACAAGTGTTTGAGGTCGTGGAATTCTTTCCCCTTTTGTTGAATGGTCTTGAATAGCTCAGCCACTTTATCCCTAAAAGGGCAAAGTTATCCAGGGAACCGTCCAAGAGTTTGGCCCTAATATCATCAAGCAAGAGATGTAGTCCTAACCATGAGTACCTTCTAAAGACTGAGGCAGAGGCTGCAGATCTGGCAGAGGCTTCTGCCACATCATAGCTGCATCTAACTGAATATGACTTGAGAAGATAATGAGATAAGGCTAGATATTTGAGCCTTGGCAGGTGCGTCAGGGAGGTCTGTCAAAAGCTTACTGACCTGAGCCAAAAGGGCCAGGGCATACTTGAACATGTTTCTGGTAATTTACTTCCCTAAAGGCCAATGTAGCAGAATTGTAAACTTTTTTGCCAATGCGCTCCATTGCCTTACTGTTCTCGTCTGTGTGAAGGACAGAGGTGGAGGGAAGCAGTCTGGATGGTTTATCTGCAGAGACAGAGACAGTGCCAGGGTCTGCAGCAGGGCATTGAATCAGGAATTTAGCCCCTTCAGACTTTATAGAATCTGTCAGGCCTTCGAGGGGCAGGTAATTTGGGAATCTGCATTCACACAGACCCCACCTGAAAGCATAGAAGAAGGCTGGTACAACTGGAAGAATGGCAGAAGGAGCAGAAGTGTCCATCTGCAAGAGCTCATAGTATCTTTTTTGGACCTCTGACATTTCACAGGAATCCCACTTAAAACATTCTCTCATTTTTTAGATGGTCTCACCAAAGGTGAGGTCCTCTCCTGGGTAGTCTGTCTCAGCAGAGTCCTCCTCTGGGGAATAATATCCAAGAGGGGAAGGCATCTGGGATACACAGGAAAGAGAAATCCTCCTAAGAGGAGTCTGAGTATCCACGTCTTTAGGCTGAAGTGAGTGTCATCAACCTGAGGCCTAGGACTAAGGAGAGGTGGGGGAGCTGACGAAGAAGCATGCATAGCCGGTCTTAGGGTCATAAAAACATTAAATAGGCTCTGGGAAAAGGCCTGTCAGTCTGGTTGGCTTTCTGCAGGAGGGGAAACATGTTTAGTCTTTTGCTTCTTTTTTAGGGAAGGCCTAGAAGGCTTAGGGGCTAAGGTGGGCCAAGATTCAGCCTGTCTGGATGAGCGTAACAAGCCTAGGTTTCCCCTCATAGTCGGCATCTGACATCTGCAAGACTTCCACAGAGTGCTTTCCACCCTAGGTTCTGCGGCCTCACGAAAGGTACCAGTTATACCTATTTTGGCAGATTCCAAACGTTCTTCCAGGCAAACATCAACCACAGGAGGGACGTAGGGGGGAGGAGGTGCAGCAGCAGGTTCAGGCCTGGAAACTTTTCCTTCTTAGGTGGCTCTACGGTCTGACTGGATGGCCGCCATCACTAGCACCCAGCGTTCAAGATGCTAGTTTTCTAGGTAAATATTAAGGGTGTGCAGACAACTGCAGAGTGTCTTAGGTATGAAGGCCTGACAGTGCAAGTTTGATGGTCATGTGTAGGCCCCTAAGCAGAAAAGGCAGCGCTTGTGGGCATCCTTATTGAGGATCTGATGTCCGCACCTGCACTTTCCTTTCCTGGATGACATGAACCTAAACAGGTATGCAGTGACTCAAAAGAAACAGAAAAAATGGCCCTAATGGGGTACTTAATTCGAAGATTCGATGGCAGGAAGAGCTGACATTCAAATGGACATCACTTTTATGGCCGACATTCCCTCGACCAATGTCAGACATCCCACGTACCTAGCAGTGACTAGAAGCTTTTGTATACTGGCTGGACATTCGGGTAGCTAGCAGAGGATAACCCAAGGGTTTGGAATACTGCAATAGAAGAACAGAAGGAGATCTGTAGATGCCATATGCACCACAGTGACAGCAACACCCAGTCTGGGAGTAGAGTTTGCCCAACTGCCATCATAGAGAGAGAGAGACCACTGTATAGGTTTCATGTGTGAATGTGAAGTACCCTTGGAACTGTGGCATCCATGTGTCACAAAAGTTTGAGGATATTGCAAACTGTGGCTCTCCAGTGAGCAGCATGTATGTTTTTGAAGGATTTGTGGCTTTGTCTGAATCAGGACTGCTCTTAGCAGTATCAAAATGCGTTTTAGGAAGATGATGCACTACGCAGGGGTCAACCATGACTTGCACATACAGACGATAATCACAAGGAGGTTGAGCAGTCTGGTTAGTGACTGAACTTCTGCCAGCAACAGCAGACGAGTTGGTGCATCTAAGAGCAGTATGGAAACATCTTTATATCCTGAAGTCTACAGTGAGCTGCAACTACCACAATGCACTTAATACAGAAATGGAAGATTATGTTGAGAACAAGAAACAGGTTTCTGAAACGGTAGTTTTCAGCTCTGCCTTGAAGCAGAGATACTGATTTGATCTTTACGTGCAAGAATCTACAGAATTCATCTAGTCTCCTCTAGCTAGGCATGGGATGACAGCTTGCATCTTGACCAGTAGTAAGTTAGCATGTTGAAACTGGTTCAGGATGAACTCTAATATGCTCTGAGGTCCTGGGACTTTGGCACCAAAAAGAATCTTGAGTAGAAACCTTGGCCTCTTTGAACTAGTGGGATCTCTTGGACAGCTATCGTTTAGAAGCATTTACCTCATGTACTGCCCATTTCTCCTGATGGACTGCAGCATCTGACAGGGCTCTTCTGTGGGGCTTGAACTTTACGACTAGAACCTTCTAACCTTTGGAGATACTCTTATCCAACTATCACTCGTAATGGAGAAATACCGGGATTCATAGAGGGTCAAACTTCCCCCGACAATCTCCAAAGGTTGGCTGTTGCAGAAAGCTTGAGGGGGGCTTGCTGAACCATCATGAACAGATTGCTGTCCACCGACACCCCTTTCCTCTGCCACTCAGGAGACCTTTAACTCAACCTTCACACGTTGTCATTCTGGTAAAGCTACACCCAACACTAGGTCCTCTGTGCTCTCAAAATGCCCACCGAGGAGATGGAATTTGACCACCACAGCTGTGGAGATCTTTCCCTACTCTTCCATGTATTTTTAGCTGTCTTTTCGCTTCAAACAGAAAGACTCCTGTAAAAATGAATCCATATTGTTCACCTCTATATCCACTACAAAATCTAAAACCTGGAGCCAGACATAGAAGTACATGGTAATGCTGGCTAGCGCAGCACTAGTTAAATCCTAGCCACATGGTCCACGTGGTTCATGAACAATGAGGTCATACACCTCTTTGCTGTGCTTCATCATGGGGCCTGATGACTTGATCCTAAAGACTCTATCAAGGTAGAACATATCCGTGAGATACTACACGACTGGGGGCCCCTAGCCTACTGGGGAATAAAATCACTGGACATAAGTAAAATCATACCTGACACGATGCTGTGAGTTTGAACTTCAAATGTTAATTACATAAACAAGTATCCTACACTACAAGAAAGCAGGCATGTGCTTGTCACAAATGGAAATATTTACTGCAACACTAACTCACATCTACAGCTCCAAACTACTACAAAACACTAATACTTACTTTTGCTGGATCCTTAATATCTTCAGTTCCTGGTGGAATGTCATCTGCTGAAGAATCACCACTGTTCATGTGATCATTTGCAGCGGCCAGTTCTCTCCTCAACCTCAGAAACTCTTCTACTGTCACACAGGCCTTGGGAAGATTATTCTGAATATGTTCTTTGAACCTGGTTCACAAAATACAAAATGTATTTCTGAAACATGCAAAGATACAAATCACAATCTAGCCATAGGATTTAAAGTGTACTCCACAAAATCTAACCTAAACTAAAACTGTTTTGTCTCTGAAATAACGTCCTGTACATTCTTCTTGCTAGTTATTATGACAATTATGTAGTATTTAACTGGCCTGCAACAGCGTACAATGGTATCCATGTCTTAGGTTTGTAATAGTGTACCATGGTATCTGTGTGTGTTAAGTGATTTCCTCTAATGTTCCTCAGTCCTGTTAAGCTGCCTAAGTTTGCAAGGATTCTAACCACACCCTTACATTCCTTTATTGATATTGTAGTAATCCTCTAGTAGAACTGGTGTGTGCCCCAAGAAAGTGTATTGTAGGACAAGCCCAAGTCAAAATGTTAAACAGAGGTCTCATCTGCTTGAGTTGGTTGTAGGTCAGGTCGATGTACAAGACCACATGGCACCTACTGAGGACAGTAAGGGTCCTTTACTTAAATGCAAAAAAAAAAAATCTCTCTTATTTACAAAATATTTACATATGCACACACACATTCATAATTTCCTATATAATCATGCTAAATTTTCATCCTTATTAGACTCCCATTCCTTTTTCCATAACCACCATCTGATTTTACTTAATACTGTTGCTAAAATCTATTTACCATTAAACAATTTCATTTAATCTTTCATTCCATATAACCCATGCAACATAAAATAACTTATCTATTCTTTCAACATATTCTTTACTTCTATTCTTATAACATCCACATTTAATCATGACCATGTTTATCAACTTCTCTTTATATCTTCAAAAGCATCTTTACGTAGTTTTCCCCATAACTTTTTTACTTTTACATTTCAAAACATGTTCCATAGTTTATTCTTCTTGACAATGTAAACATATTTATCACTTTTCTTTTTTTTTTTATGGCATATTTCCTTTTACTGGCAATTTAACTATTACCAGTCTCCACAAAAAATCTTGACATTCTTTGTGATTACACCATTTGCTTATTTTTATAGCTTTAATATTTTCATCCGTTAGATTTTCACATGGTTTTACACAGTAATGTTTTATCATTACATTCTTATCTCACTTTTCTATATTTTTCCACATCATTTTTTATTTTCCAGAAAAAAATATTCTTGATAATGTTTAATTTCTTCATTTATATACTCTTGCTCTTTTAATCTTTTTTTTACCATACCCCAAAATTTATCATAGCTATATTTATACAGTTCTACTACTAATCTCTCATCTTCATTTATCCACTTTAACACTTTGTATAAATTTAGTGAACAAGTATATACCCCAAACTTCTTTTATTTACATATAAATTCTTCTTTTACTGGACTTAACCTAGAACCTTACATAAAAAATCATCTGCAATAATTCCTTTAAAAACACTGTTGGCAACATAAATACACTTCTCATCAGTACTGAATTAATCAAATAAGCCTTTTTCTGAATGACAATTTATAGGCTCTCCAGAAAAGATGTTTGTTTTATTTCTTCTATTTTTCCCAACTGAATTCTACTTAGTTCCAAATGTTATACCAAACACAGAATTTTTTTTTCAATGTAAAATATATACCCCCGATCTTTACTACATCACCTAAACCTTTACTTTTCTCTCTACTTACGGCAATCCTCATCACCCCTAAACACTCAGTTTTGCAAAGTACTCCTTTTATTCAAATTAAATTTTTTTGCAATTATTATAATGTCACCCTCGTATGTTAACATAACTACAATTTTTAACAATTCATTTGTTAAACCCCAACTCCTCCGTTCTGTAATTTATTTCACATACTACCACATCCATAACTGACACAAAGAGCATATAACTCATCGGGCATCCCTATCATACACTACTCTTCATATGCACCTCTTGGCTTAACCAGCCATTTAAAAGTTATTTCTACTTTAGTATTACTATATGCTGACATGCATAATGTCCTAACTTCTTGGCTTAACCAGCCATTTACAAGTATTTCTACTTTATTATTATTATATACTGACATACATAATTTCCTAACTTTTGCACTTATATTCTTTCATTATTACCCATAAGATTTCATGTCCAATTGTGTCAAATGCCTTAAGGTTTCCTGCCATGAATTTCACTTTTTTTCTGTTCATAAAGATCATTCACAATTTCTCTATTAATAATTCTTGACAACCCTTCCCCTTTATACTATATATGCTGTCTTCCACAATATTTCCCATTTTAGTTTCAAATCTCTTTTGTATTTTCTTTTTTTCATTGAGAAATGCTTGATGTATATATATTTTTTCAAACTCTTATCGAATTATCACTTGTGACAAAGGCACATTTACATTCATATAAAAGTAATCAAACTATATTAACATAACAAAGACTATACTTCACATATATTGCTATGTATCATATAAACTAATCAACATTACATACATTTTTTCAATTCCTGCCTTATTTTTTAAACAAGAAACATCACTTACTACATAGGTAATCCTACATTTACATAAATGAAAACAAACCACACAGACGCACATTCCCTTAAAGATCTTATAATCATTATTACTGAATACTATTTGTCTCCAGTTTAATTATCTTCCTTCTTCCATAAGAACTTAAGTATTCCACTACATAATTCTTTATACATAAAACCTTCATTTAACCCAGTGGTGCGCAACCTTTTTGTGGGGAGGGCCACTACATGAATTCTTAATGCATCTGCGGGCCACCTCAAAACACAGTAAGTTGTTACGAGTTAACAAAAGGTACAAGTGATTGGCATTTATACTTAGGACAGCACAAATAATGTTCTTCTCCTGCTGAATAAAACCATACTGCTCCGTCCAGTCATCATGAAATTGCCCGTTTTCTACATCAATTTTATGTTTAACTTTATTCTGGCTTGCAGCCATGCCTTATTAAGAACTGTTGCAGACAGTTACTACTGTTTATAGACTACAAGTTATCAACAACAAAGAACAGTTACTTCCATGGCTAAACTTAAGAGGTGTGCGCAACTTCAGTCAATTAGGTAAGTAAGCACGTGCTGGAAAGTTTGCGTGACTGGAATAAGGCATAGCATTTTTTCACTTTTTTTTTTAATTTTTGGTTACTCTTCTAGAGGTCGGATGGGGCTGCATCGTGGGCACTGATTTAACCATTCAAAATCTTTAAAAAATATTTTTTTTGCCAATCCCTTAAATTTGTATACTTTTCATACCATATTCCATCTAGGCCCGTCACTGAATCTATACTTGTCCTAATACTTTATTTTGCTCATTTAAAGAAATCTCGTTTTCCAACTCTTGATTTTCCTTTTCTGTTAACTTTTTTACTTTCCATGTTTCTTTACTACCATCTTTTTCCCTTTAAACATTTCTTGTACATATTGTACTACACTATTCATAACCTTTTCCAGAGTTCTAGTATTCCTTTTACATTTTTTTATTTCTCTCATTATACACCATCTTCCTTTACTAATCGGATTAAGTAACTTGATACTTTTTCCTTGCAAAAAAAATCTTTCCTTGCATAACGAATCTTGTATTTTTTCCTGATTTCTTTCATATAATTCTTTTTCACTGTCAAAGTACTATTATTATATAGTAAATCTTCCAATGCATCGATATGTTTTTAATTTTCTTTCTGTTCTTTTCTCACATCATACTGCCAATGTAAAAACATATATATTTTCCTTAAAAATCACCCATCAGATCAATTTTTAAAAAATGTTCTCATGATAATATAATCTTTCCATAACTGTGTTACTAATGTCTTTCCATCTTCGTTCCATGCTCTCTCATTTATCATTTTTATTCCATTGCATATTTTAAAATATATTCTTTGTTTTCTTTTATCTATAGTCATATTGCAAGATTATCAGAAAATCCTGTTTCAACTACCTCCCCTTCCCCTATAACTAAACATTCTGATACTATAAAATAATCTATTTAAATTCTATACATTCCCCTTTTGTAAGTCCATGATTTTTTGTCCCAAATTTTAATTTATCACATCTCATAACTTCTAACATTTTCTTCTATCATTTCCTTACTTTTTACACTCCCCTCTTAAATCACAATTAAAGTCTCCTGTTATAATATTAACATTTATTACTACAGTCTAAAATCTGATGAAATAAGCTTTCCCCCTTCTTTACACTTAGTATAAGCATGCAATATTAAATTCTGTAAACTTGCTCCTTCCATTTTAAATCTATAATGCTTAATCTTCTCATTTTTGCTAAAGTTGCATCTAATATCTTTACTGTATTTCTAAAGAATACAGCTATTCCAGAACATCTCTCATTGCCCAAATTCCAGAATATCTTTCCACCCATAGTTTCTCGGTTTGTAAACTTTCTTCATTTATTACAAATCTTGTGTCTTCTAATGTAATTACAGCTACATGACATAGGTTCATAGGTGTGTACTAGGCTAATGGCCCTGAAACCTTTACAAGCCTAGCCCACAGAAGGGCCCTGGCATTGTGCCGCCCGTTCATTAACAGTGCCTCTATCAAGTAGAGCCAATGGAGTGATCCCTGGGGGTGAGCTTTCTATAACCTATCCACTCATCAAGATTTCTCTTGAAGAGGGACAGCGAGGTGCTCTGCTTGACATGTATGGGAAGTCTATTCCAGAGCATGGGAAGTCTTCTGGGTGAGGAACCTGTCCTTCCAGCACGTTCTGTTGATTGAGGTAATGAGGCTGAGGTCTCTGGAGCATGTGGCGTGAAGGGATTGGGATTTCTTTAGATGTAGCATTTCTAAAGGAGCTGGGTCAGATATGGCTTTGTAAGTCAAGCAGAGATCACCTCTAAGTAGGCAATATGAGACAGAGAACAGCTGGAGTCTTTTGAGTCTGTCCATGTAGGACATGTTTAATACCTAGGATCCTCTTCGTGAGGTACTTCTGTGGCCTCACCAGCTGTTGCAGGTGTCGAGTGAGGTACATGCCAAATGGGGCATTATACTCTATGATTGGTCTAATGAGGGAAGAGTAGAGACAGACGGTGAACTCTCTTCCTAGATGCAAAACCCTTGGTAATGAGATGTGTCACACAGGACTTTCTGACCACAGTGGCAATGAGGTGGTCGAAGGAGAGGTTGCTGTCAACCTGCATCCCCAGATCTTTTAACACCTGCAGTGTTCAGTGGGCTCCCATCAACATGGTAATTAGTGGGAACAGAGTTTTTACCAAAGGGGATGACGGCATTTTTTGGCATTAAGCTTAAGGCCATGGTTTCAACATCAGTCATTGGTCTCAGTGAGGCCTTTCCGTACGATGTCTGCATCACTTGGGGAGTTAATAATGGCTCCCAGCTTGCAATCATCTGTGAACTTGGACAGCTAGAGTCCCTTTGTGTTGGCCTGGATTTCTGAGAAGTAGATGCCGAACAGGAGAGGACCCAGGGCCAATCCTTGTGGGACTCCACTTGTGACTGGTCTGCAGTCTGACTTGGAGTCTGCTACTTTCACATTGTGTGTTCTATCTGTGAGCCAAATTGCAACCCACCTAGTGATATAGAGGTTGATGCCTAGTTTGTGAGTTTAGCAATAATTCCCAAGCAATGAATGGCATCAAAGGCCTTGGCTAGATTGAGGTAGGTTGTATGCACTGCCTTACCTTCATCCACAGCCCTGGTGACGGACTCAAAGAAGTCAACCAGGTTAAGCAGGCATGATCTCCCTTTCACACAACCAAGTTGCATGGGGTCTAGTGTTTGGAGATTTTCTATATCTTTGTTAATCAGGTTCATGATGATGCACTCCATAGTTTTACATATCAGACTAGTCAGGCTAATGGGACGATAATTCCAAGGGCCTACAGTCGCGCCCCCTTTATGGAGAGGGATGACTGTAGCAGTCCGCCATTCGGTAGGGACAAAGCCTGAGGTGAGGGTGTGACTGAAAAAGGCACACAGATGTGATGCCAGTTCGCTTTGTAGTTCATGTAGAAAACAGTCAGGGATATTATTGGGTCCCACAGAAGCTGTATTCTTGGCCTTGGACATGTATTGCACCACTCCAAAATTCTTTTTCTTCTTACTATATTCTTAATACTATTCACATTTACAGAAAATACTCAAATGTTTTTCCAGTTTCCTTAGATTCATGGTTTCATAAATGCATAGCTAATTATAGGGCAAGCTTTCTTAACAGGCCATTCTAAGCCTATCCAATTTCCTCCCCAAAGGTGAGGATCAAATACTTACTTTGTGTCAGAGTCAAACACCTTAACCATTACACCAAACCCCAATCTTTAGCTGTACATAATAATTCTTTTTCATCAGTTTCCTTTCTTTTTTCCCTTTTGAAATCATCCCTTTTAAATGTTATTTCTGTTTTTACCCTTTTACCAATAAGATTCTTTTTTCCCTTTTACTGCCTCCCAGTTTATGTCTTCATCACTTATTCCAAAATCTTCTATGTCCTCTATTATTTTTTCTCATCCACTTTTTCTTCTATTTCTACTAACTCTAAAATTTCTTCACTTTGTTAGTCTTCTTCTCTTACTTTTTCTTTTTCCTTGCGGTTATTTTCACTTTTGCAATCAATCCATAAAAGCCCACTTTTGTTACATTTATAACACTTCAATTCACATATTTTTGCATCATGTCCCATTTCTGACAAATGTAACATTTTCTGTCACAGTTACTTATGAAATGTCCTCTTCCACAAAAAAAAAAAAAAAAAATGTTTTGGGTTCTATCCAGTATTTTACAACACCCTATTGTCCTCCACACTTATGCTTGATATATGTATATTTTTTTCTCTATTTTTAACACAATATTACAATCCCAGTCACTAGTCCATAAACACTTCTTGTCAAAAACTTTTGCAATGTCCATTACTTATTTACATAAAGCTTCCAAATGTCATTTCAAAGTCTTTCTACCTCTGTTCGAAATTGTACACGAACCTTCTTTTCTGTTTCCCTGTTAGATGCTTTATCTAAAACCTCTGGTGGACTCCAAGGAAGGATATTCTTGAGCACAGCTGAACCAAAAGATGCGCTACCCCCTCGAGACCAGATCTAATTTGAAAAGACAGATAAAGGTACACGGACTTGCCCGAGCTGTTGCTGCACGTCGCCCATGGAAATCCTGTACGGAAATACTGAAGAAGTTGCCATGGACCTAGTTGAATGAGTTCTTACAGGTTTAGTTAAGGTAAGACCAAATTTGTTATAGATAAAACAAATACAGTCAAGTCAGCCATCCAGCTAAAGTTAGTTTTACTACTGGTTACCCAATTTCAAATCTGCCAAGGAAACTAACACTTGGTCTGCCTTTTGGATTTCTTTTGTCCTGTGTAAATAAAAACAATTGTCTGTGAACATCCAATTAATACAACATATATACAAATTCTGGAAAGAATACTGGAAAACTAATGGACTGATTGATACTGGATTCTGACACCGCTACGGGAAGGAAGGATGCCCTGGTTCATAATGTAACCCTACCCTTATGAAAAATAAAGATTTTGAAGACCAGGCCTGAAATTCTTCTAGCTGAGGTAATGGCTCCTACAAAGTCAATTTTCCAAGTCAGAAACTTAAGTTCACAATTAGCTGCTGGTTCAAAGGGGGAATGTATAATGCTTGCAGTACCAAGTTCAGATCCAGTGGTGGAGTAGGGTCTTTAAACAGTGGTCTCTCTCTCTCTCTCTATATATATATATATATATATATATATATATATATATATATATATATATATATATATATATATATATATATATACATATACATATATATATATATATATATATATATGAAAAGGTGTGCCTCTCAAGAATGCTTTGCATAACTTAAGAGAGGCCACAGAGGAACCTTCAAATTCAGTATGAATATTAGACAGTGCTGCTAACTGAACCTTAATGATAGAGGAGCTTGCCCCTTCTTTAAACAGTAAAGCTAAAAATTCAAGTATGTTAAGCTTCGGAGCTGAAAACTGAACAACATGATTTTGTTGTGCCCAGTAAACAAATCTTTTCCATTTACTTGTACAGAGTTTTCATGTCGAAGGTTTACGGGAAGATAAAAGGATATGGTGGACAAGGGAAGACAGCACTGGTTGTCTGGCTATTAACGGAATTGGAGAAATCGGGCTGTAAGCTTGAGGTTTGAGATGTCTGGGCGAATCATGCCTATCAGGTGAGACAGGAGGTCTGGAATCAGATCCAGAATCCTAGACTGGCAAAGCAGATGAGGCCACAGGAAGGGAAACCAAAACCTGTAGAGGCCAGTAAGGTGCAACGAGGACAACTTTGCTCTTCAACCTGGCAGCTTTCTGCAGAAATTTCAAGTTTAATAGAATTGAGGGTAGGCATAAAGCAGATCAGGCGGCCAATCCTGAAGCAGAGCATCCCTTGGCGATTACCCCTGTGGGTGGGGGACAAAAAGATTGCAGAAAGGCTGGCCCCACTGATGAAAGTTCATTTCTGTCACTTTCTTGTTGAGAGATCATTGCCACATTCTGAGTGCTTCTCAACATAATGGGTATGATTTGGTCCCTCCTAGTTTTCTGATGTACCAAACTACTGACATATTGTCTGTTTGAACAGCAATTATCCCTGAGGGGAGAGCATTCTGGAGGGACAGCAACGCTAAGGGCACTGCTCTCATCTCTAGGATATTTATATGCAAGTTGGCCTCTTCAGGGGATCAAGCTCCTTGAACAGTTTTCTCCAGAAAGCGTCCCCCTGCCCCAAATGGGAAGTGTCCATGGTCACTATGGCCTTGGGTTGATATAGAACGAATGGATGGTCTTGTAGAACCTGATCTGATTGAATCCACCACCTGAGATCTCTCTTACATGCCTGTACTGCAAATTACTTTTTCAGACCTGTAATCTGTTGGCTTCTCTTCCTCTCTCAAGAGTACAGACTATCACTGACTTCATGCTGAACACTGCACCTATGAATTCAAAATTTTGAGTTGAGTGTAGGTGAGACTTGTCAAAGGTCAGCAAATCTGGAGTACCTGATTTCTTACCCTTATTAACAGATGCTTGGTTGGGGAGGTAATAAGCCAGTCATCTAGATATGGAAACACCCGGAATCCCTGCAGTCTCAAGTGAGCTTCTACTATTGCCATACATTTGATAACCAACCTGGGGGCTATGATGAGGCCAAAGGGCACAGCTCTGAACTGGTAGTGACTGGCTCCCAGCCGGAAGTGTAAATACCTTCTGGATTGTCTGTTCATCTTTATGTGATAGTACACATCCTGAAGGTCTATCAAGCACATCCAGTTGTCCTTGCCCAGAAAAAGGAGAATCAACTGAACAATGACCATTCGAAACTTTATGTCGAACTGACTTGTTCAAATTACTGACATGTAAAATTGGTCTCCAGTCCCGTTTTCCTTGACACTAAACAGAATCTCGAATAAGTTCCAGGTTCTATTTGGTCTGGCAGGACCTCTTGGATGACTCTTTCTAGCAGCTTTTGTATTTGTATTGTTGCTTCTTTCCTCGGACTGGGTGGAACAAATCGGGAATTTTTGGTAGAATTGGGAAAGGAAGGGAAAAGGGTATTACTGTAACCTGTTGAAATGATCCTCTGCACCCAAGTACCTTTTGTGTCCAGCCAGCTCTCTGGTGCAGGGATAGTCGGCCACCGACTGCCTCCAGAGGTGGACAATCAGGCCTTCTTTCAGGAGCACTGGTAGGGTCTTATCAGACAAAATCTCTGGATCCACGGTTTTGTGGGCCTCCTCTGCTGCAAGGGCATTGTGCCGCTAAAGTTCCCCCCTCTGCCCCTAGGGTAACTTTCTCCATGTGTGTTCTGGAAATCACCCTGGGACTTCCTGAACGACATCTTCCTCCCATCTTGTTGCTTCCTACAAAAGGACTTCTGAGGGGTTGAAAAACACACTCACTGCAGAGAGGGTTTTTCCATCCTTCTCACACCTGGACATTGTGTTCTTCACTTTCGGGCCAAACAAAGAAATGCTGTCAAAAGCAGCAGTGATGAACAAAGACTTGAAGGGCTTCGCCAAATTACAAATGCATCCAGGTATGCTTCCTAATGGATATGCCTGAACCTGCTACCCTCAAGGTGCCTTTGGCTGCGTGTGAAATAAGCCTCATGGATGAATTCAAGACAGATTGGAGGGCAGCCAACTGAGAAGCCACTGATGATTGGGCTTTAGCAGAAATGGTCCCTGAAAGGGAACTTGAAAGTTCATAGGTTACTAGGCTAATGGTCCCGGGGCCTTTACAAGCCTAGCCATGTAAAAACCCGAATACTCTTAATGACCAGGTTTAGACGGTCGTTGTTGGCAAAGCAATACTCTGACCAATAATGAATGCCCCTGTCCATAAGGGACATAGGTGCCATGTCCAAGATGAATTTATGGCCATCCATCCAGTTATCAAGGTTGTGCTTAAACAGGGTCATTGAGGAGCTCTGCTTCACATGGAGTGGGAGCTTATTCTAGAGGAGCAGTAACCGCTGGGAGATGTATTTGTTTCTCCAGCATGTTCTGCTGATGTCGCAGGCTAGGCTGAGATCTCTGGAGCAAGTTATTCTTGTCCCATTTGATTTGTGAATGTGCAGCAATTACATTAGGGCAGAGTCCTATTCTGCTCTGTAGGCCAAGCACAGGTCTCCTCCTCTCAGTAACCTGTATGATACAGAGTACAGGGACAGGGTTTTTAGTCTTTACATGCATCTCATGTATTGGAGGCTCTGGATTATCTTGGTAAGAAACCTCTGTGGTCTCTGCAGTTGCTGCAGGTGTCTGGTGAGGTACATACAGAAGGGAACATTGTACTAGATTAGTGGTATGATAAGGGTCAGTAAAGTGGAGCTATAACCACCCTGGTGTTGGATGAGATTCCTTTATTTAAGAGATGCGCAATGTAGAATGCTTTTCTTACCACTACAGACGCATGGTGATTGAAGTTTAGATTGCTATCAACCTGTGTTCCCAAGTCTAATACCACTCAGCATGTGCTTACAAGGGTGCTATCTATATCATAATTCACAGGGGCTACTTCTTTGCCAAAGGGGATAAAGAGGCATTTTTTTGCGTTAAGTTTTAGTCCATGACTTTGGCACCAATCATTTGTCTGAGTCAGCCCTTTCTGTAACATGTTAACATAGTTGGGGGACTCTACAACTGCACCCAGTTTATAGTTATCTGCAAACTTGGTAAGCCACAAGCTAACTACCTTCGCCTGGACTTCAGAAAACTAGATTCCAAACAGTAAAGAGCTCAGCACAGATCCTTGTGGTACCCCGCTGGCAAATGGTCTACTAGTGGGAGGTGGACTCTCCAACTTTGACAATGTGTGTACTGTCAGTGAGCCAGTTTGCTACCCATCCAGTAATGTATGGGTTTGATCCCAAGCTGGGAGAGCTTTCTCCACTATACCTGAATGTGGACAGTGTCAAAAGCCTTGGCTAAATCAAGTTCGGCAGCATGTACCATTCTGCCCTCATCCAGGGTTTTGGTGACATTCTCAAACAAGTCCACCAGGTTTAATAAGCAAGACCTACCCTTAATGAAGCCAAACTGGGTTTGGTCAAGAGTCTGAAGGTGACTATGTCCTTATGGATAAGGTCCCAGATTCCTTCCATGGCCTTGCACATGGGATTGGTCAGGCGTATGGGTCGATGGCTCCCAGGGTCAGTTGACAGACCTCTTGAGTGCAAGGCGATTACTGTTGTTGTTTTCCACTTTGCTGGGACGAAGCCAGTTTTTAGGCTATGGTTAAAGAAGGTGCGAAAGGGTTGCCTGCTAGGTCTTGTTTTAGATTGCCGAGTAAACAGCCTGGGATGTTAACTGGTCCCATAGAAGCCGTGTTTCTGTCCTTGGAGAGAGCTTGCATGATCTGTTCTTTGGAGATGCTTCGTAGAGAACTGGTGCTGGGAATGATTTGAGGTATGTCAGGTGGAAAGGGGGTGAAATTACCATCAAATCTGTCAGCTAGCAGGTTGGCAATTTCCTCTGGTTCAGAGTGAGTGGCACTGTTTACTATGAGTTTGGCACACAGCTGGGCATTCCCTCTTAGGTTACAGACATAGCTAAAGAATGCCTTGTGATTGATTTGGCAAGGGATGCTAATTTAGACTCCTAGCTAGCTATATAGAACTTAAAGTATCTAATTTGCTTGTTCAAGCTGTGGAGGGTATTCTACCTCTGTCAGGTTAGTTCCCTCCTGTTCTTAGATATCAGTTTATTTATTTATTTTGTACAACTTAGTTTATACTTACAGTCCACCAGGGTGGCTTGTTCTTTCAGGAAGACTTTGTTTTGTTCCTGCTAGGTATGACAGAGTCAATGCATTTGTTTAAGTGGCTATATATGGCAAAGGTGTATTCCTCAGCACAGGAGACACTGTCTATGTTGGCAGGGGCTTCAAAGCTTTTTATACCATCGTTTAGTAGTCAATAGTTAGCTTTGGAAAAATGTTTCAGTTTTTTTACTCCTTTGGGGGTGCTAGGTTTGATCTATATTTCAAACGAGACAAATGATTTGACCTTACTAATGAGGGCAACACACAGGGGGTAGTACAGTGACCCCCCCCATGTTGGTGAGCACTAGGTAGAGGACATTTGAGCCCCTAGTGGAGGGTCTGGACTAATTGTTCATGGCATTTAAATTAAAGTCCAGGAACCCTGTAGCAATTATGCTTGTGCTCTTGTGGGACTCCCAATCAATGGACGGATAGCTGAAACCTCCCATGACCAAGGTGTTTGGCTTTCTCTCCATCTCTACTCATGATCCATCTCTGTACCAAGTGCAATAAAACTCTAATCAGTCTAAGGCCGCAGTTGCTTTTCTGAGACTCCTCTACCTTTTAACTACCTTCTCTTCTTTCCACTTATATCTAATAAGTTACAATTTAAAGATGTACATCTTTATGCCTTGTTTTTAAGATCTACAGCAATTTAGCTTTGTCTGGCAATTCATGTTCCAGTGATCTCATTCTTTATTTGTGGTTTATGTGTCTCTCTACATTGTGTCTTTCTGCCTGATAAACTAATATAATTTTTTTGTATGTATCCACCACTGTACAACTTGTATAATTTGTTTGTATTTACCAGTGCATAACTTGTACGACTGATGTCTGTGTTACATGTGTTTGTATGTGGAGCCCCCCACCCCCCACCCCCCCGAGCCTCCGATGAACATGGGTACTCGCCCAGTTGGACTTCCCCGGGAAACAAATATAAAATAAATGTTGGGTTACTCTGGTAAGTTCGGGTAGACCGTGTGCTTCTCCTGGCTCATGGTTGGGGTCCTGTAGCTTGCAATTATGTGGAAGGGTGTTTTTCCTATAGTGAATTGGACCTGTAGTAGCTCTAGAGAATCCTACTATTTCACTAATCTTCAGGTGCATTTGGGATTTGATGAATATACATGCACCTCCACCTTTGGTTCTTTCACGCAAGTTTTGGGGTCTGTATGTGTGAAAGGCATTGTAGTCCTGTATGGATGGGGTGCTTTCAGTGGCCTTGAAACAAGTCTCTGACTACATAAATGTCAGCATCTTCCAAGGTGAGGAGTGCTTCCAGGGAGTACAGTCTACTGTTTAAGCCCCTAGCATTAAGCCGCAAGACCATGAGTTTGTCTTTAGTGGACTTCTTTACGTCAGAAGTGTTGTTGTTTGTACATGCCTAAAAAAGGCAATATGGAGCAGGCAAACATCTTTGTCAGTATTCTAAAGACTCGAGGAGACAGGTGAAGGCCATCCTTGGCAAAGCAGTGTGGACTGTTGGCCACGTCTTCCCAGACAGATACTGGATCCCCTGGAGTGACACCACATGCTAAGCCAATTATTGAAATCAATCAGGTTTTGACTGTACTGTGGCATCACCCTCGGTAAAGGTAGAATGCTGCTTAGGGCAACAAACACACCTGCCTGGGACAGAATTTGGGAGTTTGGTCATATTTCTCTTCATACAGTCCAGGGAGGTGAATCTTAAGTAATTTACATGAATATGTACTATGACAGTGTCATAATGGTAATTGTTGCTGAGCAACATGAGTGCGTTCATGACTTGACAGATCCTAGCACCTGACAGGCAGCTGACCATGACTTCCTCCTTGTTCAACCTGGTGAGATCATCATGTCTCATTACTGAGTCACCTCTAACCAGAATTAGAAGTTATGTACTCACCATAACGTTCCATCTGAGTAGGTGTATTCATTTGTCTGCAACCTGTGGGTTATGGATCCGATATCGGATCCGAACCGGCATGGTTTACCAGCTATGGATCCAAGCTCTCAGCTCCTCCCCTCACCCATAATGCCCTGCTCTACCCTCATGACCTCAGATCGAGTTTGCCAACAGCAAGAACACCCTGAAAAGGGTAACACGACATATGCAGGAAACTGAAAGGCCAGGGGGATAGGAGGGCGGGATGGTTGCAGACAAATGAATACACCTACTCAGATGGAACGTTATGGTGAGTACATAACTTCTAAATCTGAAGTAGGAGATTCATTTGTCTGCAACCTGTGGGACAGAGTCCCCAGCTACCTGAATCTTGGGCGGCCATCATGGAAGGATATTCCGGAGCACCGCAGAGCCAAAGGATGCTCTACCCCTAGATGCAAGATCCAACTTGTAGTGGGAAATAAAAGTATGAGATGAAGCCCACGTGGCTGCTGCACAAATATCATCTAGAGGAATCCTAGCCTTAAAGGCTGCCGAGGTAGAGACTGACCGGGTTGAATGGGCATGTACACCCTCCGGTGCGGGCCTTCCTGAAACTTGATAAGCCAATAAGATACATTGTGAAATCCAGCGAGATAGTGAGACTTTAGAAATTGGTTTACCCAAATTAAATTTAGCAAAGGAAATGAACAACTGGTCGGATTGCCTATGACCAGCCGTCCTGTTTAGATAAAATCTAAGTTGCCTGTGAACATCTAAGGAGTGAAGCTTGTATTCACCTTTGTTTTCATATTTAGGAAAAAAAACAGGGAGGTTAATGGATTGATTAATGTTTGCTTCAGAAGCTACCTTAGGAAGAAAGGACGGGTTGGTCCTGAGGTAAACACGGTCCGGATGAAAGACCAAGTAAGGAGGTTTAGCTGATAATGCTTGAAGCTCTGAAACTCTCTTGGCCGAAGTAATGGCTACTAAGAAGGCAGTCTTGAACGACAAGAATTTCAGATCTACCGTAGCCGGGTTCAAGGGCGGTCAAGGCCCGGAGAACTAAGGAAAGGTCCCAAGGAGGAACCGCTTGTTTTACAGGGGGCCTGAGAAGAAAAGTACCTTTAAGGAAAATCTTACACAACTTGGCCGACATCAGTTGACTGGAGTCATGACCAATGTGATAATGTGAAATTGCCGCAAGTTGTACTTTGACCGTGGAACTGCTGGCACCATCGTTAAAAAGAGTGGTTAAGAAATCAAGCACCAAAGGGAGAGGAACTGTGAAGGGGCTTAGGCCTTGCCGCTCCGCCCACAACGAAAACCGTTTCCACTTGCTGCGGTAGACTTTCCTAGTGGATGGCTTATGAGCTGCCACCAGGATCGCCTTAACAGGGGACGAAATACCGGAGTCCTGATCAAGAGTGGAACTGGAGCAGCCAAGCGGTCAGCTTCAGGTTGTCCAGGTTCGGAGGAGATAAGCGGGATGGATGAGATATCGGATCCGGAATGGGATCTAGAATCCAAGGAGGATTCACGGAGTGAGACCTTAGGAAGGGGAACCAGATCTGTCGAGGCCAAAACGGAGCAATGAGAATCATTCTGCACCCCAACCGAGAGGCTTTCTGAAGAACTTGGAGCATCAGAGGCAAGGGGATAAGCATAAAGAAGACCGGGTGGCCAAGCATGCACCAGAGCTGCCTCTTGGGAACCTCCGGAGGAGGTATCAGAGCCGAAAAACTGTCGCACTTGGTGTTTGAGGGAGAGGCAAAAAGATCGCAAGGAGGAGTTCCCCACCGTGCGAATATGCGTTCCGCTACTTGAGTATTGAGAGACCACTCGTAAGGGGTGAGAATGGTGCGACTGAGTTTGTCCGCCAGGATGTTGGACCGACCCGGAATGTGCGTTGCTATGAGAAAGCGGTTGGTGGAGATTGCCCATTCCCAAACTCTCATGGCTTCTCGACAAAGAGGGTAAGACCTGGTTCCTCCCTGCTTGTTGATATACCAGACAACCGACATGTTGTCCGATTGAATCGCAATTGTTCCCAAGGGAAGAAAGGCCTGAAGTGCTAGCAACGCTAAGAGCACTGCTCTAATCTCTAGAACGTTGATATGCAGTAAGGTCTCTGAATTGTTCCACGTGCCTTGGACGGTCCGGCCTGCAAAATGCCCCCCCACCCGAGGCGGGAGGCGTCCGTGGTCACCGTGGCGAGAGGGGGAGAAGCACAAAATGGGCGGCCTCCGTGGAGATCTGGAGAGTGAAGCCACCACAGGAGGGACCGTTTGCAAGCCCTGCTGATCGCAATGGGATGATGCATAGGAAGAGCAAGATACGACCACTGTACTAGGAGTGTCCACTGGAGGATGCGCATATTGAACCTGGCGAGAGGAAGAAGTGCTATAGCAGCCGCCATGGACCCTAGAGCCCTCAGGACCAACTCCGCCGGAACTGAGCTTGAGTGGAGAATGGCCCGCACCTGGAGTTGCAGACTTTGAACTCTGTCCGCAGTGAGGAAGGCTTTTAAACTCTTTGTGTCTAACCTGGCACCTATAAAATCTATGAACTGCGTGGGTGCTAGGTTGGATTTTTTTGTGTTAATAGTAATGCCCAGACGGGGAGCAAGATGGAGAAAGGAGTCTCGCGCCAATAGTAGTAGATGCCTTGTTGGGGCGGTAAGGAGCCAGTCGTCCAGGTAGGGAAAGACCTGTACCCCCTGAAGCCTCAGGTGGGCCGCTACCACTGCTAATACTTTGGTGAACACCCTGGGGCTGTGGTGAGACCAAAGGGAAGGACCCGAACTGGTAGTGACTGGCTCCCAGCCGAAGCGGAGAAACCTCCTGGAGCGCCTGTCCATTAGTATATGGTAGTACGCATCCTTGAGGTCTATGGAGCACATCCAGTGATTTTCTCCCAGAAGGGGGAGAATAGACTGCAGAGTGACCATTCGGAACTTCTCCTTTGGAACTGCCAGGTTCAAGAGAGAAAGGTCTAAAATTGGTCTTAGATCCCCCGTCTTTTTTGGCACTAAAAAGAACCTGGAGTAGAACCCTGATCCGATCTGGTCTGGGGGGATGGGCTGGATGGCTCTTTTCTTTAGCAGATGGCCAATTTCTGCCAAAGCGGCCTCCCACTGACCGGGTGGAACGTCGGGGAGGGACTTCAATTTTGGCAAGTGACGAAAGGGGATACGGTATCCTCTGGATATGATCTGGAGAACCCAGCGGTCTGATGTTATGGACTCCCATGCCGCTAGGTGCTCCGAAAAACATCCCCCGACTGCCTCCAGAGTGGAGCAGCCGGGCAACCCCTCAGGGTTGCTGCGTGGGCCGTTCAGAGAAGGGTTCTCTGGACCCGAAGTTCCTGGGAGCCCCTCTGCCTCTAGGGCGGCGTCCTCCCTGTCCTCCTCTGCCACGGAAGGACTGGTTGTCCGGAGCAGGCTGGGATTGCTGCAACTTCCGGAACCACATCTTCTTCTGACCCTTTTGGTTCCTAGAATAGGGCCTCTGGGGTGCAGAGAAGCGGATTCCGACGGCAGACAGCGTCTTCCCGTCCTTCTCGCTCTGGGTCAAAGTGTCGAACAGTTTTGCCAGAGGGCAGAACCATCGAAGGGGGCGTTCGCAAATGACGCTTTGAAGGGCTCTGAGAAATCGCAATGACGGAGCCAGGCCTGGCGTCCAGTAACTAGACCTGCCCCTGCGGCTCTAGTGGCGCCTTCCGTAGCATGGGAGAGTAGCCGCATAGAGGTATTGGTAACTGACCTGAGAGTGGCCATGCGGGTGGAGTGCAGCACTTTGTCCTCCTCCGACATGGACTCTGGGGGGGATGCAGCGTACTCTTTAATAAGATCGCGCTGCATCCTAATCACATGTGCCAGATAGTTCAGCGCCCTTACCGAGAAGGTCGCTGAACTAAACATCCGCTTCCCCAAGCGGTCCATCATCAAAGACTCCTTGCTCGGGGGATGGACTGAGGGACTCTCCTGAGCAAGTTCCCTCTTGGTGGCCGCCGCCGTCAACATGGCATCTACCGGAGGCCCCTTACTCCAATGGGCACGGTCAGCCGGGGGACTCAGAATCCGGTCGGGCCTTTTAGGGATTGGCTCCACGGTGTCCGGTTCCTTCCACGCCCTGGTGGTAATGAGGTCCACCAGGGGGTCGGCAGGAGGGGACACCCAAGAGGTAGACGGGCCCGCTTCAAATGCCTCCAAGAACACGGACTCGTCCGAGGAAGACTTGGGGGCAGACCACCCCCCCCTTATGCGGAGCATTTCCATGATGTCTCCAAAAGAGACATCCTCGGGGGGTGACCGTGGGGAGCCTTCCCCTTCCTCCAAATCCGTGTCTTCCGTGAGAGACTCGGGGGAGTCAATGTGCCTCCTTTTGCACGTATGCTTGCGAGGAACATCCTCTGGGGGGCTGTCAGAGGACTCCTCGCAAACAGTAACCTGTTCCAGGGGAACAGATTGGGGCACAGGAGCGGGCTGTCCCAAGGGCCGGATGGTGGAAGCCTGACCCAGTGCAGAGGGAGTGCGGGACGGAGCCGGCAAGTGCCGGGGTCCAGAGACCCTCAACAGGGCCCTCTCCACTACATCAAAAGCCGAAGGGGAGCCGACCTCGACCAAAGGATCCGACAATCGGCTCCACCTCGGATCCGAGGAGTGGATCGGAGCCGGCGCTGAAGCGCTCGGATCCGAAGGGACAGTGCGCTCCGACACAGACGGCGCCGAAGGAGCACTGATCCCCGGATCCGGCTCGGATCCAGGCTCCGAGAGGTCGGATCCGATGCACTCGAGGGCAGGGTCGGATCCGAAGTACCAAGTACTATCAGCGCCGACCCACCCCCGGTTCCGAAGCTGCTCGGCTCCAACTGCTCCAACCCGGTAGCGGGTCAGAGAAGGAGCAATTGGCTTGAAAAGGGGTCGAGCTCCCCAGAGGGGAGGCAAGAGCACTCCCATCTGCATCTGGGCCTGGATGAACCTTCTCATCATCCGGTCCAGATCAGCATCTGACAGGCTATAAGTTGATCTCGACGAGGCTACCGAGGTAGGCCTTGAGTGCCTCCTCGATAGCCTCGACGGAGATCGGGTCTCCTCCTCCTCAGGTCCCGGTGAAAAACACACTGGAGACCGGAGCCGAGGAGGGGGAGAGCCAGCAGACGAGGAGGCCGGAGGAGAAGCCCGCTTGGCTGGCGGGGCCGAAACAGAGGTCTCGGCCCACCGCTTAAGGTGCTTCTCCCTCCGGTCCTTCTTCCTAGCTTCCCTCTCCTCCGAACCACTACAGGGAGGTTGAGTCCCAGGAGGAGGAGGGGGAGCCGGAGAGGGGACAACCGTGGTAACGGTTACCCCCGAAGGAGCGGAGGCCGGAGCCGAGTCCGGCGGCAAAAGACCCGCCAAGACAAGCTTGGACCTCCGCTCCTTCAATGCCCTGGGGTTGAACCCTGCACAAATGGAACATCCAGATGTGAGGTGTTCAACCCCCAGGCATCTAACACACCGAGTGTGGCCATCAGCTGGGGAAAGCTTATGGCCACACTCGGAGCACTTAGAAAATACAGCTTTGGGCTGCTCAGACATCCCAAAAGCAAAAAACAAGGTTACTAAAACTAGTTAAAGTAAAGTAACAAAACCACTCAACAGGCCCAAACACACACTACGCTACCAGCGAGGGGAGGGATAAATAAAATTAAATTTTAAGAGACTAAAAGTAAAATAATATAAAGGGAGACCTACACTTCCACACAACTTTCACACAAAACTTTCAAAAATAAGCACTTTAAGACTATAAATTTCACTTGGCTGGAGAGCTTTGAAAAACACAACCTGGTCACCATGCGCGGCAAACGAGATCTGAGGTCATGAGGGTAGAGCAGGGCATTATGGGTGAGGGGAGGAGCTAAGAGCTTGGATCCATAGCTGGTAAACCATGCCGGTTCGGATCCGATATCGGATCCATAACCCACAGGTTGCAGACAAATGAATCTCCTACTTCAGATCATTTGTTTTGAGGTGTTTTGCCTTAGGGGCTTATATTTGCTGAGACACTGATACAATAGTTGTGCAAGACCTTACCATAACCATAGATGTTCTTCTCTTCTATGTGACAGTATTCATAACAGTAGGGAGTAGCTGCCTGCAGCGTCACTGTCCGGCCATTATACCAAAGTCTTTGTCCTGGAGGGTATGTGTGACGTTGGCTACAAAGGCCGTAAACCAGCATTAGGTATAAAGGATTCACTTTAGAAGCTCGAATTCCCAAAACTTCGAACCTCACATGGTTGAGACCAAAAGATAGAGTTTTGGAAACTCTAACTTCTAAAATGAAACGCAAAAAAAAAAAAAAAAAAAAATTGCTTTTGCTGTGCCCCCCCCCCCTACTTAAATATACCAACTCCGAAATTGCGCTACAGTGGGGAAAAGGGAAATCTCCCATATTGCACTGTATGCGGAAGCGCAAAACGGGAGATTTCCCACTTCCTGTCAACACCACAAAAAAGATAACATTACGTACACACAGAGCGTACAAGAAGCCTTGCCTCTGTGTGCACGTAACGTTTTAAGGTAAGTAAAGTGTTATTTTTTAAAACTTTACATATTCGATATACTGAAATGTCGATCATATGGTCTCGACCATATGACATTCGAGATTTCAGTAATTCGATTATGTAAAGTGCTTCCGTCTGCACATACACTCCTCAGATTACTTTCTGCTGCATATACTAGTGTCCCTGAGGTTTTCAGGAGGGTCCTAACTGAGACCTTTAGACTTACATGCCTGCTACAGCCAGGGCAGTAATAAGGCTATGTAGGCAGAGACCTGGGGAAGATGATGGCCACAGGTGTCCATAAAATACCTGCTATAGCAGAAGCAAGAAACGGGTAGGAGGGTGGACTAAACACTCCAACATAGTAGAGAAGGACATCTATGGTTATGTTAAGGTCTTACACAACTATTCTATGTCCTCCTATTCTGATGTTGCAGTATTCATAACAGTAGGGAGAGTACCAGAGCTTTAAGTATGATCCTGGGAGGAGGAATGATTTCCGTGGTCCAGGAGACCCTGTAGGATAGTTCTGGCAAAACCGACTTTAGCACAGGATGCCATGTCCAGCTTGTCGTGTTTGGTGAAGGTGTGCACTGAGGTCCAAATGGCTGCCTCTAAATTAGAAGGGGAATCGATGCTTTTGAAAAAGGCAGAAGAGGAGGCAGCTGCTCTGGTGGAATGAGTTTGATACTGCTTTGTAAGGTTTTTCTATGGTGGGAGTAGCAGAAGGAGATGGACTTGGGAGATCCACGAGGCAATGGTTTGCTTAGATACAGCTTTCCCTAGTGCTCTGGGATGGAAGGAAACAAAACTGTTCTGATTTCCTGATGTCTTTGGTTTTGTCTATATAACCTGGTGCAAGGCTTCAGAGAGCACCCCTGCAATGCCAGGCTACAACTCTTACCACACTTTTCGGCCACCAAACCAGGACCAAGACACTAAAGGTGGAGGAGTGTCAATATTCACCAAGGATATTCACACCACCAGGCTAGTTGCCCAACACAATGCGTCTGAAATTCTCCAGGTGCAACCAACACTAGGTAAGACTGCAGTCCAAATTGTAGCTTGCTACAGATCCCCCACCATGCCCCAAGATTCTCACTACACCTTTCTAAACATACTGGAAAACATTAAGATAGAACCAAACACCTTAATACTGGGTAATTTTAACTACCCTGCCATTAACTGGGAAAACTACTCGTGTACCAACACCTTTGCCCAGCGGTTCTTGGAATTCATAAATTCCAATGCCCTGGATCAACTAATCCATAGCCCCACCAGGGGCTCCAATATCCTAGACCCGATCATTACCAACATGGGAAATCGATGCTCCACACCTATGGTCACCCCCTCGTTAGTCACGTCTGACCATAAGCTAATCACCCTTAACATCCACATCCCACCCCCACCCCCCCGTAAGGAAACCTCCATAAAAAACTTCTCCAAAGCCAACTTCATGCTACTCATGTCAGAAGTGACAAACTTCATGACACCCATGCAGACGGGAACTGAAAGTTCAACTGCTGAATCCTACACTAAGGCACTGTACAAGCACATCCACTCATGCATGAATCATGCCATCCCAAATAGAACCAAGATGCTCTCATCCAAAAAAAGGAAGCCAATCTGGTGGTCCCCTGCCATAAACAAACTTTACAACAAAAGGAAGAAACTGTTGCAGAAGAGAGGAAAATCCCAGTATGCAAAAAGCTCCCTTACCAGCCTCAGTAAGAAACTGAGATCCCTCATAAAATCCTCCAAAGCTAATTACGAAAATAAAATTGCCAAAGATTCCAAAGACAACCACAAGACATTCTATAACTATGTCAAGAATATAAATGGCAATGCTCAGATCTACTCTGAGCTAAAACAGAATGGCATTAAATATACTGATCCCAAGGATATTGCCAATATCCTGGCAGATCGATTCAGTGCCAACTTCACCCCCCTCTCACCCCCTAAATGACCCATCTCAATACCGGAAGATTGCCAAATTCCAGTAATAACGGCCACACAGGTAAAAAATTCACTCTCCAAAGCTAAGAATACAGCATCCATGGGACCAGATGACATCCCAGGCTGTGTACTACATGAACTACAATATGAACTGGCACCTCACCTAAGTGTCATGTTTAATCATAGCCTCACCTCAGGTTTCGTGCCCACTGAGTGGCGCAGACCTACAGTTATCCCACCCCACAAAGGGGGATCCACCTTGGATCCTGGAAACTACCATCCCATCAGTCTGACAAGCCTCATCTGCAAGGCCATGGAGTGTATTATCATGGAACTTGTAAACAAAGACATTGGCAACCTTCAAACACTGGACCCCACCCAGTTTGGGTTCGTGAAGGGTCGATCTCGTCTCCTGAACCTGTCTGACTTCTTCAAATCAGTCTCCAGAGCCATGGACAAAGGTAAGGTGGTCCACACAGCCTATCTAGACCTTGCCAAGGATTTGACACCATCCCCCACTCTGGAATCATAGATAAACTTACTAAGCTGGCATTAATCCCTACGTCACCCAATGGGGTGCTAACTGGCTTACTGATATAGAACCTACACTGTAAAAGCAGCCGACTCCAAATCCAGCTCCAAACAAGTGGAGTACCTCAGGGTTCAGTCCTGGGACCGCTGTTGTTTGGCATCTACTTCTATGAAGTACAGACCAACACTAAGGGACTCTGGCTAACAAAGTTCGCAGATGACTGGAAACTGGGAGCCATTACTGAATCCCCAAATTATGTGGATACTCTACAAAAGGACCTTACAGAAACAGATGCTTGGTGCCAGAGCCATGGGCTCAAGCTCAATGCCAAGAAATGTATAGTTATCCCCTTTGGGAAAAAAACATGTACCCATGAATTACCATACAAGTGGCAGTACACTAAACACCGAAAGTGTGATAAGAGACTTAGGGACACAGGTGGACAGTGGTCTCATCTTCGATAACCACATCGCCACAACAGTCAGGAAATCCTTCTATGTGGCACACCTCATCACTAAGGGCTTTTCATCCAGAAAAAAGGAGATCATTGTCCCACTGTACTCATCCCTCATTAGACCCATTATAAAATACAACGTCCCGTTTGGTATGTATCTCTCAAGACTCTGCAACAACTGGAAAGGCCGCAGAAATACCTCACTAAAAGAATCACAGGCCTAAAGCAGATGCCCTACGCTGACCGCCTTAAAAAACTCCAGCTATACTCTGTCACATATCGTCTACTCAGAGGCGATCTCTGCTTAACATACAAGGCCATGTCAAACCCAGAGCTGTTGGACATGCTACACTTAAAGAAATCCCAATCCCTCAGAGTTACACGCTCCAGGGATCTAAACCTTGTCATCACAATAAACATAACATGCTGACGAGATAGGTTCCTTACCTAGAGACTCCCCAGACTCTGAAATAGATTGCCCATACATGTCAAGCAGAATGCCTCTCTGGCCCTCTTTAAAAGCAACCTTGACGATTGGATGGGAGAAAGGAAATTCACCCCAGGGATCACGTCAGTTACCCTGCTAGACAGGGGTCCAGGGAAGTAAATAGTGTGGGAAGAAATAGCCAGGGAATTGTTATGGCTAAGCTTGTATAGGCCCTAGGGCTGATAGCCTAGTACCAGCCTATGAACCTATAATATCTTAATTGTCTGTGCACGTCTAGAGAGTGAAGGGTCTTCTCTGAAGCATTTTGAGGATGGGGGCAAAAGACAGGTAGGTTAATGGTTTGATTCAATGAGAGCTCATAAACTACCTTGGGCATGAAGTAGGGGTTGGTCTTGAGCACCACTCTGTCCCTGTGAAAGATTAGGTAGGGGGATGTGGCCATCAGGGCTTGGATCTCCAAAACCCTCCTGGCAGATATGAGGGCAACTAGCAAAACTGTTCTGAATGTATAAAATTTTAGAGAAGCAGAATGTGCTGGTTCAAAGGGAGATAGTGTTAGCTTTTCTAATACAAAGTTTAGATCCCATGGAAGAGGGATGGGTTTCTGTGGGGGTTTAATGTGGAGGACACCTCTTAAAAAGAGTTCGACTTCCAGCCTGGATGCCAGGGGAGGTAAAATGGGCAGACAAGGGGAATTTGATCGAGGAATACGTCAGTCCTGTTTGGAGTAGCTCAAACAAGTATGACAGGACCCTAGGGATGGGGTTAGTGAGAGGGTCCTGTTTGTTCCTAAGATAACAAATGGAGAATCTGAGCCATTTAGCCACATAGTTTCTCCTAGTGCTAGGTTTTCTGGCCTCCTGCAGAACATTAAGTACACCCTCTGAGTAAAGGTGTCTGTAACGGATCAGGATTCTATCACCCATAAATAGAAGTTATGTTCTTACCATAACGTTCCATGTTAGTTGTCTTCTTCTCGCCTTCTTCTTGCTGGATGGGTTCGGAGCCGACCTCGGCCCGACTGCCACTCTAAAAGCTCGAGAGTTGGTTCCACCGGCTCGAGGCTCCCCTTATATCCCACAATGCTAGGCGAGAGTTACCTCAGATCTCGTTTGTAAGCTAACCCCAGCTTATAATAGTAACAGAATAACTCTAAACAGAGTCCACCTCTAACAACAGGAAGAAAGAAGGGTGACCTACATCCTGATCCAGGAAATACGCACAACAGCATATGCCTAAGAAAGAGGTGGTAGAAAGAGAGATCACAATCACAACTCCTCTAGGTCTGTCCAGGCCAGGGGGAAGGAGGGTGGGACGCAAGAAGAAGGCGAGAAGAAGACAACTAACATGGAACGTTATGGTAAGAACATAACTTCTATATGTTAAGTTGTCTATCTCGCCTTCATTCTTGCTGGATGGGACCGCGTCCCTAGCACCTTGTCCCGGGTGGCCTAACGGAACAGACTCCTGAGAACAGTGGAACCAAAGTTAGCACTATGCCTAGAAGCTAAGTCCAACTTATAATGAGAAATGAAAGTGTGAGGAGTAGCCCAAGTAGCCGCTGCACAAATGGTGTCAATAGGCAGTCTGTCTTGGAAGGCTAAAGAAGTAGCCAAAGCTCTGGTGGAATGGGCCTTAGGTTTATTAGGCAGGTTTTGGTGTCTAATTTCATATACAAGGGAAATCAAAGATGTTAGCCATCTGGATAATGATACCTTTGAAACTGAAAGTCCCTTTCTGCTTTCCGCATAGGAGACAAACAGCTGATCAGATTTTCTGAATTGTTTTGTTCTATCCAAGTAGTACCTCAATTGACGATGAACATCCAGGCAGTGTAATTTTTGTTCAGACCTATTGGAATATTCTGGAAAAAAGACAGGAGGTCAATGCTTTGATTTAGATTTGACGTCGAGACCACCTTAGGCAAAAAGGACGGGTTAGTTCGTAAGGATACTCTGTCCTTATGAAACAATAGATAAGGAGGTCGACAGCTGAGTGCTTGAAGCTCTGAAACTCTTCTAGCTGAAGTAATAGCTACCAGAAAAGAGTCTTCCATGATAGCAATTTTAAAGAACAGGAGACTGCAGGTTCGAAAGGGGGAAGAATCAAAGAAGCAAGAACTAAATTTAGGTCCCAAGGAGAAGGAGGATTTCTTATAGGAGGTCTGAGAAGAAAAACTCCTTTCAAAAAGGCTTTGCAAAGCTTGTGGGACATTAAGGCAGATTCAGAAATACCCACATGAAAGTTAGAAATAGCTGCCAATTGAACTTTAAGAGTAGAGGGAGATGAACCTGCATGGAAGAGTTCAGCTAGAAATTCAAGGACTAATTGGATGGAAGCAGTGAAAGGATCTATGTCCTTTCCTTGAGCCCAATATGTGAAGCGTTTCCACTTACTCAAATAAATCTTCCGAGTGGAAGATTTATGGGAAGCTATCAAAATATCTCGAACGGAGGGAGATAACTGAGGAAGCCTGGCTAAGGTTGGAACTGGAAGAACCAAGCAGTGAGGTTCAGAGAGGGGAGGGAGCGATGAAACTGACCAGACTGATGGATCAAAAGATCTGGAACTAGGTCCAGATTCCACGGTCGCTCCAATAGAAATCGATGTAGAAAGGGGAACCACACCTGTCGAGGCCAGTAAGGAGCAATGAGGATCAATGAGGCCTTCTGAGCGATAGCTTTCTGTATCACTTGAGAGATTAGTGGGAAGGGAGGAAATGCATACAGAAGTCCCCGGGGCCAAACTTGGACTAGAGCGTCTCTGCTGGGTTGGCCTGGTAAAGGGAATAGAGTGAAATATTCTCTGCACTTGCTGTTTTGGGGAGTAGCAAAAAGATCGCAGCAAGGCTGACCCCACTTGAGGAAAATTTCTCTCACAACAGAGTCTTTCAGAGACCACTCGTGAGGCATGAGGATAGCTCTGCTCAACTTGTCTGCAATTTGATTGGACTTCCCGGGGATGTGCGTTGCTATCAGAAACCGCTGAGAAGAAATCTCCCATTGCCACAATCTGAGTGCTTCTCGACACAGGGGGTATGACCTGGTTCCGCCTTGTTTGTTGATGTACCACACTACAGACATATTGTCTGTCTGGATTGCAATCGTTCCCAAGGGAAGAGAGTCTTGAAGGGCTTGCAACGCTAAAAGCACTGCTCTCATCTCCAGAACATTTATGTGCAAGTGGCATTCGTTTGGTTGCCATGTGCCCTGGACCGTCCTGCCCTGATAATGCCCCCACCCGATCAGGGAGGCATCCGTTGTCAGAGTAGCAACCGGAGGGTGGAACAAAGGGTCTTCCCAACAAGAGCTGAGGGGAAGACATCCACCACATGAGATGATTTTTGCACGCCTGCGTGATCATAATGGTGTGAGACATTGGAAGTTGCTGGTATGACCATTGAGTAAAGAGCATCCATTGAAGGATCGCATGTGGAATCTGGCTAATGGAAGCAGAGGTATGGCCGCCATAATTCCCAACACTTTCAGAACTAACCTGGCTTTGATTCTGTTGTTGTTGAAAAGGAGTGAGACCAGTTTGTGAATGTCTGTTATTCTCTGATGTGTTAGTCTCGAGACATGTCTACTGTGTCTAGATTTGCGCCTATGAAAGTAATAGCGACAAGGCGACAAAACAGACTTTTCGCAATTTATTGAAATGCCTAACTTTTGACAAATGCGAAAGGTGTAATCCCTGGCCATCAGAAGGAGATGCTTGGTGGGAGCTGTGAGGAGCCAGTCGTCCAAATATGGAAACACCTGGAATCCTTGTCTCAGGTGAGAAGCTACCACTGCCATGCATTTGGTAAACACCGGGGGCAGTGGTGAGACCAAAGGGCAGGGCCCTGAACTGAAAATGACTGGTTCCCAGCCTGAAGCGGAGGAATCTTCTGGAGCGTCTGTTCATTTTTATGTGATAGTACGCATCCTGAAGGTCTATAGAGCACATCCAGTTTCCTTTGCCCAAAAGGGGAAGGATGGATTGCAGCGTGACCATCCGAAATCTTGTTTTCTTGACTGATCTGTTCAAGATACTGAGATCCAAAATTGGTCTCCAGTCCCCTGTTTTCTTTGGAACTAAAAAGAACCTTGAGTAGATTCCGGATCCTTGCTGGTCTGCTGGAACTGGCTGAATTGCTCTTTTTGCAAGCAGTTTTGAAATCTCCAAAACCGCTAAATCCCTTTGAGCGGGTGGAACATCTGGAAGGGATTTTTTTGATTGGTTTGGAATGCGAAGAAAGGGGATAGAATAGCCTTCGGAAATGATGGACTGTACCCATTTGTCTTGAGTCAGGGATAGCCAGGCTTCTGGGTACAGTGACAATCTTCCCCCGACTGCCTCCGAAGGTGGGCAGTCGGGCAACACCTCAGGGATGCTGAAAGGGCTTGTCAGAGAAGGCTTCCCGATTGCCCTGGTTCTGCGGACCCCCCCTGCCCCTAGGGCGACGTCTACCATTGTTATTCCCGCCTCTGCCTCTGGTGGGGAAACGACTCTGTGCGTCAGGCGAAGTCCCTTGAGATAGTTTACGGAACCACATCTTTCCACCTTTCTGGCCTTTGGGGTAAGGCCTAGAAGGAGTAGAAAAACGGACTCCGACGGCAGAAAGGGTCTTGCCATCAGTTTCGCACCTAGTCAAGGTTTCTTTCACTTGAGGACCAAAGAGAGATGATCCATCAAACGGGGAGTTAGTGAAAGACGTCTTGAAGGGGTCCGCAAAATTGCATAGCCGCATCCAGGCATGCCTACGTAAGACCACACCTGTCCCTGCGGCTCTACTCGCTCCATCAGCCACGTAAGAAAGAAGGCGCATGGAGGAGTTGGTTATGGAGTTAAGGGTAGCCAGCTGCGTGTTCATCTTATCTTGAAAACCCGCAGCTGTAGGGTCCTTTAACATTTCACTCGCTTCCTTGATCAAGTCCCTTTGAAGACGAGTAAAATGGCATAGGTAGTTCAGCTTAACGCATGGTAAATGTCGCTGACGAGAACATCCGCTTCCCGTACCTGTCCATGGACCTAGATTCCTTGTTAGGTGGATGGACAGGTACTGAAGGATCAGCTAGCTCCTTCTTAGTGGCAACAGCTACCACCATAGCATCCAGAGAGACTCCTTTTGTCAAGAACTGTTTGTCTGCTGGTGCCGTTATGAACTTGGAGGGTCTCCTGGGAGTGGGGTCCACTGAATCAGGAGCCGTCCATGCCTTCTTAGCAACCACCTGCATGAGGGGGTCAAAGGGGGGGGACACCCAGGAGGTGGAAGGGCGAGAGCCAAACGCCTCAAGATACACAGATTCATCCTCCGAAGGGTTGAGGGCTGGCCAATTTCCCCTCTGCTTCAGGATCTCTAGAATGTCTGCAAATGAGATATCTTCAGAAGGGGAACGGGGGGAACCCTCAGAATCATCTAAATCTGTGTCAGACGTGATGGACTCAGGTGAGTCAATGTGTTTCCTCTTACACTTCCTCTTCCGAGGGGGCTCTTCTGCCAAATCAGGAGAGGCCTCAGAAGAGGATGAAATCCCCACAGGGGGTTCCTGAGGAGCTGGCTCTCTGCGGTCCGGGATGAGGGAGTGAGTCCACTTGACCTGAGGCACCGTAGAGGGAGGGGCGGACGGAGCCGACTGTGGAGTAGAGCCAGGCTCTAACACACTCCGCATGACCTCGAATGCACCCCTGTCAGGCAAAGCCAGAGGTCCCCGCTCCGAGAAGCTAAGAACCTCCCTCGGCACTGACAGCGATGGCTCCGAGGCCGATGTCGGAGCCGAACTCACCAGCGCCGAAGCACCGAGAGGGAGAGGGGGGTCGGACAAGGGTCCGATGCCACTCACCCCCTCGGAGCCGACGAGGGAAGTCCGGCGCCGAGATTCTTCCAAGGAAGAAATCTGAGCCGACGACGGAGCCGAAGACAATTGTATCGGCTCCGACGCTATCACAGTCTCGGTTCCGACACGACCCGGCTCCGAGCTCAAGAGAGTCGAAGGAGGAATATATTGATGGACCGGGGCAGGCATCGACTGATGAGTCGGGCTCTGAAGCATCTGGGCCAGTGCCTCGGACTTAAGAAGTCGACTCACTACCCTCTGAAGGTAATGATCCGACAGCCTCGATGACCTAGAGGAGTGAGATCTTTGGCTCCGTTCAGACAGCAGGGGAGATCCTGGAGCCGAATGAACGGAGCCAAGGGATGGTGACCTGGACCTCTTCCTAGTTGTCGGCTCCGAAGGTCTGGTCGGAGCCGACACGGAATTCTAATACCTCGGCTCCAGCCGGAGCCGAGGGAACCACAGAAACTGTGGACTGAGACTCATCGGCTCCAGCCGGAGCCGATGTAGACAGAGGTTTAGAAACCTTAGATCTCGGCTCAGTTGTCGGAGCCAAGACCTAGATGCCTTAGAGGGCTTCCCTGTAGATACAGAAAGGGAATCCTCTGGCTTGAGTAAGCCCCTTAAAATTAACTTATTTTTTCTTTCCTGCAGGACCCTGGGGCTGAAGCCATGGCACACAGCACAGGAGTCCTGCAGGTGCAAAGGTCCCAGACAGTAGACACAAGAAGTGTGAGCGTCTGTCAGAGACATTTTCTGACAGCACGCATCACACTTCTTGAATCCGGAGACCTTTGCTTCTTTAGACATCTCAAAAGGTGTAATCACACACACAGTCACAAACACACCAATTACACCCTGTCTAGTTTAAATTATAATAAACCACTAACTAGGTTTTAAATAAGAAAAATAACACACACACTCCACTAGGGAAAGAAAAACGGGCCTGTAGGCCCAAGGGAAGAACTTAAAGTTCTTGAGGGAAAAAAACAGGAATTTTTAAGAAAGGGGATAAGAATTCCTCTAAACTAAGGGAAATAAGTAAAAATATTAAAATTAAAGGGGTTTTAATAGACTAACTTCACAAGAAAAGTCACTTACCAAGAACCGGTAGAAAACCAACACCTCGATAGCTGTAGCGGCAAACGAGATCTGAGGTAACTCTCGCCTAGCATTGTGGGATATAAGGGGAGCCTCGAGCCGGTGGAACCAACTCTCGAGCTTTTAGAGTGGCCGAGTCGGAGCCGAGGTCGGCTCCAAACCCATCCAGCAAGAATGAAGGCGAGATAGACAACTTAACATGGTTAGTTTTAGATTGTTCACCTGTGGGTGTAGCAGAGACCCCTTGCTTTGTCTGGGCAGGTCTATCCGGTGGGGTAACCTATGGTAAATGCCCTTGGCTAGAGATAAAAGGAGGGGAAACCAATGCTGTCATGGCCAAAAGGGAGTCACCAATAGGATTTTTGGTTTGTCCTTCTAAATTTTCAGGACGACTTTCTGGATCAGAGTGAAGGGGGGGGGGGACATACAGGAGCACCCCCCCCCCAATGAAAAGAAGGCATCCACTTTCCACGCTTGTGGGTGTGTGTTCCTTGTGCAGAATTTGGGTATCTGCCTGTTGTCTGAGGAGGGAAAGAGGTATGCTTGTGTAATATCCCACCTGTGTATCAGGTCTAGGAAAACCTTCCTCTGTAGCATCCATTCGTGAGAGGGGGTAGAGGTTCTGCTGAATGCGTCTGCCATCAAATTCTGTTGAGAGGGGATATACATGGCCAACAGGTGTACTCTGAGGGAGTCTGCTAGATTCCAAATCTGAATGGGCAGTCTGCACAGAGTGTATGACCTGGTCCTTCCTTGTTTATGTGCCACAGAACTGTCATGTTGTCTGTGATTACCTTTAAAGTTCCTAACAGGATAGATGGTTGGAATGTTAGCAGGGCTAACAGCAAGGCTCTCATTTCCTTGATGTTGATGTTGTCTTCTACTCTTAGAGTGGACCATTTGCCTTGTACTGAGAGGTGTTGTTTTGTTCACAACACTGCCCCCCATCCTAGGTCCAAAGCAATGGTGCAAAGGCATTAAAGTGGAACTGGGGTCTGAAGGTGAAGCCCTGGGTTGGTCTGTATTGCAAATATCCACCAATGGATCTCCCTCTAAGCAAGGGAGGAGTGGGAGGGGCACATCCAAGGGTTGGGAATGCTGGTTCCATAGATTTTTCAGTACCCATTGAATTTTGCACGTGTAGTCTTGCCAAAGGGAGCATGTGTATAAGGGATGCCATGTAGCCCAATGTTGTTGTTCTTTCAGCTTTTCCCAGTTAGGGGTTGCCACAGCGGAACTCCGGTCCGTTAATGATTGGCAGTAGATGTTTTATGGTGCCGAGGTGCCAGCCCGATGCCCAACCTTCAACGAAGGCATGACCATTCACGCATGTCTTCTGAACGCCAGTCAACCGCAGGGAGGACATGCAGACTCCACACAGAAGGCGCTCCAGCCGAGAAACAAACGGGAGAACCTCTTCCTATGAGGTGACAACGCTACCGCTTTGCGCATGTGTAGTCTTGCCAAAGGCAACATGGGTATAAGGGATGCCATGTAGCCTAATAGTTTCAGAAATTCCCGAGCTGTCAGAAAGGTTTGGGAAAGGATCTGGATGAAGTACAGACAACAGTTCTTGAATCCTTTGGTCCGGTATGAAGGCCTTCATCCAGTCTGTCCGTAGTCTGCACCCCAGAAAAATCATGTCCTGAGAAGGAGTCAGGGGAGAATTTTCTACATTTATAGAAAACCCCAGACGAGAGGGTGTGTGACACCTGTTGCAAATGGAGGTTACGAAGCGTTTTGGGGATGAACAACTTACAGACATAACAGGATGTATGGTCGTGGGCCTCACCTAGACAGAAAACACGCTTATCGTGCGTGTCCTTGTGAGGAATTTGTCTCCCACAAGCACAATTCCTTTTCTAGCTGACATGCAAGTCTAAAAAAGCAAGCAAAACTATGGAAAAAACCTCAGTGGGCACTTATCTGAATGGTCCAAACGGTCGTCTGGTCTCGATACTTGTAACTGTAGTCATCTGATAAAACGCAAAGTATGGTAGAACTGGCGAATTGGCATCCGATGTTCACTGCTGCAGAAAATTTCTGAGTAGGGTACACGCAGACGTCACCTTTATACCAAACGCCAGTTTAGGGCCCTCATAGTAGTCACACGTACCCTCCAGGACAATAACTCTGGTATACTGGCCGGACAGTGGCACTGCAGGCAGCTTCTCCGTACTGTTATGAATACTGCAACATCAGAATAGAAGGACATTTGTGTGTTGTGTGCTGCGCTGGATTCTGTTCATGTACCGGTACGTGTATGTTTGTGCTTGGGACGTCTCTGGTCTTTTAATAGGCTCTTAGTGAGTACCTTCGCATATGTGGGTTTGTGTGTCGACCTTCTCGTGTGAGAGGGAAGGTGAGAGTGCTGACAACCTGTCTTGTTTGTTGTAATGTGAGAGGGCTGATTCTAATTTCATGTTATAGTTACAGTTTGCTTTAGGCAAGTAGTTGTCAGTGTATATGAAGCAATTGCCACATTGCCTCAGTATGCCCATGTCAATCAGGTTAGCTGGAGAAATGCCAGGAAAATGTCAGTCCATTATGGCAGGTAGGATGGACCATGATTTGCTTGCAAGAGCAACAAGGGTGGCTATCCTGTGCACTTCTAAGGGTGGAGCACTACATAAACACCTTAGAAAGAGCAGCTGGGTAGCAATGTACAACTGGGTTTCCCCAAAGAGAGAAAGTGGAGCCAAGAAGTGTTCACTAGCAGGTAGCAAGGGAAAATCTTTGTTTCTAAGCATTTGTGACTATACACAGCAGTGCCAAACCGCAGTGCGCAGTGTGCAGCTATGTGCAAACGCAGTGCTTAAATACAAACAAAGTTAACAGTTGTAACTAACCAATGGCAGAGCCCAAAAACTGAGCCTTCCACCAACAATTCCCAACTCAGATGTGTCCTGGGCTGCACACTGCTGCCACATGGGTGCAGGAGGGCCTTCCTAATGTAGGACGGCTGGTTTTAGTGCTCAATACACCCAAACAACCTAGATTCAGAAGATTTGAACCTAGCCTATGCTAGGAGATAGTACTAGGATATAAAAGTGCAAGAAACAACAGTCAAAGCGGCAACAAATAAAAAATATGGAAGAGCATTTCAGCAGAAAAACAGTTCAAAAGTGCAATGCAAGCCTTAAATACATTATTTTTTTGTAGATCACAGTGAATATTTCTGATTTAGTTTAGATTTCACTCCAGGTCTCTGGCTACGTTGCCAAACTTGTAGTAGCTCCACCAAACTGGGCGCAAAACTGCGCAAATGCAGTGCTTAAATATAAACAAAATTAAACAGCTGCAATTCTAACCAGCCAATGGGAGAGCCCAAAAATGGAGCCTTCCACCAACGATCCCCAACTAATGTGTGTCCTGGGCTGCGCACTTCTGCTACATGGGTGCACGAGGTCCTTTCTAATTTAGGATGCCTGGCTTTAGTGCTCAATAAATCCAAACAGCCTAGATTCAGCAGAGATCTTTGATCAAATCCCTTTGCAACATAGCAAAATGTACCAAACAGTTAAGTGACCTAACAGCAAATGTCAGTGAATCATAGACACGCTTCCTAAACCTCTCCATCGCCCTAGACTCCCTGTTAAGGGGATGAACAGAGGAACTCTGTTCAGCAAGTTCATTCTTGGTGGCCGCCACAATGACTATGGCATTCACAGGTAGCCCTTTAGCACAAAATTCCTTCCCTGCAGATGGAGCTAGAATCCTATCTAGCTTTTTAGGGATAGGCTCCTTCTACACCTGCAGATAGACCAACTCAATGAGATAGTCGGTGGGCGGAGCTACCCAGGAAGTAGATGGGCCAAGTTCCAAAGGCCTCCAGAAATACAGACTCCTCAGATAAAGGATTTCAGAGAGTCCAACCACCTCTTGTTTCAGAAGCTCAAAGATGTCTCCAAATGATATGATTTCTTGAAGTGATTGTGGGGACCTTTCGCCCTCATCGAAGTCAGTACCCTCTGTGATTGACTCTTATGGAGAATCCAACTGCCTCCTCTTGCACTTCCTCTTCTTAGGGACTTCCTCAGTGGGATGCTGCAGGGAAGTGTCAGAAGGGACTATGAAACCCTGCTGGGTAGACTGGAGGTCTTGAGCTGACTGTCCCTGTGGAGATGAATGATGAGGCTCCAAGTGCAGAGACATCTGGGTGCTGGACTAAAGATGCAAGAAACATCCAAAATCTGGAAACAAGGTAGAAAAAAAGTGAAAAACACAGCAAGGTGGAATAAAAACTCTTTACTGGTGTTTTCCCGGTAACACGGCTCAAAAGCCTTTCAAAGAAGTCATTTTACACTCTAAAATTTATTTACATATTGAAAAGAAGTTATTAAATCAGACACCCAAAAGATATCATCTTAGATAGGTGTTAACAGGATGTAAAAAAAGTTATGACAAAAGATGTATTTTTTGCATGCTTTATAATGTATTATTGGTTCATTCATTATTATACAAATGTCACTGATGTATTAAGTCTTGAGAAGGACAAGTTAAGGGTTAAATTGAGTTTTAATCTGCTGTTTGGCATTCCCAATTGAATGTGTCCTATTAAGCTTAACTGATGCATATTTAAGTATGCTGCGTTTTTGGGTGTAAAATGACTTCCTTGAAAGGCTTTTGAGCAGAGGTACCGGGAAAACACCAGTAAAGAGTTTTTATTCCACCTCAATGTGTTTTTCACTTTTTTTCTACCTTATTTCCAGATTTTGGATGCGTTTCTTGCATTTTGGTGCTGGACTAAAGATCCAAGGAGGTTGGGTCCATCAATTCTGTCTATCTTCACAACTTCGAGGGCAGACTGCCCCGGGAAAGAGAAGACCACCACAAAGAGAAGGCAGGCTTCTGGACCACTGTCTCCTCTCACCCCAAAAGCAATCTCCCCAAGGAGCAAGTCAGCATTGAGCTATCCAATGCTGAAGCAACAAGGTGCACAGATGGCTCTGAAACCTACACAGTCAATCCCAGTGCCTGAGATATGTTAAGGAAGTTTCAGGCTCAGAGTGTCCTCTGGATCAGAGGATGTCAGAACCAGTGCACTCAGAGTTAGCCTTTGATCCGATGATAGGGTCATCTTCGGATCCAAGCCAGATGGAGCAGGAAGGCTTGGATCCAGGGATTCTAAAGCAACCAAAGGGATCAGAGGAGGAGTCTGCGGTAGTGGTGTGGTGGAAGGACAAACCTCCAGACCTGAAATGGTAGGAGCCGGTAACACACCCATCGGGAACTGTGCCGAGAGAAACTTCATCCTATCCACATCTTTTTCAGTCAAACGTCTGGATGAAGACAAGGCCAAGGAAGGTGATTTAGTATAGCACCTTTCATAAAGGGAGATGGAACCCTGGAAGGAAATGGATCAACAGATGGAGAATAACAGGCTCTAGGCAATACCAAGAGGATCCAGCACAGTCAGTTCTGAGTATTTTTTGTTTGGCTCCGAGGAAGTCAGATTCGTAAACCTCTATCTTTGGATCTGAGGGAGAAGAGGTTTGAGACCTTCTTGCATCTGACTTATTTTTCTTCCTGAACAACTCTGAGGATGGAGTTGAGGAAGCATAGGCAACATGCAATTTCAGCTCCTTGGACTTGAACTTGGGGGATTCAGCCCATGTAACAGCTTCTCCGAAAGACGAAGGTAACAAACCTTTCAGTATTAATTCGTTCTTTCTGTAAACTAAAGCACAGGGATTAAAACTGTGGCAAACAGAACAGTCTTCTTGCAAATGCTGCGTACCTAAACAGTAAATGCAAAGATTGTGGGTGCCCAAAACAGGCAACTTGGCCACACTTCACTTTTTGAAGCTGGAATGGCAATTCTCAGTCATTCTCCAAACAAAAAAGAATAAAGTGAATAGGAATCATCACCCCCCCCCCCCCCCGTTAATAGGGAACAAAAAGAGTAAAAGGTATTATCAACAATGGTAATTAAAAATATACTAATGTGCAAAAAGAAAAGAAGGGACATATACCAATGGTGGTATTAACAGAAATACTGTAAGTACAAATGTAAGAGATGAATAGAAACCAGACAAAGTAGACAAGCAGAATATAAAATTTTGGAAGACAAAGCAAATTTCTAACTCATCTAAAAATTAGCGATAAAGTTCAAGAGCTATGGCTGACCATGTCCTTTCGCAAAAAGAAGCAAACAAGATCAGAGTTATGTCAGGGATTGGTGCATTATGGATAAGGGAGAAGCTAGACAGCTTTTTTGTATACCACGAGCTTTAGTAATGGCAGAATATGATCCAAACCAAACAGTTGAAGATAGAATGAAAACTGACATCAGATAAAACATTCTCACTCATGTTTCCATCCGCAACTTTTTTTTCTAATATAAATAAAGCATTATTTTTTCTCAAAATAAATAATGCTGTACTCTACCTCATCCTAAATAAAAACATGGTACTAAGAGCATCTTAGATGCCCAAAATGCTTTTCTTTAACTTCCATTCTTTTCAAAATTAACTGCAAACAGGTGGAAATATCAGAACAACTTAATGAAGAATGTTATACACATTAGATGCTATGACCTGAAAATCTTAAGCACTTCCCAGACGTTTTATAAGATAATATGCAAAGCATATAACGTATGCGAGACCTGTATAGAATAACCCTCACATTTTTCTAACATACTTTGTCCTCAAGTCCAGAAATGACAACTCTTAGCATCTGCTCACACATACAGACTGCACCGAGGGGGGGAGGGAGAGCGAGAGACAGGGGGTAAGAGAGAAAGAAGGGGGGGTGAGGAAGGGGGGAGAATGAGACAGACAGGGGAAGAGAGAGTGAGGACAGCGAGAGAGATGGAGAGGGAGGAGTGAGGGGGAGCTAGCAAAAGGGGACAGCAAGAGCTAGCAAAAGAGGAGAGCGAGACCGAGAGAGTGAAACGGGGAGAGCAAGACCGAGAGGGCGAGGAGGATTTCAAGAGAGGTGGAGAACAAGGGGGGGGGGGAGAGGAGGACAGTAAGAAGGGGGGTAGAGAATGAGGGGGACAGAAAGACAGAAGTGGCTACAGAGTGAAGGGGAGGATACAGATGGATGGGAGAGAAGAAGAAAGGAGGAAGAGAGCAGAAAAGTGGGGAGAGATGGGGGAAAGAAAAGGTCTCCAAGGACAATTATACCTTTATTTGTGTGAGGAAATGGGCCATCAGTCCTGAAGGGCACCCAATCATTGTGAAAGATCAAATATGATCACATGCAAACATCTGAACCTCTAAGATCATAACAGAAAAGAGGGCTCCCAACAGGAAAAGTGTCTTATTGGTACAGACTTCACAAACTACTGAATCAGGTAGTTCAAACATGGGTGGTAGGCCTGTCAATCATGATATTAAAGCTGCAAGAAAGGCTCTTCAAAAGGGGGAGGGGGGAGAATGGGGCAGAATTCCTTTAAAGCAAAAATATTTAACCAGACTGTGTTGGGCCACAGGTCTGCATTCACTTAGGTAATGACAGGTAGAGATGCCAAATGAATGCAATCTGAATGTGGAACAACAGAAACACAAACGTCAATAAGTGCTTAGATAAGTGAAGATGAGTGGTAAACTGACAAAAAGTACAGTTTTGTACCTACCATAAATGTAGATGTTCGAGGATCCACATTGCTGCAGTCCTAACTATTGGGTAGTCCGCTGTCCAGTCGGCCCGAATACCAAAGTATATGGCTGACGTCGGTCAGGGCGCATTAGACTGACGTCAGAACGTCAGGGTACTAATGCGCATGACCGACGTCATATCCTCAGTCTTTTCTTGCCCCAGATGTCAGAAGACCCTGAAAAGCTAAGGCCGAAACCAAAAATTCCAAACATACCTGCACCAAAAATATGTACAATATATACAAAAATACCAGAATAAAACCTCACCTACACAACCACCCTTAAACACAGAGGGGAAGGAGGGAGGGTAAATTGGACTGCAGCAATGTGGATCCTCGAACATCTACATTTATGGTAGGTACAAAACTGTACTATGTTCTTCATTCCACATTGCTGCAGTCCTAACTATTGGGTAGAATCCCAAAGCAGAGGTAAGGGAGGCTGGCAAATCATAAGGAAGCAGGAACTGACAACATGCCTTGCAAAATAGCTGTGGCAAAACCAGCCCTAGACTTAGAGTAGAGAGGAAGGTGATAATGCTTAGAGAAAGTATGCACTGAACTCCAAGTAGCTGCCTCCAAAATATCCTTAGTGGCCACCCCTTAGAAATGCTGTAGAAGTGGCAGTAGCCCTAGTGGAATGAGGCCTAATTCCAGCTGGAATCTCCTTGCCATGATGGGAATAACAAAATGCAATGCAAAACCCAATCCACCTAGAAATACTTTGTTTTGACACAGGCTTGCCCCTTGCACCCAAAGCAAAAGAAACAAACAACTGCTGAGACTGCCTAAAATCCTTAGTCCTGCTCAAATAATAACGCAATTGCCTGTGTACATCTAAAGTGTGCAAAATCTTTTCCCCTTTATTTTGGGGATCTGCATAAAAAGTTGGCAAATGAATAGTTTGGTTTAAAGCCACACTAGAAACCACCTTAGGCATAAAGGAAGGATTAGTACGTAAAGATACCCTATCCTTATGAAAAATCAAAAAGGCTCTACCGCCATAAGGGCCTGCAACTCAGAAACCCTTCTTGCAGAAGTAATGGCCAACAAAAAAGCAGTCTTCCATGACAAATATTTCAATTCAGCAGTAGCCGAGGCTCAAAAGGTTGTAGAGTAAGTTTCTCCAACACAAAATTGAGATCCCAAGCAGGAGTAGGAGCTCTACGTGGGGGTCTTATATTCTTTGCCCCTCTAAGAAATTGCTTGAACAAAGGATGCGAAAACAATGGTGGGTCACAATCATAGTGAGCTGAAATTGCTGCAGCATGAATCTTAATGGAAGAGAAAGACAAACCTTTGTCCAATAACTCAGTAAGATATTGAAGAGCCACACTCAAATTAGGCTCAGAAATCTCCAAATTGTTTGCTGCACTCCAAAATAAAAATCTCTTCCATTTTTCTGCGTACACTTTCCTTGTACTAGGTCTTCTGGCTTCCATAATCACATTTAAAACTTGTTGAGGAAGTTGAGACCTGCTGTCTTTCAAAACAGAATATGCCAGGCTGTTAGATGAAGAGATTGAAGCTTGACATTGAGCAGGTGACCGTCCCTCTGAGACAACAGGTGTGGAATCAAGGGTAAAGGCCATGGAGGCTTCCTTACCAGACTCCTCAGTAATGGGTACCAGTGCTGCCGAGGCCAATCTGGAGCTATTAAAATCATCCTTGGCTTGTCTTGTCTGACCTTTAGAAGCACCTTTGGGAGAAGAGGCAGAGGTGGAAAAGCATACACATGAAGATTTTTCCAACTGAAAGAAAGAGCATCCACTTTCCAAGCTGTGTGATGAAACCTCTTTGTGCAAAACTTTGGCAGCTGGTGGTTTAGTGGAGAAGCGAACAGATCTATGTCTGGAGTTCCCCATGACACTGTCAATTTTTGAAATACATGAAGATCCAGTTTCCACTGTGGGGATCCATGATTTGTCTGCTTAACACATCTGCTAAGGAGTTCTGTGCTCCCGGCAGAAACCTTGCCTGAAGAGTTAGTTGCAAGCTGAGCGCAGTCTCCCATAAAATCATTGCTTGCCTGCACAATGGGTAAGAATGTGTTCCCCCTTGTTTGTTGATGTACCACATGACAGTTGTGTTGTCTGTTAGAATCAACACCTGCCCTGGAAGAAGTAACTCCTTGAAAGCCATTAATGCAAACTGGACTGCTAACATCTCTTTCATGTTGATATGTAGATACTGTAGTCTGGCAGGCCACTTGTCTTGTATCCACTTTCCATTTAGATGAGCTCCCCAAGCAATGTCTGAGGCATCTGTCGTTAGAATCTGACTCTCCTCTGGCCGGGTCACAGAGAGTCCCTTGTTTAGGTGACATTCCTGAGCCCACCACAAAAATTCCTTTTGAATGCAAGGTATTATTTGAATGACAGTGTCCAAATCCTGGCAGTGCTGTGTCCATACATTTTTGAGATACCATTGCAGCTTCCTCATATGCAGTTTGGCATTGGGAAGCACCAGAATACAAGATGCCATGAACCCTAAGGCTTGAAGGACTGTCCTTGCAGTCAGCCCGGACTGAAGAGATAGTTGATGGAAGTAACTGGAAAGATTCTTTTGTTTGTCCGGGGTTAAAAGGCCATCTGGGCTGCTGTATTCAGTCTCACACCCAGAAAGCACATGTCTTGAGAGGGTACTAGACTGGACTTTATTTCGTTCACAGAATACCCTAGGCATCTTAGCACGGCTATGACATAATCCAAATGCTGTAGAAGGTCTTCCTTTTCTTGAGCTAGAATCAGGCAGTCGTCCAAGTAAGGATAGATTTGAATTCCTTTTAGCCTGAAGTAAGCTATCACTGGAGCCAGAACCTTTGTGAATACTCTGGGCGCAGTGGATAAGCCAAAGGGCAATGCAGAGAACTGATAATGAGAATTTCCAGCTCGAAAACGCAGATACTTCCTGCAACTTAGTCTTATAGGCACATGAAGGTAAGCTTCCTTGAGATCTAAAGTTACCATCCAGTGATCCTTGCCCAGCAGAGGTAAAAGCTGTTGTAACGTCAACATTTTGAACTTGGGAATGTCCAGATAAGTGTTGAGGATAGATAAATCCAAAATTGGCCTCCACGTGTTCCCCTTCTTCGGTACTAGGAACAGGCGAGAGTAAAATCCTAGGCCCCTTTCTGGCACAGGAACTGGCTGAATGGCCCCTATGTGGAGCAACAGAGAAATTTGCTTGTGAGCCTCTTGTCTTTGTAGAGGAGGAATGTCTGGCATGCCTTTGAAAGGAGGCATGGTATGGAAATAAAACCTGTAACCGTGGTGAATGATATCCAGAACCCATCTGTCTTGGGTAATTAAATCCCAATTTTCTTTGAAAAGAGACAGCCTTCCTCCCAAAGGTGCTGCCAGGCGAGAATGTACTGGCAGCTGAAAAGGCAGGTCATTGGGTCTGCTTACAAAAGGACTGACCCCTGCCCTCACCAGAAGTCTGAGCAGGGGAACTCCCTGTCCTAGGCCTAAAAGAACCTTGAGCTCTGCCCCTACCACGTCTAGATCTACCCCTAGACTGGGAATCATAAGCAGGATAAGTCCATCCCTTAGTAGGCCAATTTCTACTAAACTTCGGAGGCTGCACCTGCAGAAAATCCTTAACAGTTTGCATAGACTTAGCCTTGTCCTCCATTTTCTTTAAGACTGCTTCCACAGGCGAACCAAACAACACATCAGACTGCAAAGGAGCATCCAAAATCCTTGTTTTAACATGCTCAGCTAAATTCTGATCTCTCAACCAGGCATGCCTACGAAGAACAGAACCAGTGGCAGCCACCCTCGAGGAGGCCTGCACAGCATCAAAACCACATTGCAAGGAATGCTTACCCACCTGTTCAGACACATGAACTAAATCCTGCAACTCTTTACACTCAATACCTTCTGCCAGAGCATCCACCTTAGATTTCAATTGTGAAAGGAGATAATTCTGATATTTTAACATGTGAAACTGACAATTCAACGCCCTCATGGCTAAAGTGGAAGAAGTATACACTTTCTTTCCCCATCTATCCAAAGCCCTTGCCTCTTTATCAGGAGGAACAGGATTTTTAACAACAGAGGCCTTCACACCTTTAGGCCCCTGAGAGACAGTTTCCGGGTCTGCCCTAGGACTCTTAAAAAGAAACTTATGAGCTTCAGGCACCCTATAGTACCTATCCGGTTTAACTGGGGCAGGAGGCAAAGAATCAGGATTGAGGGAAGCCTCTGCAAAACATCTTCCACCACATTCAGAACAGGAGGTATAGCTAAAGGCCTATGCTGGGGTAAAACAAGAATTCCCTAAGCCTCTTCCTGGAATCAGAGAAATCTTGACCTTCCCATTTAAAATGCTCCCTCATGGAATGCAGAGTCTCTGAAAATGAAAAATCCTCAGGAGGAGAAGCTGAAGGAGTAGAATCATCCACATCAGAATCAGAATAAGGAGGATACTCCTGCAAGTCTTCAGCCGAAGACTCAGAAGCCTCGAACATTGCTCAAAACTCTCCGACTCAGGTTCCACCCGAGGGCTCTGATCAGGTGGCGGCATAGAACCTCTAATCATCGCCCTCAAGTCGTCTGCCATTTTAAGCATATGTTTCTTAGGCAAAGACCCTGAAGCACTAGGAGAAACCCCACTGAAGTTAAACTTGGCCTGCCTCTCAAAGAAGCCTTGGAAACAGAAGGGAGGCTCTAACCACCTTAGGAAGAGAGGGAAGAACAGCCACCTGAGAAGCCCCTCAGCCTGGCCTACTTCCTGCGAGGATACATCCTGTAACAGTAAAGTCTCTCCCTGAGACTCCAAAGAAACACCTGGCAAAACCTCCGGCTCCACTGAGCCTTCTAAAGAGCCGACGTCTGGGACTGTCGGTTCTTCCACTCTAGGCTTTGCTGCTTTGTCCTTGCGCTTTTTGGCGAAGCGGGCCGGAGCCTCCGGCGGCATTTTATAATTACAACGCTTCCCAAAACTAACCTGGCACAGTCTAACCTTCTCTTAATAGTGCGTTTGTTAAATCTAGCACAAGAGCGGCATCCAACAACGTCGTGCTCAGGCCCTAAACAAGGTATACACAAAGTATGGTAATCCCTATGAGGTATCTGTTTCCCACAAGAAATACAGTTATTCACTTTTTCTGACATCCGGTTAAATACTGAGGCAAGAAAAACCAAAATATTCCCAACGGGTACTTAGCCAACTTTGATTCGGTCTGAAACTCTGACTTCAGAAACTTTCAGAACGCCAACCTGCACTCGCAAAATTGCTTCTGCATCGGACCATGCGGCAAAAAAGACTGAGGATATGACGTCGGTCATGCGCATTAGTACCCTGACGTTCTGACGTCAGTCTAATGCGCCCTGACCGACGTCAGCCATATACTTTGGTATTCGGGCCGACTGGACAGCGGACTACCCAATAGTTAGGACTGCAGCAATGTGGAATGAAGAACATTGGTACATTATCTCTTGGGCCAAAAGTAAAAATTTGCCCATAAAGCAACTGTATGTCTGATGGGAAACAGCCTTCCAATACCCAGACTCTTGTCAGGACATGAAGCAGGGTTTCTAAATAAGGATCCAAGCCCTAAGAGAGGAGCTGTAACCCTTACAATGGGGACTTTTAGTACCTGAAACAGTATGAAACTGTACCATTCTATGTGCCACCACAGGGCACAAGGATGAGTCTTGACCTTCTTTTTTTTCTCTCCAAATATGTGCAGTCAAGTGCACAATTAAAGGGAACAGAGAAAACAATCAAGGATCTATCCTACCAAAAAAAAGACTAGATCAATCACTACCTTCCCTTGCCCTGATGAACTGGGGAAGGAAGGAAGGAATAAATCCTTCTAACTTGCTAAATCATGCTTTGGAACATCTCATTTCTAAGGACTGAGCAAGCAAAACATGAATATCCAACTCCTGGAGAGAGGATAAGAGCTGTGCCTTGATAAATTCCAAAAACAGTCAGTTTTACAGGCATGAGATGCAATAATCATTTCTCTCTTCCAAGTTGTACCTCTAAATCTCAGATGGGCTTTGAGACAGCTGGAGAACCATGGACACTTACATGCACCACATCCCGACTTCCCTTTATGAAAGCATTTTTCTTGCACCACAGAGATGTCGTCAGAGATGGACTCAAAACTGTTCAAGTCTGTTATCCTTTAAAATCATTACATATCCAAAATCAGCTGTTTCAAAGTTCAGCAAGTATATCTCAAAATTAGCACTTAAAAAGTAGTCCAACTCAAATAAACACTTGCATTCAGCTTCACGAGGTAAAAAAATCCACATAAACGTTTCACATATAAATGCATTTTCGTCCTCTCCTGACTTGATCAGATAAAATGCATCAAGTCAAAGCCATTTTTATATATGCTTAATTAACTAATCAACCAACAGTATTTTTCATTCAATAAAATCATTAACTATATAAAATTTACCATCTTATAAATTTAAATACTAAAACATAGTCTATTAGACATATACATTTATATTAACTATACAAGTAAATATTTAATAAAAATTAATTCATCCTTATTTTAAAAAATTCTTATAAAACACATAAAATAATACATATATAATTTAATTGTATTAAACTAGCAACAAAATATTCCATCTGATGGTCAAAAAATTATTGCACTTCAAAGTTTAGCAGCTCTAAGTTTTAAAATAGGAGCTAAAGACAAATATTCATTCATGCCAGGGAATCTAATGGCTTCCAACATTATTTGCCAATATAATTATCTATTTTCTATATGTAATTCCCATAGCCCTCTTATATTTTTAGTCACTGTTTTTAACGCAAAAAAGAAAACGATGCTTTACAACATACTAAACTATGCCTAAACAGGGCATTAGTATTGTTTTTATTTTTATTTCATAAAGATATTCATATATTCTTCTTCGGAGATTTCTCTTTGTTTTCCCTACTTAGAAACCACTACATGCTTTACATAATACTAGATAAACAAAGTCCATAACTATCACAATTACCCTATCGTTAACTGGGAAAACTACTAAAGTACAAACTCCCAGGTCCAGCGCTTCCTGGAATTTATCAACTCAAATGCCCTGGATCAGATGGTAAATTCCCCTACCAGAGGTGAAAACATATTGGACCTGGTCATCACCAACATGGGCGACAGGTGTTCCACACCGGAGGTCAACCAGTCAATGGTTAGATCAGACCGTAAACTAATCACTATGGATGTCCGCATCACACCACCACCTCCAACCAAGGAAACCACAATGAAAAACTTTTCTATAGCAAACTTCACCTTACTTAAGACAGAGGTGGTAAGTTTCACAGCCCCCACGCTAAAGGATAACAGTGTCCAAGATGCAGGAACCTTTACAAATGCACTCTATGAGCACCTACAAAGATGCATAGATCGTGCCATCCCTAGCAAAACCAAGACTCACTCCCCTAACAGAAGGGAACCAGTCTGGTGGACCCCTGCTATACAATAGGAGGAGGAAACTAGTTAAAAAAAAAAAAAAAAAAAAAGCAAATCCCAAGAAGGAAAGACATCCCTGATCAGTATCAGTAAGAAACTAAGGTCCCTCATAAAATCCTCCAAGGCTAACTTCAAAAGAAAAATAGCCAATGATTCAAAAGATGATCACAAAGCCTTCTTTAGCTATGTCAAGAATCTAAGTGGCAACTCACAGATATGCTCCAAGCTAGTGCAAAATAGCACAAAATATACTGAACCCACTGATATTGCCAACATCCTGGCAGATAGATTCAGTGCAAACTTCACCCCCCTCTCACCCCCAAAAGGGTCCACAACAATACCGGAAAAGTGTAGTGTCCCGGAAATCACAGATGAAAACAGCCCTTTCAAAAGCCAAAAACACAACGTCAATGGGGCCAGATGGTGTCCCAGGCTGCATCTTGCACGAACTACAGGACAAACTAATCCCCCACCCAAACACACTGTTCAGCCTCAGCCTCTCCACAGGCTACGTGCCCAAAGAATAGACACAACAACGGTTATTCCGCTCCACAAAGGAGGGGCCACAACTGACCCTGGTAACTATCGCCCCATAAGCCTGACTAGCCTGGTCTGCAAGGCTATGGAGCACATCATCATGGAACTCATTAACAAAGACAATGGGAACCTCCAAACACTTGACCTGACCCAGTTCGGCTTTGTTAAGGGCAGATCATGTCTACTAAACCTGGTTGACTTCTTCGAAACAGTCACTAAGGCCACAGATGAGGGGAAGGTAGGTCACACAGCCTACATTGACCTTGCTAAGGCTTTTGACACCATTCCCCACTCGGGAATTATAGAAAAACTCACCAGCCTGAACATAAAACCCCTGCGTCTCGAGATGAGTTGCCAACTGGCTTACAGACAGAACTCACACGGTAAGAATAGAGGGCTTCAGGTCCGACTCTAAACCAGTCACAAGTGGTGTCCCACAAGGCTCGGTCCTGGGACCCCTACTGTTCGGCATATACTTCTCAGAAGTACAGGCAAACACAGGAGTACTACGGCTAACCAAGTTCACCAATGACTGCAAACTGGGAGCCATTGACTCCCCGGCTGACACGGACATTCACCAAAACTGCCTTACTGAGACGGACACCTGGTGTCAAAGTCATGGTCTCAAGCTAAATGCCAAAAAATACATAGTCATCCCATTTGGGAAAAACAAAACACCCATGAATTACCACATAGGTGGCAGCCCCCTTAATACAGAATGGGGTAACAAGAGATCTGGGGACCCAGGTAGATAGTAATCTCTCCTCTGACAATCATATTGCCAAAGTAGTTAGGAAATCCTTCTATGTAGCCCATCTAATTACTAAAGGGTTCACATCTAGAAATAAAGAGGTTATAGTGCCCCTCTACTCGTCATTCATTAGACCCCAACATAGAGTACAATGCCCCACTTAGGATGTACTTCACATGACACTTCCAACAGCTGGAAAGACCACAAAAGTACCTCACCAAGAGGATTACTGGCCTCAAACATATGTCCTATGCAGCCCGACTGAAAAACTCCAGCTGTACTCGGTGGCATATCGCTTACTCAGAGGTGATTTCTGTCTGACTTACAAAGCCATGTCCAACTCAGAATTGATGGACATGCTCCACCTAAAGAAATCCAAGTCACTGTGAGCCACTCGCTCTAGTGAGCTAAACCTCGTCACAACAATAAACAGAACTTGCTGGAGGGACAAATTCCTGTCACAAAGACTCTCCATGCTCAGAGCCCCTCACTAACACTCTTCAAGAGAAACCTTGACGAGTGGATGGGTAACAGAAAATACACCCCTGGGATCACTTCATTGGCTCTTCTTGACAGAGGCTCAGTTAATTAATCAATGGGGCAACGGAAGCTGACACTCTGGCTAGGCTTATAAATGCCATCAGGCAGATAGCCTAGTATCTACCTATGAAATATTTAGAGGTGAAAATATACAGATGATGGATAGTGCGTTGATTAAATAAGGCACAAAACAGACAGCAAGGTACGTCGTGGTCAGGGCCTAGGCAAGGAATACAGTACAAATGAAAATCTTTATGAGGTTATTTGCTTTCCGCAAGAAATGCAATTATTAACTTTTACTGACATCAATAAGGAGCAAGAAAAAAAGTTTCCCCAATGGGGTACTTAGCTTTAGTTGAAGACTTTGGTTCTGAAACTCGAAAACGAAAATTTCAGGAGTTGGCCGACCAGCACTTGCGAACTGCTTCTGCTTTGGGCACCGCACGGCAAGAAAGACTGATGTAATGGCGTTGGTTGCATGTTTTATACCCCTAACGTCACGGAAGAGGAGACTGCAACCGACGCAGGACCCAAGACTTTGTTAATCAGGCCGATTGAGGGCTACTGAAAGCAGATAACACAAATGTAATGACTGCAACAGTGAAACACGAAGAATATCCAAAGAATAACAACCTCAGTGGTTAGGCATTTATAGAGAAGCAACATGAAGTGACAGAGTTAAGGCACATGGGTTTGCTACAATGTCCACCATATCTAAGGTAATAAGAACAATACATGCAGATTAACATTTTGGAGGAGGTTTGAGGGAAGGCAGGAATTGAATGAGTTTTGTAATGTTCGAATGACAATGACTTTATAGTTGCTTATATGCAATATATAATGTTTGCAACTGAAAATATGTCAACACGAGTTGTTTTCATTTGTATAAATGTATAACTGTCTGTCAGAAGTGATAACTCAATAAAAAAGTTTCTGGCTTAAAATGTATACAATTCCCTTCATTATTTATAAACAACTCAGTTTAATGAATATACCCTTCTAACAACCATTTACAGAACCACTTTCTAATTGATTTTTTGTATTTACTCTATGTGGACTTCAAATTACATACTTCAGTATAAAATTCTTTGGACAAAAGCTATTGCTTCACACAATTACTATTTTTCTATGCAATTTGCATGTATTTTTCTATGCAGTTTGCACCTACTCTTTTCTAAACCTCCCACTTCCAGATCTTTTATCTCTCTTACTATATTCACTACTTCTAGTAGTTGGTTTGCACTTTAATTCTGGTGGCTGCCAAAAAAGGAATTACTAGAAAATTGATATTAAACTCAGCAAAGCCTTACTATGTCTAGGCAATTCTGATACTGTATCAAAGCTCAAAAATAATTTCCTCAGTTACACCTATTTGCTCACCCAATATTTCTGACAGATTAGTCTGCATGGAATTTTTAATGTCTGCCAACTCATTACATTCCCCAAAAATATCTACTTCAAAGGCTGTAAAGCTAATGTGCTAATAAGTGGAATAAACTGAAAAAAGCAGACAAGTGAGTCTTATTTTGTTATTTTTCCTGTTGTCGAGGCTCAGTTTTCATATTTTAAAAAAGCAAATCCTGCCTAATGCATTGGGTATCTTTTTCTAAACGGTAAGGCATACTCTTCACATGATGTGCCTCAACCTAGCCAAAGCATTTGTTACAATACTACATAATGGCATAACAAATAAGCTAACATAACTCAAAACTGAGCCCTATGTAGTAAGGTGGACAGCAAAATGACCAATGAACAGCATCTACACAGTGAGGGTGGCAGGTGTGGCCTCAAAGTATTAAAGTGATCAATGGTGTCCTCACGGCTCTGTACTGGGACCTCAGCTATTTGGCATCTACTTCTCAGATTTCCAAATTACAAAACATGATCTAAGTGATGATCAAGTGTGCAGAACTATAACCTTAAAGGACAACGGGATATTAAAGCAGATTGCTCAACCCTGCTACCTCTTTTAGTCCCTGTTCGTTGATATAGCCTCAGGAAATCACCCATGCAGCTTTAAAAACTAATCCACTCAACTGCTTTCCCTGTTAGGCTTCCTACCTTTCTGTACTGTTTTACTTTCACTTTGAAAACCAAGTTGAAAAACCTCTAGCTGGCTCTGAAATGATGTCACATCTGCCAGAGCTCTTGCTCTAGCTACCGGGACATTTCCTCCCCCAAAGTGATGTAATCCCTGCCTTATTTGCATGCTGTAGAGAAGAGCCAGTGGACCTCCCACATTGTGATGTCAGAGCTGCCTTGCTCAGCCCACTCTTAACCTAGCAAAAATGTCAAACTATAATCTCACTTTTCTGAAGAGCCCTACCGATATGTGACAAAGTACAGGAAGAAGCACAGTAACAGCCGCAAAAACTAAGAGCATAAATTTGCAATGACCATGCGCAGACATTAACTCAATGTTTTTACATAAGAAGCAGATGTCTGTCACAATTAATTGACAACACATCAGATTACAAGTAGTATGCAATACCGTAATTTTCTTAAATTACCACTTTAAAAAGCATGTGGGTGCTGTCATGCAAGTCTGCAAAATATTTTGTGTTTATAGTGCATCATTTGTTAGATATTTAACCAAACAGGAAGGAAAAAATAAGCGGGAGTTTGATGCTTTGCAATACCGTGATTATTCCCAGTGCTATGGAGCTTGGTTTTAAATTTAACAGGAGGAGTGCAAAAAAAAAATCTCCCACTGTAAGGAAGGAAAGGCTGACAAGAAAACAGTACATTAGTCTGGTCACCTGGTGTGAGCTGTCAATCACATGCAGACAATGGATCAAATTACCCTTAGCTCTTTGACAGCTAGGGAAGGTAGGTGTGAAGGGGGAGGGGAGATAACTAGAATAACTAGATTTCAGCCTTCACAAAAGAAATCAAGTTAGCATTTCTAAGAAGAAAGAGCAATAAAATGCACTTTTCAATTCTGTTCTTTAGCATTTGCACTGTTTGCGTTTGAAGTAGTCATTGAAAAAGGATAACATTTTAACCAAAAGTAAGTGACTAACACAGCAGTGAATGCCTGTACAACCAGTGGAATGACAGGAGCTTTAGGGAAAACGTGGCAGATCTGATGCAATTTTTTTTGAGACAATCAATGCATTCTGGGATACTTAGAGGAAGACTAAACAGTCAGAATTGTTTCAAGATGTCAGACCCCTATGTGGTCAGAGTGAGAAATTGCATATAAAAATATCTAAAAAGCTCTAAATAGTCCCAGAGTGGTGTTAAAATGTAGGAAATACCAAACCACGATGAAATAAAATGTTTTTTTTTTGTTTTGTTTTTTTTTTTGAGTCTGTGGGTGCGGTTGTCCTTTAATCTTTAAATCTCCCCTCTGACAAGTTGGCATTCTAATATGAGCTTACACTTGTTAATACCAGACACACAAAATAATAGCTCAAATTAAATGCTAAAAAATGCAATACTGCTGAAGCTGGTAAGGCATCTAACTCTCATTCCTGCACACAGTACAGCTAACAGCCCACTTCAAAATGAAAATGTAACAAGAGACCTTGGAACATGTGCAGGAAATTTTTCCCACCTTTGAGTATCATATTACAACTGTGGTAACAAAGTCCTTCTACTCAACACATCTGATCTCTAAAGGTACATCATCCAGAGCTAAAGCTGTACTCACCCCTTATATTCCATCCATTAATTAGGCCTACAGAATACAATGTTCCTTTTGGGATGCATCTCAAAAGTCAAATCAAACAACTGGTGAGACCTCAGAGGTTCTTAACTAAAAAGATCATTTGCTTAAAGTACCTGAGCTACAAAGAGAGACAAAGTGTTTTCCCTAAATACTACTTAGGTGAGATCTATGCCTTGCATTTTGTGACATTAATGATCCTTTAGTCCAAGACCACCTACATAATACATCTATACCATAAATCAAATAATCATCCAAACCAAAGGGTAAAAGAGTGACACACACAAACTACTTAGTAAAAAAATACATAAAAGACCTAGCAAAGTTAGTCTCTTCACAGTGTAATACTTTAAACCTCTGGCAATAGTGGCCCACGGGATATATGCAAATGACCCCTTAAGGGCATACCAACGTTTCAGTTGCATGGCTTCTGAATGCCCTTGACTGTCTTTTAAGTCTTTACTGGTGCATTCAGGCCAGTAAAGTCAATCCCCTCCCTGGCAGTAGACCTACCATGTTTCACGCTATGTAGCTGATATGTGGACACATTAAGGGGTCATCTGAAATATATTCCACTGGCCTCCACTCAAGGAATTTCTCAGGAAAGACACTTACCTTTCTGGGCCATTCTCATAAATCAAATAGTCCTATAATACACTAGAACTAGAGATTTAAATCTACATCAGCAAACTAATAAAGCAAGGTAGAAGAACAGATAAATCACACAAAGATTTATCCCTCCTCTGTAACAAACTTAACACTGATAAGCAGTGTGATACATAATCTTTCTTCAAACAGGAACTAGATAACTGGATGGGTAAACACACAGGTATAAATAAATTCCCTATAATTTATATACAAAATTCACCCCTGGCCAAACTGACACACCCCTCTCCTTGAAGAAGGTGGCAAGGCCTGTGGGTTGATACTGGCAAGGTGCAAATAGCCACCAGGCTCGGTTACCTTGCATCTCCTATGATCATCAATATGAACAGAGTCAACTTTGGTATTACTGCAGCTAAAAGCTTTGTTAACACAAAGTCAAGCAATGTTACCATTACAAAGTATGAATTTAGTCCAGCTGGGTCCACTGCAGTTTGAATAAGATCACTGATCTCTCCTGAGGAACTTAGTAAGCAGATCTAACCAGTTAAGTTTTATCCTAGTGAACTTATCCTCAAACCGAATAAAAGGAATAGGGCAAACAAAGGATAGCAAGAGTACATGTGAAAGACTTGGAATGACTCAAAGAAATAGCTGCAGCCGTAACTCACTGTGGCAGTTTTCACTCACTGAAGCATTTTTCTTTAAAAACTACTGCATCAACACTGGTTTTAAAAATGGCAGCAATCTATGTCTTTGCCCCAGACTACGGTCAAAAAAAAAATAAAAAATAATACAGACAAGAGATGTAAGCAAGCAGGTAACTTCCTTCTTTCAGCCAGCATTCAACTACAGCCAGTATATGCCAGGGTTTGCCTGAAGAACTCAGACCTTCAGCCTAAATGTTATTCAGACTGTCTGTATTCCACATAAAAGGTTTAAATGTTTGAGCCTTCAGCCAGCAAAAAGGGAAAAAGCAGATAGTCACCAATTCCCCTGGTGGTTAAGAGGGGACAGTAAGCATGAATGGACCTAGACTGGTTTGTTCAACAGACCGGTAGAGGTAGATGCAGCCCTGGTGGAATGTGATCTTATCCCCTGTGGATTAGGTTTTCCATGGTACTTGTAGCAGAAATGGATGCAATGGGCTATAAGTAGCAAAATGAAGCACTTGGAGCCTCCAATACTACGAACTACAACTTTATTGAACAGAAACAGCAAGAAACAGCAATAAATACTTAACTTGTTCACCGCGCTTTTCGTCAACCATGTAACTTCTTCAGCAAAAAACACAGCATACCACACTCCCCCATTTTTATATACAGATTGTCGCCCAAGTGAATCCAATCACATTAACCATTCACTTAATTGCTAATGAAAGCAATCACAAAGTAAGCTGTTTTGCTTAAAGAAACTTATGTGCAGACACCATTTACACAAAGGAATAACAGAAATAATTTATCTTTGATCTACTTAAAAATATATATATTACTATAAAATCATGTTAATAAATATCTACACTATAATCATAAAATACCCTGCAAAATGATAAAGATACAAAATTAAATAATTATGCGAATATATATATATATATATATATATATATATATATATGTGTGTGTGTGTGTGTGTGTGTGTGTGTGTGTGTATATATATATATATATATATATATATATATATATATATATATATATATATATATATATATATAAACAAACATATGTATAAATACAAGATACATAAGCACCCTCTTGTGATGAAAAAACATATCGTTAGTTCTAAAAAAGAACTGGTCTTTCATACTGACACATTTTGCACATATATAAAAAAACATTTTATCCTAGCTCAAAAATAGATCACATACTAACAAACATACAAAAAGTTGATTTAAAAACATTTAAAGAGCATCATAGAAATTAATTATAATCTTGTGGCTCTTAGTTTCAATACTGGTGCCAATGAAATGTGTTCATTTAGTTCTGATATTCGACATGCCTCCAATATTAACTGCCAGTATAGTTCCCCGACCTCAATTCTGTTTTCCAATCCCCTCCTCTAAGATCAAGAGGGATTACTTCCAGTACAAAAAACAAAAAAATGAGCGACTTTACATATTGTACTGTGCTTATACAGGGCATTTCTCTGATCTTGTCTGCGCATCTCATATGTGTGCACATAAATTCTTTTTGTTAATGCCCTCTCTGTTTTCCCCACATAAAAGAAGGTACATTTTTTACATTCAGCCAGGTAAACTATACCACTTGTGTCACAATTGGCATGTATCTTACTTATAAGAAACCTATCCCTAGCAAGTCGATAGTGACATTCATTATTCATCAAATATTTACATTGAGCACATCTACCGCATTTATATGTGCCCTTTTTCCTGTTATTCATTTTGCTATATCTTAGATTATTTTCTAAAATATTTTTAATGTTCCTGTCCTGTCTATAACTAAACATAATGGGTTGCCGGAAGATTGAGTTTAAATCTGAAAACTCTGAAAACATTTTCCAATTTCTATTAACTATTTAACTAGACCTGCCTCACAGTTAAAATTCAACATGAATGGAGTATTATAATTCCTAACCTCCATTTCATTTTTTCTATTGTCAAAATTTATACTGTCCAACCTTTGTCCAACTATATTGGACCAAATCTTCCACCCCTCCCATCCAAAACTTGTTCCTTTACTTCATTTATTAAATATTCCAGATATTTTCTTTCTAAGAACATGGGCTTTAAGTTACTGCACTCTTTTTCAAACTCTTTGCTCTCAGTGGTCATTCTTGATACTCTAATATATTGACCTTTAACCAGATTTCTCTTTTGCTTAAAAGGGTGGGCGCTAGTGAAATATAAACATGCATTTGAAAATGTTTCTTTTCTAAAAATCTTTGACTCTAAGGTCTTACTATCATGATTTTTGTAAATAGTCACATCCAAATAATTCAGTATTTCTTTATTAAAATTGTATGTACATTTAAGAAAACTAATGGTGGCGTTGATATACTGTAGAAATTCAGTCATTTTTTTCTTCCCCCTCAGTCCAAAAAAAAACACAAATCATCCAAATATATTTTAAAGAAGCTCCAGTAGTTTACATATGGTGGAGTAAGTAAAAAATTAATTTTCCAAGTGCTGAGAACAATATTTGCATAACTGGGGGCACAACAGGCCCCCATAGCAACTCCTTGCAACTGTCTGAAAAATTTACCTTCAAATACTATGAAATTATTAAGTAGGACTAATTCTAATAGTTCCATTATAACTCTAAGCTATTTCCAATTGAATTTCTTTGTATCCAAGAGGCTTTCTAAAAACCACTCCATCCCAACATTATGTGGGATAACCGAAAATAAATCAATGTCCACTGTTAAAAAATATTGCGTCATGACTGACCTGCACAGCGACGCAAATGATGCAGAAGGAAGTAGGCATGCCTTAGCTGAAACAAGAGAGGTGAACCATCATGGTCGTACGGATGACTCTTTTGAAAGTACACCCAGCATTTTTAAAAGCCAAGGGAATATGAATGTCCCAGCTGCAGATCAGCAGATGGGAGCTAGAACTAAAGATAAACGAATGAACTATCGCAGCCAGCCGTTCGAGGCTACACATGGTAACAATGCAGGTAACAAAAGCGAAGATAAAAATAATGACTTTTGTTGGAAAGACTGCCTTACTGAATAATTTTTGAGACACTAAAACACTTGGTTTTGACCGAGTGAACACGTACAATGAAAATATTTGTTTGTTACATGATGTAATGTTGAAATATAAAACGCTACACTTGGATAATTTGTATTTAAAGCAATGCTTATCACTTGAAATTGTGCCCAAAGGGCTTCGGGTTTATAAATACCCAAATAACACAAAGGAAGCAAGTATTAAAGAATTAGTACATATATTTGACACATGTGGGTTTGCTATTATGAGAGTTATTATAGACAATGAGGCTGAGATGCAAGAATTATTTAAGAAAACTGAGGAAATTAACATTTCTGTTCTGAATGATTTACTGTTTGCAGTGGATAATGAAAGGACCGAATACTATGATATTAAAAAGAAAATTGATGACAAATGTCTTAACATTTCCCGAAGGAAATCTCGGAAAACTTAAAGGGATATCCTTGAATATAAAGAAAAAAGAAGTTATCCCAAAACTAAGCAAGTGTATGGGCATGGTAGGACCTTTGGGGATAGGAAATAAGGACGAATATGGGTATAATTAGAGGCTGAGGTTTAATGAGGCTGGGTCTGTAACAAATGCTGTAAATGGAAATAGATGGAATACTGGGGGGGTGATATGCACAATAACACTAATTATAATAGTAATAGATTTGTTAATGAGGAACAGGACTTTGATAATTTTGAGAATCAAGTATATGATATTACTGACCCTTTAGAATTCCCTTTACCGAGACAATCAGAAAGAATCAGGAACAGGCCGATTGCACAATATCATAACAAAGAGGGGAGGTCTTGGAACTGAATGAGGATGATGGGTTAGAAAATGAGGGGGGTATTATTAAAGTTAATGAACATGTGTATAGATTTCATAATTATAATATTTTTAATTATAGAAGTGTAGTGGTGCTGCGGTAGCGCTGTCGCCTCACAGTTAGACGTTGCCCGTTCGATTCTAAGTTAGAGCGTCTTCTGTGTGGCGACATGCGTGAATGGGCGTTCCTTCGTTGAAGGTTGTGCGTTAGGCCCGGCAAGCCAGCATGTCAAAATCTACTGCCAATCATTAGTGGACCGGAGTTCCGCTGTGGCGACCCCTAACCGAGAAAAGCCGAAAGAAACAAACAAGAAATCAATCAATAGCATTTTAAATTGTTTATGAAGGGACTGAAATTTGTCCCAAAATGTAAAAGTGACATTAGTAAGATATTAATAGATTGAAAACTATTCATGAGAAAGAAAAATTTTGAACTGCTATTTGAAAAGAATAGCAACTTAAACAACCTTTCCCCACCACTAATAAGGAGCTTAAAAAGAAAAGTACTAGTAACCCTACCTTAACACACACAGCTTAAAAACTTCGAAGTGGTAGTGGAAAAAGAACTTAGAGAAGTTTTGAGCAAGTCAGAAATAGTGTTGAATATGACTTGGCAGGAAAGAAGTTTATTGAAAGAACTTACTGACAACAAGAATATAAAAATTTCAAGACCAGATAAAGGTGGAGGTATGGTTATCATGGATAATATTATATATGGAGGAATTAAGAGATGAGAATAAATATGAAATAGTGTCCCTTAATGAGATAAACATTGCACATTCTAAAATAGACTTTGCACTTAAAAGAGCTTTTAAAAGATTAATTAATAGATACACTTTTGATTTTTTATATGTTGAAAAACCTTTGGTTTCTGTTATTTTTGGAATAGTAAAGGTGCATAAAAACACCCAAGACCCCCCAATTAGATCTATTGTTTTGGCCTCTGGTTCAAAAACATACCCTTTAGTGAAATATATAGATTCCAAAATTAATAAAGTTTGGATAAATCAAGGTGGTTTTCTAAAAGACTCTTGGGATTTGTTAAGAAAAATTGAACAAAGATTATTTGATAATGACAATATTTTTAACAGTGGACATTACTGATTTATTTTTGGTTATCCCACATAATGTTGGGATGGAGTGGTTTTTAGAAAGCCTCTTGGATACAAAGAAATTCAATTGGAAATAACTAAGTTATAATGGAACTATTAGAATTAGTCCTACGTAATTTCATAGTATCGGAAGGAGAATTTTTCAGACAGTTGCAAGGAGTTGCTATGGGGGCCTGTTGTGCCCCCAGTTATGCAAATATTGTTCTCAGCACTTGGGAAAATAATTTTTTTACTTATTCCACCATATATAAAACTACTGGAGAGCTTCTTTAAAAGAAATTTGGATGATTTTCATTTTTTTTTGGACTGAAAGGGAAGAAAAACTGAATGAATTTCTACATTACATCAACACCACTAGTTTTCTTAAATTTACATACAATTTTAATAAAGAAATGCTGAATTATTTGGATGTGACTATTTACAAAAATCATGATAGTAAGACCTTAGAGTCAAAGATTTTTAGAAAAGAAACATCTTCAAATTCATATTTATATTTCACTAGTGCCCACCCATTTAAGCAAAAGAGAAATCTGGTTAACTGTCAATATATTAGAGCATCAAGAATAACCACCGAGAACAAAAAAATTGAAAAAGAGTGTAGTAACTTAAAGCACATGTTCTTAGAAAGAAAACATCTGGAATATTTAATAAATGAAGTGAAGGAACAAGTTTTGGATGGGAAGGGTGGAAGATTTGGTCCAATATTAGGACAAAGGTTGGACAGTATAAATTTTGACAATAAACAAAATGAAATGGAGGTTAGGAATTATAATAGTTCATTCATGTTGAATTTTAACTGTGAGGCAGGTCTAGTTAAATAGTTAATAGAAATTGGAAAATATTTTCAGATTTAAACACAATTGTCCAGCAACCCATTATGTTTAGTTATAGAAAGGGCAGGAACATTAAAAATATTTTAGAAAATAATCTAAGATATAGCAAAATAAATAACAGGAAAAAGGGCACATATAAATGCGGTAGATGTGCTCAATGTAAATATGTAATGAATAAAGAATGTCAATGTAAATATGTGATGAATAAAGAATGTCACTATCTACTTGCTAGGGATAGGTTTCTTGTAAGTAAGATACATGCCAACTGTGACACAAGTGGTGTAGTTTACCTGGCTGAATGTAAAAAAATGTACCTCCTTTTATGGTGGGAAAATGGAGAGGGCATTAACTCATTAACTCCGATTATCGTCTCATGGCGCCTTAGTGCTGAACTCCGAGTGCTCTCTGAGACGTTAGGAGTTGAATACAGTTACACCAGAGTGCCTTCCACAAACGCGAGTACCTATACAGTCATATTTTAGCTCCACTTTTAAAAACTAAGCTGAAAAAGTACCTGCACGTTGTCGTTTACATTCTCAACTTAGTTTTCAGTGTGGAATAACATGATGCTCATATTTGATTTTTTTTGAGAAAATCGGCTTGCTGTACACTGTGTACCTCTGATCACAGCAAGCCATTTCTGTATGTGTTGCGTGAAGTAAGTGTTGGCGGCCAATCGGATTCTTACAATCCGAGCCTAACACCTCCACCCCCAGAACATAAGTTTTCTTTGTTCTGTTAAAATAAATATGGAGTCCTGCAGTAGAAAATCCCTTTCTTTTTTCTGAGAGTTGCATAAATTCCCTACATTGCTACAGGATCCATCTATTTATTTTATCAGAACATTTCCGTGTGCTTGTTCACTAGACTGCAGCTACTTCCAAACATCACACTCTGAGAAGATGGCAGTGGAGTAAAACCATTGAAGCACACTACAGCTGCAAGGGAGATCTATTTTTGAAGGTAAGTCTACTAGGCAGTGTACGACAGTGTGAGAACGATTAATCTTGTTAGTATTTTACAGTTACTAAGAAGCTATTTAATGAGTGTAAAAAAGAAGTAAAACAGAAAAGTGTGCGTGTGTGTATATTTTTTTTCTGTCTGCATGTGTGAGTGAATGCATGTATGAAAGCAGATGAAACTGTTTGTGAGTGTGACAAGAGAATGAAGGGTGAGTGAACGAGCGATCACCTGGCAGCAGACAGATTTTTGCTTACCTCTCCGCCTCTTACAAGAAGAAACTTGGACAAAACTATAAATAATGGAAGGTTGAAGGGTTTGTGGATACCTCTTCAACCTTATATAGCAAGAAATCTGTATAAAACTATAAATAAAGGGGGACAAAGGGTTAGTGCTTGCCTCTGATGGGAAGAAATCTGAACAAAACTATAAATAAAGGGACAGACGAAGGGTTTAAGTTCATTACTGACAAAGACTGGAGTTTGAAAGTAATGACAAATGCTTCAGACTTCATCTGTTCACAAAAATCATGCTTTTCAAAACTTTTTATCGTATCAATTCAGTTTAATGCCATGCCTAGCTGCCGTTGAAGGCATTTTCCGATGTAATGGTTTCGACATGTTGGATTCTCTTTTCGTTTTCTGATTGACTTCTAAATAATAATTACAGCCAGTAAGCAAAGAAAGAGAAAGGGAACCAATCAGAGAAAGATTTTGACCTTATGCGGCCAGTCGGGATGCTAAGTAAAAAATTCGAGTCAAGGAGAATATATTTAATTTCTTCTAAATAGTTCAAACTGCCGTATCTAGGACATATACATATAGATACCCTTGGCACAAACTGTTAGAAGGTAAAAATCAACAAATACTGACGTTGACAGAGTGCACAAGAGTTCATTTATGAAGCCAGTAGATCGTCACGGCTTCATAACTGACTGCTGAATACTTGCATTTGCGGTTACGCTAAAGCGCCAATGCGCTTTGTGTTTGATTATTTAAAATTAAGAAAATGGTATTTAAATCTGAGAGAATGTACAACCTCACTATGAGCTATACCTATATCTGCAACTCTAAGTCTCTGAATGGCAGTGGGTTTACTGGAGTCCAATTTAATAGTAAGGTGATGTATGCAGTGGAAGTAGTAGCAAACTGGCAGAACTGTTTTTATGTAGTAAACACATTCAGTACTAACTTTTTTGCATACCTGTAGTGCTTCAGTTTTCAGTTCCATGATGAGGACGTTAGAGCTACATTGTGGGTTGAGCAGCAGTTGTTTAGTTTGGTGACTGTAGTTCAAGAGCTGTAGGACGTTTGTAACTTTAGTGTTTTGGTTTTATTTTTTCCCTTGTAAGTAGATGACAGGGTCATAAAGCTAGCTGATGTGGCTTTTATGTAAGCATGGGGGTGGCAGGATGGCTACGAAGATTCCTGTTCTTAGCTGTTTGAATCAAGCAATCTTTGAACGCGAGGGCAGCGAGGCAAATTACTCAGGGTCAAATGGCATGGCATCAAGCACAACATAATGGTTTTCAGAGGACTACAGCCTTGCACCCAGGTGCACATTATTGTTGCTGGAACTTAAGATTTTTGTGCTTGCCTTTATAGAAATTATTAGATAGTATGGCCTGTTTGCACAGCTTTGTTCTGCTTTGCTTCTGGTGGTACCCGACCTAGAGTGGAAAAAGGTTTTCAGATATAGAGCTTTCAGTTGACTGTTTTACCATGGATTTTGTTCCTTATGGGACCAGTAGGGTTGCCACTTTTTCCAAAACCCAAAGTGGGACATTTTTTTCTAGAAACCTGAGATAAATGTCGGGTGGCACGATGCCAGGGCACTTCTATGGGCTACGAGGAACTGACATTGAAGGGTCATTTTGGGAAATATTTCATTCTAGTGCTTGTGCATGGTTTGACATTTTACTGAAGGGTTGACTTGGGTGAATGTTTCATTTTGGTGCTAATAAACAGCTCTTTAGAAATGTTGGAATGCTGAACAACAGAAACAGTGCTGATAAATATTTCCAAACATTCTGCATGCATATTCTGCTTCAGTTCAGTCTTTGTTTCTCCTGAATAATTCTGGAAATTTCACCTGAATAGTATACATGTATAAGAGAGTAGGCGTGACAAAGTAAGAACCGGGGGGACAAAAGCCCTCAGATAACATAATGCAATTGGGGGAATAAACTGTTGGATGTGTACTTTTTTTATGTAGATTTTTTTTTTTGCCGGGGAGTTGCTGATTTTTTTGGCATTGCTCAACCAGATATTTTAGACAATGTTTCTGCTTTTTTCACTTCTGTGTCTTACTCTAATGAGAGGGATGGTTAGGTGGGATAAAATGAATGGCTCCCTTTTGGATTAATTGTTACACCAATCAAGCAGATAATTTAGACTTTTCTTTTTATATTTCTGTTTCTGATTCTATTGTGTGGTTGTCTTAGTGAGATCAATGCTATTAATTGCAGGCTGGTACCAGCATGGAGCTATCTATTTTTGGCAATATGCCTGGCTCTGTCAGTCATGTGAGGAATTTAGGTGGGCAGTTTTGTTATGATTGGTTCATATGTTTTGTTCCATTGCCTACTCAAAAATGTTCAAAACTATACATTTAAAACATGCTCTAACAACTGATGACGTATTATACAAGGGATATGATTTAGTTATTATACATTGAAATTTATTGCAATGAGGAAGGTGAATCTCCAATTGCTGCAGGTGTTTGGACTTGCGCAGAGGTCTTGTCCTTACTGATTATAATGACTCCGTGTTACACAGCAGCTGCACAAGGTAATATAATGAATGCCTACTCAACAGGTTCTGTGGAGCAATTAGCACCTGTCTCTGAGCATGCATAACTTTGCAGTAATGAAATGCAGGTCATTAGCACATTACGAATAACTGCAGCTACAAAATATCACTGACCCATTACCACTTTTCAGGCAAACCTGTGAGCAGCTGTCAGAGTTATTCACATAAGAAGTCATAAGCACATTAATGAATGGACAAGTCAGATATGGCTTTTTATCCACTTGCAGTCATTGCAAGCCACCCACCACCACCACCTTTCTTGTCAAGAAATGTAACAAATGTAGGTGTGTGTGGAAGAATATATTTTACATGGTTTACTTTTTGTTTAGTTACTGATTATAGTTTAGTAGTTATCTTTCTTTTTTACTTATAAGGCAATGACTATACCCTACGTCAAATGTGGTCTTTATTTGAGACTATCCTGCAATATTGTGGTAAATTATTTCCTGTGCATTTTGAACTGTGAAGTCATTTTGCTGAGTTACTAATTATAATCTTGTTCTTATTTTACATTTAAACCTTTCAGCTGTTACAGTACTAAAGGGTCGTATGGGGACTCATTTTCCATATGTTTGGGTGTTCCTCAGAAAACAGACTGAAGTTGCTAAATAAAACAGACATTTCTGTTTTACATTTCATATTCCTTAGAGAAATGCATAGTAACAGAAATCCTGTTCTACCAATTTTTTAAAAGTGCATGGCAGCATTATTTATAGTCTGGCCATATTTATTTTATGCTTTGTCCAGATGTCTTGCTCTATGAGGCTGAAGTTTGTGTGTGTCTGAAAGTTAAATGCCATTATATATATCATATGTGATCATGTGTGTGTGTATATGGCAGCTTGTGAGAAGAACGTAAAACACCCATGACCAAGTAGGACCAGTACAGTAAGTAAAAAAACTATTATGAAATGTGTTGTGTAAAATATATTTTTCTGAGTTTGGCAAATAACTGTGGTAAGGAGCTGGTGAAGATGCTGTGAAAGAACAACTGTTTCAGGAGAATGCTAGCACGTACAACCTAATATATCAGTAATCACCCTGCAATACTACTTTTTTTTAGTCTGCTTTTATCAGGCATGTAGAGTTTAGATGGCAGGAAGGGCTTAGTAATATTCATATTCATATTTTGGTAAATAACTTTGCAAGGGAGCATGTCAGTGTGCCAAGTAATACCTCATTTTGAAGACAGTTTTGATAGTTCTAACATGGTAAAAGAATTGTGCCTGTATGTTGTACACATGTGCAGATATCGAAGTTTGTTTCGGACTTAGGTTATGGAAATTATAATTTTTTTCATATTTTGGTAAATAACTTTGCAAGGGAGCATCTGAATGTGCTAAGTAATACCTCATGTATTGATAGTTCTAACATGGGAAAATAATGGTGCCTGTATGTTGTACTCCTACGCAGATATCAAAGTTTGTTTCTGACATGGGTTATGAAAATTATGATTTTTTTTTTTCATATTTTGGTAAATAACTTATAGTGCCTGTGTGTTGTACTTATGTGCAGATATCAAAGTTTGTTTCGGACTTAGGTTATAGAAATTATGATTTTTTTTTCATATTTTGGTAGATAACTTTGCAAGGGAGCATCTGAATGTGCCAAGTAATACCTCATTTTGAAGACAGTATTGCTGGTTCCAACATGGTAAAAGAATTGTGCCTGTATGTTGGACACATGTGCAGATATCAAAGTTTGTTTGGAATTAGGTTATGGAAATTATGATTTTTTTTCATATTTTGATAAATAACTTTGCAAGGGAGCATGTCAGTGTGCCAAGTAATACCTCATTTTGAAGACAGTGTTACTCCTTACAACATGGTAAAAGAACTGTGTCTGTGCACTCTGCACATGTATAGATATCAGAGTTTTAGTCTTGTACGATTATGAAAATTATACATTTACAATACTTTTCATTATTATGCCCATATCTTTGCAAGGGAGCATGGTGATCACACAAATGATGCATCATTTTGAAGCTGACATTCAGATCCACAACTTCTACACTGATATGTAGGCTCTGTCTGTTACAGATGATGAGCTATTATGCTTTATCAATTATGAAAAATAATATATTAATCATATTTCTGTGAATATCTCAAGAAAGGAACATCACACAGTAATGGTTAAGGTTTCATTTTAAAGCTGGCATTCATACTAACAAATTACATTCAAATTGTATGGGGTCTGCATGGTACGTTGACCAAGATATTATGCTTTGTTTTTCCAAAAAGGTAAAAAATATGCAAAATATCAGCATTCCTTGCCAAATATTTAATAATGACTGATATACACTAGCAACATTTATACTGTTGGAAAGGTCAGTGTCTGCTGAACAACTTTCGCGTTTACATTTTTAGTCTAGCTCTTATAGTTAGAGAGTTATGAACATTTGTTTTCTGTATGGTATTACAAATGGATTTTCTGAAAATGAGCTTAGGCTGCACTGTTGTTCCTATGGTGGAATTAAGCAGGCAGCTTTTCCTGAGCTGCTCCGGAGTGAATGAGTTAAGAAAAAGAATTTATGAGCACACATATGAGATGCGCAGGCAAGATCAGAGAAATGCCCTGTATAAGCACAGTACAATATGCAAAGAAGCTCATTTTTTGTTTTTTGTACTGGAAGTAATCCCTCGATGTTAAAGAAGGGGATTGGGAAAACAGAATTGAGGTCATGGAACTATACTGGCAGTTAATATTGGAGGCATGTAGAATACCAGGATTAAATGAACACATTTCATTGGCACCAGTACTGAAACTAAGAGCCACAAGATTATAATTAATTTCTATGATGCTCTTTCTTAGAATGTTTTTAAATCACCTTTTTATATGTTTATGTATGTATGTGATCTATTTTTGAGCTAGGATAAAATGTTTTTTTATATATGTGCAAAATGAGTCAGTATGAAAGACCAGTTCTTGTTTAGAAATAACAATGTTTTTTCATCACAAGAGGGCGCTTGCGTATCTTGTATTTATACATTTATGTTTATATATATATATATATTTTTTTTTTTTTCTTATAATTTAATTTTGTAACTTTATAATTTTATAGGGTATTTTATGGTTAAAGTGTAGATATTTATTAACATGATTTTATAGTAATATACATATTTTTAAGTAGATCAAAGATAAATTATTTCTGTTATTCCCTTGTGTAAATGGTGTCTGCACATAAGTTTCTTTAAGCAAAACAGCTTCCTTTGTGATTGCATTCATTAGCAATTAAGCGAATGGTTAGTGTGACTGGATTCACTTGGGCGACAATCTGCATATAAAAAAGGGGGTGTGTGGTATGCTGTGTTTTTTGCTGAAGAAGTTATATGGTTGACGAAAAACACGGTGAAGTTAAGCATTTATTGCAGCTGTTTCTTGCTGTTGTTTTTGTTCAATAAAGTTGTAGTTCGTAGTACTGGAAGCTCCAAGTGCTTCATTTTGCTACTTACTGGTGAAGGTATTCCTGAGGCACCTTTTCTTTGATGCAATGGGCTATCCATTTGGAAATGGTTTGCTTTGAAATGGCCTTCCCCTCTGCAGCAAAGTTAACTAGCAGCTGGTCAGATTTTCTGAGAGGCTTAGTTCTGTCTAAACAGAATCTAAGCGGTCTGTGCATGTCCTCAGAATGCAGTATCCCTTCCCCCTTATTTTGAGGATTACAGAAAAAAGTAGGCAAATGAATGGACTGGTTTAGAGCCACACTAGACACCATCTTGGGCATAAATGATGGATTAGTCCTGAGGAAAACTCTGTCCGCATGGAAGATAATGAAGGGTTCCACTGCCATGAGGGCCTGCAGTTCAGAGACTCTTCTTGCAGAAGTGATGGCTAGAAGTAAGGTTGTTTTCCAAGAAAGGAATTTCAACTCTGCTATAGCAGCTGGTTCAAGGGGGGGGGGGGGGGGGGTGTTGAGTTTTTCCAATAGAAACTTAAGGTCTCAGGCTGAAGTGGGAGGTCTGCTGGGGGGTCAAATTTTTAGCCCCTCTAAGGAACTGTTTTAGCAGGGGATGATAGAAGAGGTGTGGCTCAGTAGTATAATATGCTGAAATGGCAGAGGCATGAATCTTACCTGAAGAGAAAGACGGACCCTTGTGCAGCATTTCTGTTAAATAATTCAGAATATGAGGTAAGCTGGGCACCATTGTGCCCATCACCTGAGCATGGCATATTTTCCACTTTTCTGAATAGGACTTTCTAATACTAGGCCTCCTTGCCTCAAGAATGACATCCAGCACCTGCTTACTGAGGGTTGTTGGAGGTGAGCTCAGGGAATTAGCCAGGCTACAAGGTTCAGGGTTTGAAGCGGAGAGTGCAGAATCTGGCCCACCTGCTGGGACAGCAGGGAAGGGGTCTTTGTCAAGTGCCACGTTGCAGCACTGTCAGACTATGCAAAAGATGACCAGATGGCCAGTCTGGGGCAGTCAGGATTGTCCTTGGCTTGTCCTGTTTGATCTTTAGTATAACTTTCTAGAGGAGAGGCAGAGGGGGAAAGGCATAAATTGACAGGCTTTCCCAGGTAAAGGACAGGGCATCCAGCTTGACTGTGGGGAGTTCTGGTGCAGAAATTGTTCAATTGGTAGTTCTGAGGGGAGGCAAACATGTCTACCTCTGGTGTCCCCCATTCGTTCCTCACGAGCTTGAATATTTTGGGTTCCAGTTTCCATTCGTTTGGGTCCATGAGATATCTGCTTAAGTCGTCTGCCAGTGAATTTTGTTTGACTGGCAGGAATTGAGCTTGCAGATTCACTTGGTAGCTCAAGGCTATGTTCCACAGAGTCATGTCTAGTCTGCAGAGTGGTTAAGAATGAATACCCCTATGCTTCTTTATGTACCACATAACTGGTGTTGTCTGCCTTTACCAATAGTTGTCCTGGAAGAATATGGTCTTTGAAGGCTGTCAGAGCATTCTGTACAGCTAGCATTTCTTTTTGATTGATATGCAGGTGCATCTGTTTTGGGTTCCATTTGCCCTGAATGCACTGCCCTGCCATGTGAGACCCCATGCATACTCTGATGCATCTGTTAGGGTTTGGGTGGCAGGGGGTAGAGTGAAAGGGAGTCCCTTGTTGTAGTAGCAGGCCTCTGCCCACCAAAGTAACTCGCCCTTAGCGAAGGAATGATAGGAATCATTGTTTCCAGGTCCTGAGAAAGTTGACACCATGGACATTTTAGATACCACTGATGTTTCCTCGTATGCAATCTTGCATATGGAATTAACAGAATGCAAGAGGCCATGAACCCCAGGGCTTGCAGGATTTTCCTTGCAGATAGCTGGGTTTTTGTGGTCAGTAGGTTGAAGTAGGTTGTCAAATAAACTTGTTTCTCCGAAGTGAGGAATGCCACCTGGGAAGTTGGGTTCAAGCTTGCTCCCAGGAATACAATTTGTTGGCAGGGTACAACGTGTGACTTCTTTCGTTGATGGTGTACCCAAGTGAGGTTAGAAGTCTCTTTACAAATGCCAGGTGTTGTAATAGCAAGTCCTGACTTTCTGCCTGAATCAGGCAATCGTCCAAGTATGGGTAAATCTGAATATTTCTCTGCCTGCACAATGCAATGGCTAGAGCTAGGTATTTTGTGAATTCCCTGGGCACAGTAGATAAGCCAAAGGGAAGTGCAGAGAACTGATAGTGCATGGAGCCTACCCTGTCTGCAGGATTCCCTTACTGGGATGTGCAGATAAGTTTCTTTTAAGTCTAGGGTTGCCAGCCAGGCATCCTTGGCTAGCAATAGGAAGAAGCTGTTGAAGAGTTAGCATTTTGAATTTTAGAACCACCAGAAAGGTGTTGAGAATAGACAGGTCCAGGATAGGACGCCAGGAGTTTTCTTTTCTGGGAACCAGGAACAGTCGTGTCCTTTTTGTTCTGCTGGGACAGGTTGAATAGCCTTGACACTAAGGAGAGATGGCACTTGTTTTTAGGCCGCTGCCCACTGATTTGGGGGGAGGTCTGGCCATCCACTTGGGGTTGGGAGTGAGTGGAAGTGAAATCTGTATCCTAGGGAATCTATGTTTAAAACCCATGTTTTTGCATGTAGGGCAAGCTTTCCTCCTAAGGGAGCAAGTAGCTGAGCAAGGTTTGGAAGAGTTGAGGATAAGTCATTGTATCATTTTTCCATGGGGGGGGGTGGCTTACTACTCCCTGCTTTGGAAGTGGGAGCCTCCCACTGCTTAGATCTGTGCATAGCCTGAGACTGAAGTCTTGGTGGTCTGCTGCTCCTGGGTTTGGACTGAGAAGGCCTGGAAGGGACTGGAAAAGACCAGTTCTTTGAAGGCCAATGCCTACTGAATCTGGGAGGTTGTACTTGTAAGAAATCTTTAACAGTTTGCATAGATTTTCCTCCATCCTTTTGAGGACTTCTGCTTTGTCACCAAAAAAGCGGTCTTGGTTTAAGGGTACATGTCCAAACCAAATGCTATGCATGTGGGGGATGCACGGCCAGACCAAACCATGAAGAAACAAAAATGGCCAGCAAAGTTTAGCAGTCGAATATGCAACCCAAAACAAGATAGTGAATAACCAGACTTTTATTGTAAAAATAAAAAACAGACCGGTTTGGGCAATATGATGCCTTCTTCAGTGTTGAGCAAACAATCAGAGATCACAATAAAATATACAAATGTATACATAGTGCTAACCAATAAGCACGTGAATGTGCTGTTGATACTCATGAATAATACATGATGTATTGTAAACTGGCTAACACTATACCAGAGACCATGGCTAATATTTGTCTAACACCCCAAACAAATAATTCCAAAACTGCACAAAAACAAAATCATGATAAACTATGGAACCATAAAGGCTATAGTTATACATAATTGAAATATGTACATCCATTGTCATAATTTATCTCCTATAATATATATAAAAAAAGAAACTGTAAAGGGCCCATTTCAAAAACAGGCATAGTGAACGACTCAAGCTACAAACATATATCATAATCCATGAAATATATATAATATATTATTGTATATACATGAGGTAATGTATATGTATAAGATCTACAATAAATGATTAAGAAAATGTTATACCTGACATAGATGATAAATGAAGTGGAAGTTAAAACCATATGCACCATTCTCCATGGACTAAGTGTTAAAGATGATCATTGAGACCAGGTGGAAAAAGTGCGCCCAAAGTGATTATCCAATACTTTTCCTTGTGGTTTAGGATACCATGCCATCCTTGTGGGTTGCTGCGATCACCCACTATCTATGATCATAAACATAAACTGTGCTTGTTGATGTTTTGAAACATGTCGATACAAGGCATTAGTCTCCCTTTTGTTTTTAATGTCACTTCGATGTTCATTTGTTCAACCACCCAGAACAATTTAGTTCATTACTACCAAGGTCTTTTGTGGTCTTTAAATTAATGACCTCTGGTTTTGTGATTTATCTGTTGTATCCTATTGCATTCCTCTCATCCAGTCATATATATATGTTGGATATCCATCTGGTAGTACTCCTCTAGTCAGATTATTAGAACTTATCACTGTATATCTTAGGAATATTATTACGTTGTTGAACCATCTTCCCATACTAACCTTCCTGATTTTTCAGGATGGTGAATTAGTCTTGGTACTTTGTTGAGGTGACTGGGGTGCCCCTTACCAACTTCTGCTTAAATTGGAGCAATTATTGAAGTTTTTTCTGGGTTTGCCAACAACTGCCATTCCCTCTTTTTGCCATTTATTTTATTTTTCATTAGACATTCACAGTATGGACCTTGAGAGTATATTATCTGGATTATGTGCCGACCGGGAGGATATTGAAGTGTTTGGGATCAATACCTCACCAGGCAGTAATCCAAGTAACAGTGATCAACAGATTTCATCTGACTGTGATATGTCCTTCCATTCTCTTACAAAAGGCCTCTAAACTTTGAGATCCAACATATGGCATCTGAAACTGTTCAGAGCATATTCCAACAAGAATATTGTTCCCAGGGACTTGAGAATACGGCTCCAACCACTGGTAGGTAGACCGGATGACAAGTTGAATTGTGACTGGAAGGAGGCCTTACAAACTGGGTCTATGTTATTTGTGAATGTTCTCTTACAATACTATGAGAGAATGGTAGATGTGAATATTCAGGAGGTCAAAACTTTTAGTTATGTACTCACCATAACTTCAGATGTTTGGGATCCATCTCGCCTACATTCTGAACTGATGGGTTCGGAGCCGATCCCTCGGCTCCGACTCGGCACGCTTATGCTATAGAGCAAGGCCTCTAATTGGCTGAGCTATCTTTATCCCAGGATGCACCACCACTAATCCCCCAGATCTTGTTTGTCCGCATTCATGCACACATGCACAACTTGGTTATATAACATTGTTAGATGTTTCAAGATGAAACAACAGAATTCTGACCTTCTGATATCCTCTGATCTCCAAGGAAGGGGAAAGGAGGGTGGGTTATTAGGAATGTAGACTAGATGGATCCCAAACATCTGAAGTTATGGTGAGTACATAACTAAAAGATGTTATGTGATCCTATCTCGCCTACATTCTGAACTGATGGGACAGCGTCCCTAGCACCTAAATCCCGGGTGGCTCATTGGAAAACACTCCTGAGCACTGTGGAACCAAATGAAGCTCGTCTTCTAGATGCCACATCTAATTTGTAGTGAGAAATGAAGGTGTGCGGGGAAGACCATGTAGCCGCAGCACAAATGTCACTAATAGCAAGCTTAGAGTGAAATGCTACCGAAGTAGCCATAGCCCTTGTAGAATGAGCCTTGACAGAGGTGGTAAGCTCTTTGTTAGAATAAATATAAGCTTGAGTAATACAGTCCCTGATCCATTTGGCAATTGTGACCTTTGTGACAGCGTTGCCCAATTTGTTATCTTCAAAGGACACAAACAACTGATCTGTTTTCCTTGTTTGTTTGGTCCTGTCTAAATAAAAACGTAACTGTCTGTGGACATCTAGTGTGTGGAATATAAACTCCGCTTTGTTAGAGTATTTTGGGAAAAAAACTGGAAGCTCTGATTGTTGTAAGCATAAAGTAGAACAAACTTTAGGAACAAAGGAAGGATGTGGTCTGACGGATACTCTGTCTTTATGAAAAACCAAGTATGGGGGTTTCACTGACAAAGCTTGAAGCTCTGAAACTCTTCTGGCAGAAGTAATCACCACCAGAAAGGCTGTCTTCCATGATAGAAACTTTAGATCACAGGTAGCTGCCGGTTCAAAGGGGAAAGAAGTCAAGGCGCGTAACACTATATCGAGATCCCATGGAGGTGCAGGATGAGAAATCGGAGGTCTTAATAGAGCAGCACCTTTCAAGAAGGTCTTACACAATCTGTTGCTCATTAAAGGTGGATCTATGGATTCGTGAAAATTAGAAATTGCTGCCAATTGTACTTTGATGGTAGAAACTGAAGAGCCTTGATTGAAAAGAGAGGTCAGAAATTTTAGTACTTCTGCCACGGGAATAGAAATGGGGTCCAGGCCCCGGAGTTGAGCCCAAATAGCAAACCTTTTCCATTTGCTAGAATACTGTTTCTTTGTAGCAGACTTATGGGCCGAAGATAATATGTGCACAACATCTGGATCCAATGTATGACTCCTGACTATCGTCGGAAGAGGAGGAGCCAGGCCGTCAATTTTAAGGTGTGTAGGGACTGGTGGAATAGTCCCGACTGATGAATCAGTAGGTCTGGGACCTGGTCCAGGAACCATGGACCTTCCAGAGCATGTTTCCGAAGATAGGGGAAACACACTTGACGAGGCCAGTAAGTTGAAATTAAGATCATTTTGCTCCCCAAGAGAGATGCCTTTTGAATCACCCTGGGGAGGAGAGGAACTGGAGGGAAGGCATAAAGCAAGTCGGTGGGCCAAGGATGGACTAATGCGTCCATGGGGCTCTTCCCCGGAGCCGGGTTTAGGGAGAAGAATTCTTTGCACTTCGCATTCAGAGGAGTCGCGAAGAGGTCGCAACACAGAACTCCCCATTCGCTGAAAATCTGACTTGCAAATGTCATATTCAGAGACCATTCGTGAGGAAAGAGGATGGTTCTGCTCAATCTGTCGGCTATGACACTGGACTTGCCCGGTATGTGAGTAGCCACTAGGAAGCGTTTGGTCGAGACTGCCCAATCCCAAACTCTCATGGCTTCTCTGCAAAGAGGATAGGATCTGGTCCCTCCCTGTTTGTTCAGGTACCAGACAACTGACATGTTGTCTGAGTGAACAGCAAATATGCCCTGAGGGAGATAATCGTGAAGGGCTTGAAGGGACAGGAGTACTGCCCTCATTTCTAGGATGTTGATATGAAGAAGAGTCTCTTCCGGGTGCCATTTGCCTTGGACTGACCTGCCCAGGGAATGCCCCACCCCATCTGGGAGGCGTCCGTGGTCAAAGTGGCCGCCAGAGGAGGAAGAACAAAGGGTCGTCCCTGATCCAAATTGGAAGGCACTAGCCACCAGCGAAGGTCCCGTTTGCAAGATTCCGTGATCCATATGAGGTGACAGAGAGTTCCTGAAAGGACCACTGAGCTGAAAGAAGCCACTGGAGGATTCTCATGTGCAACCTTGCCAAGGGGACTAGAAGAACCATGGCAGACATGGATCCCAATAGCTGCAGGACCATTCTGGCTGGGGCTTTGGACCTGGGAAGTAAGGCTCGAACTTGATTTTGTATGGTTTGAATTCTGTCTGTAGGTAGATAGACCCGCATTTGGTTTGAGTCTATCTCTACCCCTATGAATCTTATTCGTTGAGATGGCCGCAACACAGACTTTGGCCAATTGAAGGTGATTCCAAGGGAATTGTCCAGTGATATAGTGGCTTGTAGGCTCCGCAGAAGTAGATGCTTGGAGGTGGCAGTTAGGAGCCAGTTGTCTAGATACGGAAACACCTGGAATCCTAGACTTCTCAGGTGAGCAGTCACTACTGCCAAGCACTTGGTGAACACCCTGGGGGCTGTGGTGAGACCAAAGGGCAGCGCACGGAACTGAAAATGACTGCCTCCTAGGCTGAAGCGCAGATGTCTCCTGGACGCTTGATGTACCATGATATGATAATACACGTCCTTGAGATCTATGGAGCACATCCAAAACCCTTTCTCCAGCAATGGGAGAATGGTTTGTAGAGTGACCATTCGGAACTTGGACTTTCTGACTGAACGGTTTAGGATGCTGAGGTCCAAAATGGGCCTCAAGTCCCCAGTCTTTTTTGGCACCAAAAAGAATCTTGAGTAAGTCCCTAATCCGATCTGGTCTGCGGGGACCGGTTGGATGACTCCTTTTTGCAGCAGCTTTGAAACTTCTGAGGCTGCGGTATCCCGTTGACTGGGTGGCGGGTCCGGGATTTTTTTGGACTGGGGGGGGGGGGTGAGAGAATGGGATGGAGTAACCTCCAGCGATAATCCGAAGCACCCATCGGTCCTGAGTGATCCCTTCCCAGGCCTTCAGGTGCTTCGAGCAACGGCTCCCGACTGGCTCCGGAGCAGCACAGCCGGGCAATCCCTCAGGGACTATGAAAGGCTGAAGAGCCACGAAAGGACTCGCGGTCTCCAGTGTTGCGAGGGCCTCTGCCGCCTCTGGGACGGCGTCTTCCGGATGAATTTCCCCCTCCTCTGCCTCTGGAAGGGGAACCTTCCTGCTGAGAGGGGTAAGGCTTCTGAGATCTACGGAACCACATTTTCCCTCCTCTTTTAGCCTTGGGATAAGGCCGAAAGGGAGTGGAAAATCGTGCCCCTACGGCAGTCAGAGTCTTACCCTCCTGTTCACAGCGGGTTAGTGTGTCTTTTACCTTGGGTCCAAACAGGGAGGACCCATCAAAGGGGGCGTCGGCAAATGAAGACTTAAAGGCCTCCGCGAAATGACACAGGTGGAGCCAGGCTTGCCTCCGTAGAGCAATGCCTGTACCCGCCGCTCTACTCGCCCCTTCGGCCGCATACGAAATGAGCCTCATGGACGAGTTCGAAATGGACGACATTGTAGCCAGCTGAGAGCCAACCGTCTGGGCCAGCTCCTCAGGTAGGTTACCCAAGAGGGTATCGGATAGCTCCTTAATCAGATCCCTCTGAAATCTGGTGAAGTGCGTCAGGTAGTTCAAGGACCTCAGAGTAAAGTCCGCTGAACTAAGGGTGCGCTTTCAGTACCGATCCATGCTCCTAGACTCCTTATTAGGAGGATGGACGGACGTAGAAGCCTCTGCTACATCTTGCTGGGTAGCAGATGCCACCACCAAAGCATCTACAGCCACACCTTTAGTAAGGAACTCTCTATCAGGGGGCGCCGAGAGAAATTTGTTCGGACGAGCAGGCACCGGTTCCACTGAGTCTGGGTGTTCCCACGCCCTTCGACAGATCAAATCTAAGAGCTCGTCGAAGGGCGGAGACACCCAGGAGGCGGAGGGCTGAGCCCCGAAGGCCTTCAGGAACACCGACTCATCAGCAGAGGGAGGTTTGGACTGCCAGCCGCCTCGCTGTTTTAGGGCTTCTAGGATGTCTGCAAAGGAGACATCATCCGAGGATGACTTAGGGGACCCCTCTGCATCATCAAGATCAGTGTCAGATGTCAAAGACTCATCAGGGGAGTCAGGTGCTTCCTCTTGCACGATCTTTTCCTGGGGGGTTCTTCCGAAGAGGCTTCAGAAGGACCTCCAGGAGGGGGAGAAACCCCGGCGGGGGTGACCTGAGGCCCAGGGGCTCCGCTGTCTAAAGACAGGGGGACTGCCAACGACCCAGTCTCCGTATTCAGGGAGGTAGCTGGGGAAACCGTGGAGGTAGCCAAGGAAGATTTGGCTAAAGCGCTCCTCATAGCCCTGAAGGCGGGACCACCAGAATCCTGGGAGGGTCCCACCTCCGTGGCCACAACAGTGGACGGTACTCCCGCCGCCGACGGACCAAGAGGGAGACTTGGGACCGAGAGGATCAATCCCGAAACCTCCCCCCCCAGGGCCGAAGGAAGAAGTCCGTGTACTGAACTCCGACCCAAGAGCCGGAGTTGGAGCAAGGGTCGGGCCCGACCCTAACACCTCCACAGGTTCCACCAGCACCGGCTCCAACGGTGCCGAAGCTGTTGGAGGAGGAACCACAGCAGGGGAGTGGACCATCGGCTCCGAAGCCAAATGGGCTGGAGCCGAAACTAGCTTTTGGAACACCGGAGACTGGAAGAGTCGAAGGAGCACCCTGTCGATGTCCGAATCAGACATCTTGGATGACCTAGAGGATACCGATCGGGCCCGAACCGATTTCTCCATCGGCGAAGGGGCTCGGGGACCGGCTCCGAAAGGACTCAACAACTATCGGCTCCGAGGAAGATTAAGGAAATTTCCCTCGGTGCCGATAAGGACTTCGGCTCTGAGGGGGAAGAGTCTGAGCCGGTAACCCTGATCGGCTCCAATATCAGTGGAGCCGATGAGGGTGACCGCCTCGATGCCCCAGACCTCGGCTCCGAAACCAGAGGGGTCGAGGCTGGAGGCATCGAGGCAGACCGTTCCGACCTCGGCTCCGAAGTCCGTGGAGCCGATGGAGAAGTCTGCTTAGATTTTTTAGCGGTCGGTTCCGACTGACTGGTCGGAGCCAACGCTTTTTTCTTTTTAGAAGGAGACGGAGAGGAAGATAAAGCCTCCTCGAAGGAAGGCTTGATTAATCCCTTGAGGATTAATTTGTTTTTCCTCTCCTGGAGGACTCTAGAAGAGAACGCGTGGCACACACTACACGACTCCTGTAAATGCTTAGCACCTAAGCAATAGACGCACGAGGCGTGGTCGTCCGTTATGGACATTTTAAAACCACACCTCGTGCATTTCTTAAACCCGGAGGGTTTGTGTTCTTTCGACATAACTGCTTTGCCAAAGAACCAATATATATGAAACAACACTAAACTTCAGTTAAAGAAAGTTCAATACAACAACTTTCACAAAAATTATATATATATATATATATATATATATTTTTTTTTTTTTTTCACCACAGTAACAGACAACAAAGAGTGAAATACAGAAAGAGAGTCAAGACCCTCTAACTTAAACGGGTACTTGACCCAAGAAAAATACACAAACAGCAAAGTAACAGGGGAAGGCCCCTCTAACTAAAACGGGAAACCTTCCCTGACTAAAAAAATTACAAATTCACTAACAGAAATTCACCAAACACACTAATATAACAACAATAGCTGTTAAAACAGCTTTTGGGTTCAAAGTAGGAAATCTGTGACAGGAAAAGCCTAATAAATAGTACTTAGCCCAGCCAATGTTGAGACCACATCTAAGCTTGTTAGCGGCAAACGAGATCTGGGGGATTAGTGGTGGTGCATCCTGGGATAAAGATAGCTCAGCCAATTAGAGGCCTCGCTCTATAGCATAAGCGTGCCGAGTCGGAGCCGAGGGATCGGCTCCGAACCCATCAGTTCAGAATGTAGGCGAGATAGGATCACATAACATCATTATGTTGTGATTGTAAAAAATATGAGTCTCTACCCAAATTTCAGGATAACCTTAAAAAGTTATCCAAAGAATTGACAAACCACGAAAAAATTATCAAAGAAAGAAAGATTAAAAAATTTCACAGAGATTATTCTGACTACCAAAGGGGACGCCCCTTTGAGCTTAATCGTTCTGTCAGATTTGCAGAGGTTGGTCAGGGGCTTACCTCTGGTCGCCCCAAGAAAAGACCAAGATCTATTTTGAAAAATAGGGATTGGTTCAACAACAGCACTTCAGGAGAGGATTCCTCTCTTACAGATTATGACAGCTCAGGGGACAGGGGATCACCACACAAAAAGAAAACAAATAAAAATATCCCTTTAGAAATGGTTCCAAACACAGAGGGGGAAGGAAACATAAGAAAAGACCCATTAGAGCATTCCCTGGAGGGCTTGATCCAGAACTTTCCAACATAAGTCAAGTTGAACAACTCAACCAAAATGTTTTAAATCTATCTAATGCAAGTTTGTCTGGTGATCAACAAATTCTTTTGAATAAAGGGCTTAGTTTTATACCTGGCTTTTTCTCCAATGAATACCACATAGTTACAGATGTTATTGACTTTTGTCGTAGTCTTAACCTCAAGTTGTTTTTTGCAGATGACACATCTCAAAGATCTAATGAATTCAGATTTGGCAAATCTGAATTCCAGCCTCCTATGAACAAGCATGTGTCGATTTTCATGCAGTCAGTTTTCAGAGACCTACATTTTCAAAATTATGGATATACTATGTTGAGACATAATCTTTCACAGCAGGAGAGCATAGCCCTCCAACAGCTACGTAACAACAAGGACATAGTTGTATTACCAGCAGATAAGGGTGGGGCCGTGGTTGTACAAAACAGGAGTGATTATCTTCAAGAGGGTTTATCCCAGTTATCAGATACAGCATGTTACATGAACATGGCCATAGACCCAACCCCGAATTTCAAGCACAAAAATTGACTCTTTCCTGAATCTAGCATGTGAGGAGGGCATCATCAGCAAAAAATGTGTTATACAACTTCCGGTCAAGGACCCCCGTTAGCAGATTATGTATTTACTACCCAAGATTCACAAATCACTAACCAAACCTCCGGGAAGACCAATTGTTTCGGGTAATGGTTCTTTGACCAAACCCTTGTCAGCCTTCCTGACACAACATCTCAAACCTCTTTTGGGTTTGGTCAGGGCAAGGCTACAGGACACTACACAGTTCCTCCAAATCATTGAGGACACACAACTAGAGCCTGGGTGGCTAATGTGTTCACTGGATGTCAAGGCCTTGTATACCAGTATACCACATTGGGCTGGCTTGCAAGCCCTTAAATATTGGTTGGATAGGGCTGGTTTATACTCAACAGGGTTTGATACGTTATTGATTTGCATGTCAGAACATGTACTTAATAAAAATGTTTTTTATTTTCAAGGACAATGCTATTGGCAATTACAGGGTACAGCTATGGGAGCATCTTTTGCTCCCATTTATGCCGACCTGTTTATGGCATTTTTTGAAGAGTGCATGATCTATGATGCAGCTCACAATATATACCTGGTAGAAATGGACATCTGGCGTAGGTACCTGGATGACTGTTGGATGGTATGGCGTGCGGATGTGGGATATTTACATGAATTTGTATAATATCTTAATGGCAACATCTGGGGAACTGAATTTTCTATTACCTTTGACATGTAGACCATTAATTTTCTGGATGCAACTATTTCAAGAAATCATGATCATACCATGGCTACCAGAGTGTTTCGCAAATACCCCCAATACAATACTCTACTGCATGCATCCAGCATGCACCCACGTCATACCATCAGAAATATCCCGGTTTCACAATTTATGCATATAAAACGCCTTAGTTCTACCAAATCAGATTATGATATTGCTAGTCTTGACTTATGTCGCAGATTTGCTAGTAGGGGGTATAACTCTGAATATATCAATACAGCATGGACTCGATCCTCTCAGATGAATAGGAACAGATTGCTACATTATAAGACTCCTTCTGGAGATTCCAGATCATCTACAATCAGATTTATCACAACATATGGTAGGAACTATTATGTGATTAGGGATATTATAAACAGACATTGGAATATCCTACTAGCCAATGAACAACTCGGATCTTTTTTGGGAGAGGAATGTCAATTTTCATATAGGAAAGGCAAAACCTTGGGGTCCCATCTATCTCATTACAAACATATTGGTAGTGGTGGAGCAATTCATAAACAGCTTACAATAATGGGACATGAACTATTGGGTACGCATCCATGTGGCCACTGTGGGTCTTGTAAACAGATTACTAAGTCCCAGCACTTTTCGAGTCGTAACACTAGTAAGGTCAGGAGAGTATACAGAGGAAGAGGCTGGCGAAGAAGAAGTGGGATTGTCAAAGAGATGAAGAAAGTAGACATGAGTATAAGGAGATGAGGTGCATGGCAAAGAGAGAGGTGGCAAAAGCTAAGGATAGGGCATATGGAGAGTTGTACGAGAGATTGGACACTAAAGAGGGAGAAAAGGACCTGTACCGATTAGCTAGACAGAGGGACAGAGCTGGGAAAGATGTGCAGCATGTAAGGGTGATAAAGGATAGTGAGGGAAAGGTACTCACAAGAGAGGAGAGTGTGTTGAGTAGATGGAAAGAGTATTTTGAGAGGCTGATGAATGAAGAGAATGAGAGAGAGAGAAGGTTGGATGATGTGGGGATAGTGAATCAGGAAGTGAAACAGATTAGCAAGGAGGAAGTAAGGGCAGCTATGAAGAGGATGAAGAATGGAAAGGCTGTTGGCCCAGATGACATACCAATGGAAGCATGGAGGTGCTTAGGAGAAATGGCAGTGGAATTTCTAACTAGATTGTTTAATGAAATTTTGGAAAGTCAGAGGATGCCTGAGGAGTGGAGAAAAAGTGTTTTGGTGCCTATCTTTAAGAATAAGGGTGATGTGCAGAGCTGCAGTAACTACAGAGGGATAAAACTGATTAGTCACAGCTTGAAGTTATGGGAAAGAGTAGTGGAAGCAAGGTTAAGAAGGGAGGTCATGATTAGTGATCAGCAGTATGGTTTCATGCCAGGAAAGAGCACTACAGATGCAATGTTTGCTCTGAGAGTGTTGATGGAGAAATACAGAGGTGGTCAGAAGGAGTTGCACTGTGTCTTTGTAGACTTGGAGAAAGCATATGACAGGGTGCCTAGAGAAGAGTTGTGGTATTGTATGAGGAAGTCGGGAGTGGCAGAGAATGCGTAAGAGTGGTACAGGATATGTACGAGGGTAGTGTGACAGTGGTGAGGACTGCAGTGGGAGTGACAGATCCGTTTAAGGTGGAGGTGGGATTACATCAAGGATCAGCTCTGAGTCCTTTCTTATTTGCAGTGGTGATGGACAGGTTGACAGATGAGATCAGACAGGAGGCCCCGTGGACTATGATGTTTGCAGATGACATTGTGATCTGTAGTGAGAGTAGGAATCAGGTTGAGGAGACTCTGGAGAGGTGGAGATATGCTCTAGAGAGCAGAGGAATGAGGGTCAGCAGGGCTAAGACAGAATATATGTGTGTAAATGAGAGGGAGGGTAGAGGAATGGTGAGGATGCAGGGAGTAGAGTTGGTAAAGGTGGACGAGTTTAAGTACTTGGGATCAACAGTTCAGAGTAATGGTGAATGTAGAAGAGAGGTGAAGAAGAGAGTACAGGCAGGGTGGAATGGGGAGAAGAGTGTCAGGAGTGATTTGTGACAGACGGGTATCCGTAAGAGTGAAAGGGAAGGTCTACAAGAGTGTAGTGAGACCAGCTATGTTATATGGGTTGGAGACAGTGGCATTGACAAAAAGGCAGGAGTCAGAGCTGGATGTGGCAGAGTTAAAGATGTTAAGATTTGCAATCGGTGTGACTAGGATGGATAGGATTAGGAATCGGTATATTAGAGGGTCAGCTCATGTTGGACAGTTTGGAGACAAAGCAAGAGAGACGAGATTGCGTTGGTTTGGACATGTGCTGAGGAGGGATGATGGGTATATTGGGAAAAAGATGCTAAGGATGGAGCTGCCAGGTAAGAGGAATAGAGGAAGGCCTAAGATAAGGTTTATGGACGTGGTGAGAGAGGACATGCAGACGGTTGGTGTGACAGAGCAAGATGCAGAGGATAGAAAGAAATGGAAAGAGATGATCCGCTGTGGCGACCCCTAAAGGGAAAAGCCGAAAGAGAATGATGAACACTAGTAAGGTCTTTGACTGCAAAATTTTCGGGAACTGTAGCAGTGATTGGGTTGTTTACCTGGCTTCATGCCATTGTGGGGCATTATATATTAGTCAGACTTCTAGGCCACTAAGGTCACGAATAAATGAACATCGAAGTGACATTAAAAACAAAAGGGAGACTAATGCCTTATATCGACATGTTTCAAAACATCAACAAGCACAGTTTATGTTTATGATCATAGACCGAATAGTGGGTGATCGCAGCAACCCAAAAGGGCGGCATGGTATCCTAAACCACAAGGAAAAGTATTGGATAATCACTTTGGGAGCACTTTTTCCACCTGGTCTCAATGATCATCTTTAACACTTAGTCCATGGAGAATGGTGCATATGGTTTTAACTTCCACTTCATTTATCATCTATGTCAGGTATAACATTTTCTTAATCATTTATTGTAGATCTTATACATACACATTACCTCATGTACATACAATAATATATTATATATATTTCATGGATTATGATATATGTTTGTAGCTTGAGTCGTTCACCATGCCTGTTTTTGAAATGGGCCCTTTACAGTTTCTTTTTTTATATATATTATAGGAGATAAATTATGACAATGGATGTATATATTTCAATTATGTATAACTATAGCCTTTATGGTTCCATAGTTTATCATGATTTTGTTTTTGTGCAGTTTTGAAATTATTTGTTTGGGGTGTTAGACAAATATTAGCCATGGTCTCTGGTATAGTGTTAGCCAGTTTACAATACATCATGTATTATTCATGAGTATCAACAGCACATTCACGTGCTTATTGGTTAGCACTATGTATAAATTTGTATATTTTATTGTGATCTCTATGATTGTTTGCTCAACACTGAAGAAGGCATCATATTGCCGAAACCGGTCTGTTTTTTATTTTTACAATAAAAGTCTGGTTATTCACTATCTTGTTTTGGGTTGCATATTCGACTGCTAAACTTTGCTGGCCATTTTTGTTTAAGGGTACATATAGCAATGTAGCTTTAACATGATCTGGCAAGTTTTGTTCCTTAAGCCAATCATGCCTTCTAAGTACAGACCCAGTGACAGCAGCCCTAAAGACTCTTCTAAAGCATCAAAACCACATTGCAAAGTAGGTTTACCAACTTGTTCGGCAGAATGCATTAACTCTTGCAAATCTTTGTGTTCAGCAGAGTCAGGAATCAACATTTTCTGTTTAAGTAGTCCCATAATATGCTGCTGATACTTTAACATATGAGCCTGGCAATTTAAAGCCCTCAGAAGGGTAGGACTTTTGGCAGTAGTAGCCTTAATGCCTTTTGGTCCTAGGGAAATGGTCTCTGGATCCACAGCAGGATTCTTGAAGAGGAATTTGTGAGAGTCAGGTACTCTGTAGTACCTGCCCGGTTTCCTGGGAGCTGGAAGCAAAGTGCCTGGGGTAAGGCTGGTTTCCAAGAAAACATCATCTACAATCTCCAGAACAAGAGGGATAGCTAGAGGCCTGTGTTGAGGCAGGAGTAAAAATTCTCCAAGTCTCTTTTAAGGCTCAGAACAGTCCTGGCTTTCCCAGCGGAAATGCTCCCTAAGGGTATGCAAGGTTTCACCAAAAGAAAAATCTTCTGGAGGGGATGTAATCCTCTGAATCAGAATCCTCATAAGTAGATAAGGGTAAATCCTGGTAGTCAGAAGGAATAGAGATATCAGACTACTAATCAGAAGAATCAGAAAGAAAATCAGTTCTAGGTCTCTTAGAAGGGGAAGACTGGCTTCCCCTAATTAAGATAATAAGGTCTTCAGTCATTCTAATCATTTGTTTTTGAGGCATATGGGCCTGAGAATGTGGTTTGGTCATCGGTTTTCCAGGCGTAGTGCAAAGCTTTAGGCCTGAAGAATTTGGTATTCTTAGTTTGAAACAAAGTAGTCTGTTTAATATGAAAATCGATAGGCCTGAATACAAGCTCAGAAGCCGGTGCCTGTACAGCGGCTCCGGACCCATCCAAGGTAGAGACATCCACAGGTTCCAAAGTCGAAGAAGCATCTCGTGGCATACCGGACTCCAAATGGGTCTCAGTAGAGGCCTGCAAATCTGTAGTAGTGGGTATCAGGGGCTGCGAAAGCACCTCACTGAGTACTGGCGGACTGCCGACTAGCTTAACAGAAGCATTGTCGGCAGTTTTGGACATATGCGGTCTGTCTCTGTCTTTATCCTTACATTTTTTCGGAAGATCGGTAGTCGGATGGCTTAATGAAGCCATTTCAGAGTACGGAGATAGAGAACGAAAGTATTTAGCTACAAAAATAGCCCGATGAATAGTTTGGGCGTTGAACAAGGCACAAAACCAACAGCGAGGGATGTTGTGGTCTGGGCCTAAACAGGTGACACAGTAAGAATTAAAATCTCTATGAGGTATTTGCTTTCCACAGGCAAGACAATTGTTAATTTTTTATGACATTGGTTAGAACAAGAAAAAAGAATCCCCAACAGGGTACTTATCTTTTTGAAGACTTCAGGTCTGAAACTCGAAAACAAAAATTTCAGGAGTCGGCCGACCGGCACTTGCTTCTGCTTCAGGCACCACACGGCAAGAAAGACGGATGTAATGGCGCTGGCTGCATGTTTTATACCCCTGATGATCTGACGTCATGGAAGAAGCGACAGCATCCAACGCAGAAATCTAAAGACTCTGGTATTCAGGCCGGCTGAGGGCTATCTGCACACAGAAAACACAAATGTGATGACTGCAACAGTGAAACACGAAGATCATCATTGAACTCCTAACCCGATAACTTCGAAAGCAGAGAACATCGAAAATGGAACCTCCGAATAGCAATGGTCGGCCTTTAGGGTTAGGGTTCTGATCTCTTTTGAGACATTACACAGTCATATATTGCCCCTAGTATTCTGGGAGCAGTAGGATAAGAAGCAGCAGCCATGTTGCTATTCGGCCTCAGCTAAGTGCACAGGGAGCAGACATGGAAGGCTTAGTTTTATAGTGTGTACTTACAACACATACTAACACTTTTATGGTATGTAATGAGAACACATCCTAATATGTGTACGACTTCTTTGTATACTAGCACATCTTTACTGGTTCTGGTGCTATACAACCATAGTTTGTACGATATGTTATGCATATGCATCATCTCACAGTGACGTAAGGCTGTCTGTGTTCAGGAAGGCCAACTATGAGCGTCCGGGGTTTCTGTTTTCGATGTTCTCAGCTTTTGCAGATTTCAGTTGTCGAGGTTTAAGGGAAGGCAGAATTGAACAACTATTAAAAAGTAAGAAAAATTACTGTGTAAGTTTTCCTCCTTTAACACATTCAGATGAAAAATATGATGGCTTGTTTTCTTTTCTGATAATATGCGCTAATGTCTTAAGGTGTTAAAAAAAAAAAAAAAAAAAAAAAAGCTGATGGGTGTGGAAAGGATGGACAGGAAAGACACCCTAATGATTAAAAACCTTAAGAAGCAAGTAGTCTCGGGAGTAGAAAGAAATGTTACTCTCTCTACTCTGGAAAGAAAATATACCAGCAAGAATGTTTTAAGAAAGACGCTGGGTCCCATTCAACAGGTTAAGCAATGGCACTCCACCCTTACAAAAGTACAGTTTTGTACCTACCATAAATGTAGATGTCCGAGAGGTATGCATCTGCAGTCCTAACAAATGGGTTGTCCTGGCCTCAGGCAGCCCTTCGGTCGGCCGGATTCCAAAGTCTGGGTCTGGCCTCGGCTGGTGTCGCACTTCACCCGACGTCATAGCTGCAGTTCTTCGGGTATAAAGGCATCAGCCGACACCATTTTCCTCAGTGTTTCTTGCCCCAGATGCCCTCTAGGAAGGCTAAATTTGGATAAATGCAAATGTTTTCAAACAGAGAGCAAATAGAAATAAACATGTATATACATATATACAAACAAATACACCATAATAGATTCCCCCAGCTAGCTACTAGATGGGCAAATACCCTAGGAGTACCACAGAGGGGAAGGAGGGTGGGTAATCCTGACTGCAGATGCATACCTCTCGGACATCTACATTTATGGTAGGTACAAAACTGTACTATGTCCTTCAAGGATGCATCTGCAGTCCTAACAAATGGGTAGAATACCATAGCCAAACTGGGGGAGGAGGCCCTAACAAGATTATGGTGTAGTTAAGATCCCTTGCAAAACAGCAGTGGCAAAACCTGCTCGGGATCTGGAGTATAAGGGTAGATTATAATGCTTGGCAAATGTATGCACGGAGCTCCAAGTAGCAGCCTCTAAAATGTCTTTTGTAGCCACTCCTCGTAAAAAAGCTGTAGTAGCGGCTGTAGCCCTTGTGGAGTGAGGTCTGATATTTTCTGGAGTTACCTTTCCATGATAAGAATAACAAAATCTAATGCAATTTCCTATCCATTTTGAGATTGTCTGTTTTGAAATTGCTTTTCCTTCCATTCCTGTGGCATATGCTACCAGAAGCTGGTCAGTTTTTCTATTGTTCTTGGTTCTGTCCAGGTAGTAGCGCAATTGCCTATGCACATCCAAGGTATGCAGCAGTCTTTCCCCCCTGTTCTGTGGGTTGGGGAAGAATGTAGGTAGGTGGATTGCTTGGTTTAAAGATACTCTGGAGACCACCTTTGGCATAAAGGTAGGATTAGTTCTCATGGATACTCTATCCTGATGGAAGATAAGGAAGGGTTGCACTGCCATTAATGCCTGTAATTCAGAAACCCTTCTTGCTGAAGTGACTGCAAGCAGGAAAGCAGTTTTCCATGATAAGTACTGTAATTCTGCTGTTACTGCTGGTTTGAAAGGGGGAAGTGTCAACTTTTCTAGCACAAAGTTTAAGTCCCATGTAGGTAATGGTGGCTTCCTTGGTGGCTTTACATTTTTGATTCCTCTCAGAAACTGCCTGAGTAAAGGATGAGAGAAAACTGGAGGATCCATGTTGTATTCTGCTGAAATAGCTGACGCATGAATCTTAATGGAAGAGTAAGACAGGCCATTGTGGAAAAGCTCTGCTAAGTATTCCAGGATGTTAGCTATATTTACCAGTGCTACATTCTGCCCTTTTGCTGCACTCCAAAGGAGATATCTTTTCCATTTCGCTGAGTAAGTTTTTCTTGTTGAGGGTCTGCGAGCTTCCAAGATAATGTCTTTAACCCTTTGAGATAATTCTGGGTTATTTTGTCTTATGCAATTCTCCAAGCAGCTAGCTGCAGTGTTTTCAGGTTCGGATGCAGGGTTTTGTAGTTGTTCTGTGTTAGCAGTAAAGGAACCAGGGGTAGAGGCCATGCGTGTTCCTGAGACATACTCCTCAGTAGTGGGTACCAGTGCTGCCTCGGCCAGTCTGGAGCTATCAGGATGATCTTCGGGTGGTCTTCTTTGATCTTCAATAGCACCTTGTGCATCAGAGGAAGAGGTGGGAATGCATATGCTGTCAGGTTTTCCCAACTGAAAGATAGGGAGTCCACCTTCCAAGCAAGTGGGTGGTATGTCCTTGTGCAGAATTTTTTCAATTGGTGATTGTGTGGGGATGCGAATAAGTCTATTTCTGGTAGTCCCCATTTCCTTGTGATGGATTTGAAGATGTCTGGATGCAGCATCCATTCGTGGGCATCCGTGGTAGTCCTGCTTAAAATGTCTGCTAGTATGTTTTCTTTTCCTGGCACAAATATTGCCTTGAGCTGTATGTTGAGGCTTAGGGCCACATTCCAGAGATCCATTGCCATCCGGCATAGAGGATATGAATGTGTGCCTCCCTGTTTGTTGATATACCACATAACTGTGGTGTTGTCCGTCCTTATCAGTAATTGTCCCTGTTGGAGAAACGGTCTGAATGCCTGAATTGCCAGTTTTACTGCCAGCATCTCTTTTTGGTTTATATGTAGGTTCAGCTGGTCTTGTGTCCATAAGCCTTGTATGCACTTGTCCAGCATGTGTGCCCCCCAACCGAGGTCTGAGGCATCTGTGGTGATAGTCTGGCTTGGTTGAGGGCTGTGGAAGGGCAGTCCTTTGTTCAATTGGCAGGCCTGAGCCCACCATCGGAATTCTTTCTTCAGGCATGGAATTATTGGAATCTGGGTTTCTAGGCTGTGCTTGTGCTGAGACCATAAATTCCTGAGGTACAATTGCAACTTCCTCATATGTAGTCTGGCATGTGGGATCAATATTATGCAGGATGCCATGTAACCCAGGGCTTGCAGGACTTTCCTTGCTGTAAGCTGGTTCTGCGCTGTTAATGCCATGAAGTAGAGTGGAAGGTGCTTTTGTTTTTCTGCTGTGAGGGATGCCATTTGATTTGATGTATCCAGTTCTGCACCCAAGAAAGTTATCCTTTGGGATGGCAACAGCCTTGACTTTTTTATATTGACTGTGTATCCCAAGGCTTGCAGTAGATGAATGACCCTTTTCAAGTCTTTTGTTAATTTGTTTTTGTTGTCCGCTTGTAACAGGCAGTCGTCCAGGTAAGGGTAAATTTGAATTCCCTGAAGCCTGCAATGAGCAATTACTGATGCCAGGCATTTCGTGAATGCTCTGGGCGCAGTAGATAAGCCAAAAGGCAATGCTGAGAATTGATAATGCTCTGATCCTGCAAGAAATCTGAGGTATCTTCTGCAATTTGGTCGTATGGGGACGTGCAGGTATGCCTCCTTGAGATCTAGAGTTACCAGCCAAGACTCCTTGCCCAGCATGGGAAGAAGCTGCTGTAGAGTCAGCATTTTGAATTTTGGGACAATGAGGTATGTGCTCAGTGCAGACAGGTCTAGAATAGGCCTCCATTGATTTTCCTTCCTTGGCACTAGGAAAAGTCTGGAGTAAAATCCTCGTCCTTGTTCCATGGATGGTACCTTTTCTATAGCTCTCATCCTTTTTAAGTTGTCTATTTGTTCTAGGGCGTTTGCCATTTGATTTGGAGGTAGGTTTGGCATTCCTCTCTTCCTTGGTAGAGTATGGAAGTGAAACCTGTAACCTTTGTCTATTGTCTGTAAAATCCATTTGTCTCCTGTAATGCAATGCCAGTTTACTGAGAATAAGGCTAGCTTTCCGCCTAAGGGTGCTTCTAGTTGTTCCCTGGTAGGCGGCTTCAGAGCCAAGTCACGGTGATTGTCCTGTGGAAGTGGTAGTGGCTGGATCTGCAGCAGTACTTTGCTAGTTGCTAGGCTGCCACTGACATCCCCTGTAGGCACCTCTGAATTGACCTCTGCCTCTTGTGCGCCTATTCCTGCCTCTCTGTGCTCTGTTGGTGTCTGGAAAGGACCAATTCTTGGAAGGCCAGTTCCTACTAAACCTTGGAGGCTGGACCTGTAAGAAATCCTTGACTGTCTGGACAGATTTTGCTTTCTCTTCCACCTTCTTCAGCACTTGCTGTGCAGGAGAGCCAAACAAATTGTGTTTATCCATGGGAGCATCTAGGAGCTTTGATTTTACATGGTCTGGTAAGGACTGCTCTTTTAACCATGCATGCCTTCTAATCACTGTACCAGTCATAGCTGATCTAAAGGAGGCCTCCAGTGCATCATAGCCGCATTTTAAGGAATGATTACTGACCTGTTGTATGTTATGTACCATGTCCTGCAGAGACTTTCTATCTAAAGGTTCAGGTGAGGACAGCTTTTTAGATAACTGATCTAACATAAATTCCTGATACTGAATCACGTGGAATTGACAGTTTAAGGCCCTAGCCGAAAGAGTAGCAGAAGTATAAACCTTTTTACCCCATCTCTCCAAGGCCCTAGATTCCCTTTCAGAGGGGAGTGGGTTTTTGGCAGAGGTATCTGCTACCGCCTTGGGGCCCTGTGAAATAGTTTCAGGATCTGCAAAGGGAGCCTTATACAAGTGATTATGTGTGTCCGGAACCCTGTAGTATCTGTCGGGCTTAGCAGGGGCCGGAGGGAGTGAATCAGGGGCAGTACAAGCATCATTAAATGCATCATCCACAACAGTAAGTACTGGAGGAATGGCTAAAGGCCTATGCTGTGGCAAATGCAAAAAGGTCCTAAGCCTTTTCCTAGAGTCTGAGAAATCCTGACCCTGCCATTGAAACTGTTCCCTCATAGCATGCAAGGTTTCCCCAAAAGAAAATTCCTCAGGAGGAGAGGCAGAAGGAATGGAGTCTTCTGCATCAGAGTCCTCATATGGAGAATAAGGGCCCTCAGGAGGGTTTGTATTTTCCGACTCATCTGAGAAGTAATCAGAAGAAACTGGCTCAGGGGGTTCTGCTCTAGGCCTCTTCTCTGGAGGGGGTTGAGAGGCCCTATCAGGGTGAGACTGGGTTCCCCTGATCAAAGAAATGAGATCCTCTGCTAGACTAAGCATTTGAGAACTAGAGCTAGGCCTGTGAGAGGGGGCTTTAGTAGGCACGGCCTTGGAAGATTTTGCTGCTTTAGCCCTGGCAAAGGCCTTAATTGACATGGATGCAGGGGGCCTAGCAGCACCACGTGCAGGAGAAGATACATCTAGGGGAATTGTATCAGATAATTCCTGAGAAACTGTAAGGGCAGGAGGTATTTCAGTAGCAGATTCAGCCATGCTGGAAGAGGCCTCGGTAGGAGGCAAGCTTTCGGCCGAAGGAAGAACCGCAGAGTCGGTTTCAGCCGAAACCGAGACACTCGCGGTTGGCTTAACCGCGGTTTCGGCCGAAACCGCGGACCGCGAGTGTCGGCCCTTTTCCTTACGCTTTTTAGCTAAATGTGAAGTCGGAGTCTCCGACGGCATGATATAAGCAAAAGCGGAGCCGAAAAACTCCTCTGCAAACTCCGACCGACGTCTAACGTCCGTCGGTTGAAGGAAGCACAGGCTAAACAAGCTGCTACGTCGTGGTCTGGGCCTAAACAAGGTAGGCAGTAAGAGTGGAAGTCTTTATGAGGTATTTGTTTCCCGCAAGTTAAACAATTATTCACTTTTTCTGACATCGGCTGAGGCAAGAAAGAGTCCCCAACGGGGTACTTAGCTTTTTAGAAGTCTTCGGTAGTAGAAATCTCTGGATCTGACCGACCGGCACTTGCGAACAGCTTCTGCTTCGGCCACGCGCAAGAAAGACTGGGGAAAATGGCGTCGGCTGATGCCTTTATACCCGAAGAACTGCAGCTATGACGTCGGGTGAAGTGCGACACCAGCCGAGGCCAGACCCAGACTTTGGAATCCGGCCGACCGAAGGGCTGCCTGAGGCCAGGACAACCCATTTGTTAGGACTGCAGATGCATCCTTGAAGGACATCAAAATTATCTTGATATCTAAACATAATAGAAGCACAGAATTACTGCGCAATATTTAATGTAAGCTACCACTCTCCATCAGTACCATAATTTTACTGTAATCACTGCTTCAGTTAGCCCTTACTTAATAGCCCAGTCGGAAAATTAGAACTGGTATCCCTATTTTATTTCTGATACGGAATCCCTTCTTCCACAAAAATGAATTCTCGGTGCACTGCAAATTCTGTTTTTCATTGATGACATGCACCAGCATACTGACAATACATCTTAAGTAATTAAGCAGATGATTCAACTCTTTGTTTATATAGTACGCACTAGCCAAAACATAAGCACAGCTACAAGCATTGTTCAATAAATTAGAAGACTGCAGCAACAAAAATCATGTTATTCTTAATGAGACGGAAAAAACTACCTGTAGTAGTAAACAAAAATTAAACTCCAACTTTAAAAAGCTCTACAACTAAATGCAAATATAATCTCTAATATTAAAAAGTACCTTGGCATCACCATCATCAATAACCTATCATTAATACAGCACATGAACACTGAAGCACAAGGAAAAAAATGGAAATATATACAATCTTGGCCTGCTTGCTGCAGAAATGAAACTGGCCAAAACCTTACCACTACCAAAATTGCTACATAGACCCATAGCTATGGACAAACTGAACAGAGGTTTAATCAACTTACTCAATGCCACATACAACAGAATTGACAATTTTGCTACAAGTAAACCACACTACTCTCACCACTAAACATTAACTGCATAACCCCTGTAAACAGTTACATACACGCAAAAAAGAGTTATGTACTTAACATAAGTTGGAATCTGTGCTATCCAGTGTCATTACTCATCACAGATGGGTCTTGAATCCAACCTCCAATCCAAGACGGCAACTAATGGACTGATCCAAAGCTCATGCTCCTCTCATTCCCACAATCCCCTGGTGACTTCTAACCCTCAGATCGGGTTTGCTGAACAAACAGAAGAGCAGTACATTCAGCGTACGAAAAACAAACTATTCAAAGATGGAATCATCCAGCTCTACTAGATCCTCAGAAGGCAGGGGGAAGGAGGGAAGGAATATGATGAATGACGACATTGGACAGCACAGATTCCAAGTTATGGTAACTACATAACTCTATCTGACACTATCCGTGTCATTATTCATCACGGATCGGTCAGAATCCCCAGCTACTATGAGTCCTGGGTGGCAGCAAGGAAGGATATGCCGGAGCACAGAAGAACCAAAGGAAGCCCTGTTCCTAGACACCAGATCCAGCTTATAGTGCGAAACAAAGGTGTGGGGATTAGACCAAATAGCAGCACCACAAATCTTATCCAAGGAAAGTTTAGCTAAGAAAGCTGATGACGTAGCCACAGACATAGTAGAATGGGACTTAACTGGTCTGGACAACTCCATGAGTTTGCTATGACATATGAAGGAGATGCAAAGTACAGTTTTGTACCTACCATAAATGTAGATGTCCGATAGGTATGCATCTGCAGTCATAACAAATGGGTTGTCCTGCCTGAGGCAGCCCTTCAGTCGGCCGGATTCCAAAGTCTGGGTCTGGCCTCAGCTGATGTCGCACTTTCCCCGACGTCAGAGCGTTTGGGGTATAAAAGCATCAGCCGACGCCATTTTCCTCAGTTTTTCTTGCCCCAGGTGCCCTCTAGGAAGGCTAAATTTGGATTAATGCAAAAAAGTTCCAAACATTTGCAAAATTATAAAAATATATACATGTATATACAAACAAATACACCATAATAGATTCCCCCAGCTAGCTAAAAGAGGGGTAAGTACCCTAGGAATACCACAGAGGGGTAGGAGGGAGGGTAACCCTGACTGCAGATGCATACCTATCAGACATCTATATTTATGGTAGGTACAAAACTGTACTATGTCCTTCAAGGATGCATCTGCAGTCATAACAAATGGGTAGAATACCATAGCCAACCTGGGGGAGGAGGTACTAAGAAAAGGATGGTGTAGTTAAGATCCCCTGCAGGACTGCAGTAGCAAAACCTGCTCTGGATCTGGAGTATAAAGGTAGATTGTAATGTTTGGCAAATGTATGCACGGAGCTCCAAGTAGCAGCTTCTAAAATGTCCTTGGTAGCCACCCCTCGTAGGAAGGCTGTAGTGGTGGCTGTGGCCCTTGTGGTATGAGGCCTGATGTTTTCAGGAACTGTCTTTCCATGAAAGGAGTAACAAAATCGAATGCAATTTCCTATCCATTTTGAAATTGTCTGTTTGGAAATTGCCTTTCCTTGCACCCCAGAAGCATATGCTACAAATAGTTGGTCAGTTTTTCTGCTAGTTTTAGTTCTGTCCAAGTAGTAGCGTAGTTGTCTGTGTATATCCAGGGTGTGCAGCAGTTTCTCCCCTCTATTCTGTGGATTTGGGAAGAACGTAGGCAAGTGAATAGCTTGGTTCAAGGATACCCTAGATACCACCTTTGGCATAAAAGTAGGACTGGTTCTTAGTGAAACTCTGTCCTGATGGAAAATAAGAAATGGCTGTACTGCCATTAATGCTTGTAACTCAGATACGCTTCTTGCTGAAGTTATTGCCAGAAGGAATGCAGTTTTCCAAGACAGAAACTGTAGATCCGCTGATGCTGCTGGTTCAAAAGGAGGAAGTGTCAGTTTCTCCAGCACAAAGTTGAGATCCCAAGTAGGTAGAGGGGGTCTTCTTGGAGGTTTAATATTTTTGATCCCTCTCAGAAATTGTCTGAGGGAGAGGGTGTGAGAAGATAGGTGGATCCACATTGTATTCTGCTGAAATTGCTGAGGCATGAATCTTAATGGAAGAACAGGACAGGCCATTGTGGAACAATTCTGCTAAGTATTCCAGAATATGTGTTATGCTTGCCACTGTCACATCTGAGCCTTTTGATGTGCTCCAAATGAGAAATCTTTTCCATTTAGCTGAGTATGTCTTCCTTGTGGAAGGCCGGCGAGCTTCCAAGATAATGTCCTTCACTCTCTGTGATAAAACAGTAGTATTTAAGGAATTTTCCAGGCAGTTAGCTGCAATGTTTTCAAGTTGGGATGCATGATCTTGAAAGTGTTCTGCGTCAGAAGAGGCCATAGGGGGAGAGGCCATGTTTTTTCTTGAGACATGCTCCTCAGTAATGGATACCAGTGTTGCCTTGGCCAGTCTGGAGCTATCAGTATCACTCTTGGCTGTTCCTCCCTGATCTTCAGTAGAACCTTGTACATTAATGGGAGAGGTGGGAAGGCATATACTTTTAGAGCTTTCCAGCTGAAAGAGTCCACCCTCCAAGCTTGTGGGTGGTATTTCCTTGAGCAGAATGTCTTCAGTTGATGGTTGAGGGGGGAGGCGAATAGATCTATCTCCGGCATTCCCCATGCCTTTGCTATGAGTTGGAAGATGTCCGGGTGCAGCATCCATTCGTGTGCATCCATGGTAGTTCTGCTTAAGCTGTCTGCCAGTGTATTCTCTTTTCCTGGCACGAACTGGGCCTGTAGTTGGATATTGAGTTTCAGGCATAGTTCCCATAGATTCATAGCTAGCCGGCATAGGGAGTAAGAGTGTGTGCCTCCCTGCTCGTTTATGTACCACATGACCATGGTGTTGTCTGTCCTTATTAACAGGTGTCCTTGCTGGAGGAAGGGTTTGAAAGCCTCGATTGCATGCATCACTGCCAGCATTTCCTTTTGGTTTATGTGCATGCTTAGCTGCCCTTAAGACCATAGGCCTTGGATACATTTGCCCCCCATGTGAGCTCCCCATCCTCGGTCTGAAGCGTCCGTGGTGATGGTTTGTCTTGTTTTTGGTTTGTTGAAAGGCAACCCTCTGTTGGACTGGCAGGCCTGAGCCCACCACAGAAATTCCTTTTGAAGGCAAGGAATGATTGGTATCAGGGTTTCTAAACTGTGACAGTGTTGAGACCATACACTCCTTAGGTACCATTGTAATTTTCTCATGTGCAGCCTGGCCTGTGGTATCAGAATTATGCAGGATGCCATGTAACCCAGGGCCTGCAGGATTTTCCTTGCAGTAAGCTGAGTTTGTCTTGTCAGAATCATGAAGTAATCTGGAAGTTGTTTTTGTTTTTCTTCTGTGAGAAAGGCCATTTGGGTGGTTGTATCCAGATCTGCACCCAAAAAGGTTATGCTTTGGGATGGCACAAGTCTTGACTTTTGGATGTTAACTATGTAACCCAAGGCCTGTAGCAGGTGGATGGCATAGGCCAAGTCCTTTATCAAATTTCCCTTGTTGCCCGCTTGTATTAGGCAGTCGTCCAGATATGGGTAGATTTGAATCCCCTGAAGTCTGCAGTGTGCAATTACTGATGCCAGGCATTTCGTGAATACTCTGGGCGCAGTAGATAAGCCAAAGGGCAATGCTGAGAATTGATAATGCTCTGATCCTGCAAGAAATCTGAGGTGTCTTCTGCAGCTGGGTCGAACAGGGACGTGCAGGTATGCCTCCTTGAGATCTAGAGTCAACCAGCCAAGACTCCTTGCCCAACATGGGAAGAAGTTGCTGTAGGGTCAGCATCTTGAATTTTGGCACAATGAGGTAAGTATTCAGTGGGGACAGGTCGAGAATAGGCCTCCATTGATTTTCTTTTCTTGGTACAAGGAATAGTCTGGAGTAAAATCCTTGGCCTTGTTCTGAAAGTGGTACCTTTTCTATAGCTTTCATCTGAAGCAAATTGTTGATCTGCCTTAAAGCCTCTGCTCTCTGATTTGGTGGAAGGTTTGGCATTCCGTTTCTTTTTGGCAAAGTGTGGAAGTGGAACCTGTATCCTTTGTCTATTATTTGCAGTGTCCATGTGTCCCTTGTAATGTAATGCCAGTTTTTTGAGAATAAAGCCAGCTTTCCGCCCAAGGGTGCTTCCAGTTGATCCCTGGTAGATGGAATCAGAGTAAAGTCATTGAGCCTGTCCTGGTGTAGTAGTTGTAGTTGCTGCTGTTGCACTACTGCTTTGGTTGTCAGGCTGCCACTGACTGCCTCTGTAGGAGCCCTTCGATTGGCCTCTGCCTCTAGGACGTCTGTTCCTGCCTCTCTGGGCTCTGTCCGAGTCTGGAAAGGACCAATTCTTAGTAGGCCAGTTTCTGCTGAATCTCGGTGGTTGTACTTGCAGGAAATCCTTAACTGTTTGCACAGATTTTGCCTTTTCTTCAACCTTCTTTAAGATCTCCTGAGCAGAGGAGCCAAATAAATTTTGTTTCTCCATTAGAGCATCCAGGAGTTTAGCTTTAACATGGTCTGGCAAAGATTGTTCCTTCAGCCAGGCATGCCTACGAATAACTGCCCCAGTCATAGCTGACCTAAATGAAGCCTCCAATGCATCATAGCCACATTTTAAGAAATGATTACTAACCTGTTGCGAGTTGTGTACCAAATCCTGAAGGGATTTACGGTCAAGGGGTTCAGGAGAAGAAAGTTTCTTATTCAGCTCATCTAACAAATACTCTTGGTACTGTATCATATGAAATTGACAATTTAATGCCCTGACAGAAAGAGTTGCAGAAGTATATACCTTCGTTCCCCATCTCTCTAAAGCTCTAGGCTCTCTTTCAGAGGATAGAGGATTTTTGGCAGTGGCGGCCGCAACCCCTTTAGGGCCCTGAGAAATAGTTTCTGGGTCTGCACAATGGGCTTTATACAGATGGAAATGAGAATCCGGGACCCTGTAGTATCTATCAGGTTTGGCAGGGGCCGGAGGAAGAGTGTCAGGGGCTGTACTGACATCATTGTACACATCATCAATTACATACAAAACAGGAGGTATAGCTAAGGGCCTATGTTGAGGCAAATGCAAAAAGGTCCTTAATCTTTTTCTAGAATCAGAGAATTCCTGACCTTGCCATTGAAAATGCTCTCTCATGGAGTGTAGAGTCTCACCAAAGGAAAACTCTTCAGGAGGGGAGGCCGAAGGGATAGATTCCTCAGCATCTGAATCCTCATAAGGCGAATAAGCCTCCTCCTGGTGGTCTGACAACTCAGATCCATCCGTGGACTCATCTGAAGAGTGTGGGTCAGAGGGGTCAGTCCTGGGCCTTTTGTCTGGTGGAGGGTGAGAGGCCCTGTCTGGGTGAGGTTGTGAACCTCTAATTAAAGAAATAAGGTCCTCTGCAAGGCTGAGGATCTGAGAACTAGAGGTAGGCCTCTGGGAGGTAGTCTTAGGAGGCAAAGCTTTAGAAAGTTTAGCAGCTTTAGCTCTAGAAAAGGCCTTAATGGACATGGAAGCAGGGGGCCTAGCTGCTCCATGTGCAGGAGTAGAAATGTCCAAAGGTATGGTGTCGGACATTTCCTGGACACTGGTTTCGGTAGGTAGCTCGGTAGCCGACTCAGCCGGGGCCTCCCAGGCCGCGGTGGTCGGTTGAATGGATTCGGAAGTAGGAATCTCCGAGGACTCTGTTTCGTCCGAAACCGAGGCACTCGCGGTAGGCCTTACCGTGGTTTCAGCCGAAACCGCGGGCCGCAAGTGTCAGTCCTTGTCCTTCCGTTTTTTAACCAAATGCGAAGTCGGAGTCTCCGACGGAATTTTATATGCAAAACTGGCCCCAAAAAATTCCTCTGCAAACTCCGACCGACGCCTAAGAGTTCGTCGGTTGAAGGAAGCACAGGCAGAACAGGCCGATACGTCATGATCTGGGCCTAAGCAAGGAAGGCAATAGGAATGGAAATCCTTATGAGGTATTTGTTTCCCACAAGTTAAACAATTATTTATTTTGTCTGACATCGGCTGAGGCAAGAAAGAGTCCCCAACGGGGTACTTAACTTTTTTCGAAGTCTTCGGTAGCTGAATTCATTGGATCTGACCGACCGGCACTTGCGAACAGCTTCTGCTTCGGGCACCGCGCGGCAATAAAGACTGAGGAAAATGGCGTCGGCTGATGCTTTTATACCCCAGACGCTCTGACGTCGGGGAAAGTGCGACATCAGCAGAGGCCAGACCCAGACTTTGGAATCCGGCCGACCGAAGGGCTGCCTGAGGCAGGACAACCCATTTGTTACGACTGCAGATGCATCCTTGAAGGACATCTAGCAAATCCATCTGGAAATAAGTCACTTTAGAAAATGCCAGGCCCTTTCTATTTTGAGAAAAAGCCACGAAAAGCTGGTCTGACTTCCAAACTTCCACAATCCTTTTCAGACAGAAAAGTAATTGCTTATGAACATCTAAATAATGCAACATGTAGTCTCCTTTATTAGAATAGTTCTACTGATTGACTGAGGTTAACCTCCAAAGCCACTTTCGGAATGAACTAAAGGTTTGAACTAACGGACACCCTATACTTGTGAAGACCATAAATGGAGGTTTAATGCTTACAGCCTGCAGCTCCAAGACTCTTCTGGCAGAAGTAGTGGCCACTAAAAACCCCGTTTTTCAAGACAAGAACTTAATATTGCAAGAAGCAGCTGATTTTAAAAGGGCTTTTGTGTCAGATTGCAGCACCAAGGTCAAATCCCAAGCAGGGAAGGATCTTTAATAGGCGGTCTAAGGAGAAAGTACAGTTTTGTACCTATCATAAATGTACATGTTCTAGTGTAAACACTGCTGCAGTCATTACACTTGGGCTATCCTGCCATTAGGCAGTCCCCGCAGTCGGCCAGAGTTCCAAAGTCTTGGTCCGGCATCGGTTGCTGTCACCTCCTCCCTGACATCAGTGCGACAGGGGTATTACAAGATGCAGCCGATGCCATTTTCTTCAGTTTTTCTTGCCCCAGATGTCAAGTCCCCCAAATAGGTAGGCAATTCAAATTGCTAGTAAAAAATACAAAAGAAAAGCAAACAACCATTTTTAGATTCTAGCAAATACTCCCCAGAAGTAATAAAGGATAGATGCCCTATAAGTACCAGAAAGTAAGAGGGGAAGGAGGGAGGGTACCTGGACTGCAGCAGTGTTTACACTCGAACATCTACATTTATGGTAGGTACAAAACTGTACTATGTTTATCGTGTTACACTGCTGCAGTCATTACACTTGGGTGGAATCCCAAAGCTGAGGTAGGGAGGCTGGATCTATAAGGCATTAGGGGTGGCTATAAGGCCCTGCAGTACAGCAGTGGCAAAGCCACCTCTGGATTTGGAGTATAAAGGCAAATGATAATGCTTGGTGAAGGTATGCACAGAACTCCATGTTGCTTCTTCCAAACTATCCTTGGTAGGTACTCCTCTGAGGTAGGCAGTTGAAGTGGCTGTTGCCCTGGTGGAGTGAGACCTAACGCTGCTAGGTAAAGGTTTCCCATGGTGGGTATAGCAGAAACGTATACAGTGTCCTATCCATTTTGAAATAGTCTGCTTTGAAATGGCTTCTCCCTGTGCTCCTGCAGCGTATGCTACCAATAATTGCTCAGATTTTCTGAAAGCTTTGGTTTTGTCCAAGCAGAAGCGTAACTGTTTGTGAATGTCCAAAGAATGTAGCAGTCTCTCCCCTTTGTTCTATGGTTTAGGATAAAAAGTTGGCAAGTGAATAGTTTGGTTTAGAGCCACACTTGATACCACCTTTGGCATAAACGTAGGGTTAGTTCTTAAAGACACCCTCTCCTGGTGGAAGACTAGGAAAGATTCCACTGCCATTAGTGCCTGTAATTCTGAAACTCTTTGTGCTGATGTTATTGCCAGTAGCAGAGCAGTTTTCCAAGAGATGTATTTTAATTCTGCTGTGTTAGCTGGCTCAAAAGGAGGTAAAGTTAATTTTTCCAAAGCAAAGTTATGGTCCCAAGTTGGTGTTGGTGCTCTACGGGGCGGTCTTACGTTTTTAGCCCCTCTGAGCTATTGTTTGAGCAAAGGATTAGAAAAACTTGGTGGAATCGTGTTGTAATGAGCAGAGATAGCCGAGGCATGGATCTTGATGGATGAAAAAGAGAGGCCCTTGTCCAGCATCTCAGTTAAGTATTGAAGTATCTGAGGAATGTTTGGGACAAGAGGGTCAAGGCTGTGCGCTTGGTTCCAGGCACAGAATTTCTTCCATTTATCCGAGTATGCTTTCCTGGTGCTAGGCCTTCTGGCCTCCAGAATGACATCCATAACAACTTTGGAGAGAGCCATTGCTTGCTTGACTAAGGAATTTTCCATGCAGCTAGATTTAAGGTCTTTAGCTGGCTGTGAAGTATCTGATTTTTGTGCTGTGTCAGCAACTGTGGGATTTGAGGCAAAATCCACGGTGGTTCTTGTGCTAAGTTCTTTAAGATCGGGTACCAGTGCTGGCGTGGCCAGTCTGGTGCAATCAGGATAATTTTTTACTCTTCCTGCCTGGCTTTTGAGTACTTTTGGAAGGAGAGGCAAAGGAGGGAAAGCGTATACTTGTAGTTTTTTCCAGTTGAATGAGAGGGCATCCACTTTCCATACTTGTGGATGGTAGCTCCTTGTGCAGAATTACTGTAATTGGCAGTTGTTTGGGGAAGCAAACAGATCTATGTCCAGGCTCCACCATTTTTGTGTTATCATTGTGAATATTTGTGGGTTCAGTCCCCATTCGTGTGGGTCCATAATGTTTCTGCTTAGATTGTCTGCCAGTGTGTTCTTCTCTCCTGGCAGGAATTGTGCTTGCAGATGAAAGTACAGTTTTGTACCTACCATAAATGTAGATGTCCGATAGGTATGCATCTGCAGTCATAACATATGGGTTGTCCTGCCTCAGGCAGTCCTTCTGTCGGCCGGATTCCAAAGTCTGTGTCTGGCCTCGGCTGATGTCGCACTTTCCCCGACGTCAGAGCTTCTGGGGTATAAAGGCATCAGCCGACGCCATTTTCCTCAGTGTTTCTTGCCCCAGATGCCAGGTGCCCTCTAGGAAGGCTAAATTTGGATAAATGCTGAAAAGTTCCAAACAGTAGCAAATTATATACATATATATATACAAACAAACAAATACACCATAACAGATTCCCCCAGCTAGCTGAAAGAGGGGTAAGCACCCTAGGAATACCACAGAGGGGAAGGAGGGTGGGTAATCCTGACTGCAGATGCATACCTATCGGACATCTACATTTATGCTAGGTACAAAACTGTACTATGTCCTTCAAGGATGCATCTGCAGTCATAACATATGGGTAGAATACCATAGCCAAACTGGGGGAGGAGGTACTAAGAGAAGGATGGTGTAGTTAAGATCCCCTGCAGAACTGCAGTTGCAAACCCTGCTCGTGATCTGGAGTATAAAGGTAGATTGTAATGCTTGGCAAATGTATGCACGGAGCTCCAAGTAGCAGCTTCTAAAATGTCCTTGGTAACCACCCCTCGTAGGAAAGCTGTAGTGGTGGCTGTGGCCCTTGTGGAATGAGGCCTGATATTTTCAGGAGCTGTCTTTCCATGAAAGGAGTAGCAAAAACGAATGCAATTGCCTATCCATTTTGAAATTGTCTGTTTGGAAATTGCTCTTCCTTGCACCCCAGTTGCATATGCTACAAAAAGTTGGTCAGTTTTTCTGTTGGTTTTAGTTCTGTCCAGATAGTAGCGTAGTTGTCTGTGTATATCCAAGGTGTGCAAAAGTTTTTCTCCTTTGTTCTGTGGGTTAGGGAAGAAAGTAGGCAAATGAATAGCTTGGTTCAAGGATACCCTGGATATCACCTTTGGCATGAAAGTAGGATTGGTTCTCAGTGACACTCTATCCTGGTGGAAAATAAGAAAAGGCTGCACTGCCATTAATGCCTGTAACTTGGATACTCTTCTTGCTGAAGTGATTGCCAAAAGAAAAGCAGTTTTCCAAGATAAAAACTGTAGGTCTGCTGATGCTGCTGGTTCAAAAGGAGGTAGTGTCAATTTTTCCAGCACAAAATTGAGATCCCATGCAGGTAGAGGGGGTCTCCTTGGAGGTTTAACATTTTTGATCCCTCTCAAAAATTGTCTGAGCAGAGGGTGAGAGAAGATAGGTGGATCCATATTGTAATCTGCTGAAATTGCTGAAGCATGAATCTTAATGGAAGAATAAGACAGGCCACTGTGGAACAATTCTGCTAAGTACTCTAGGATGTGTGCTAGGTTTGACACTGTAACATCTGTGCCCCTTGATGTGCTCCAAATGAGGAATCTCTTCCATTTAGCTGAGTATGTCTTCCTTGTGGAAGGTCTGCGAGCCTCCAGGATAATGTCCTTCACCCTCTGAGATAAAACAGTTTGGTTTGGTTTTAAGGAATTTTCCAGGCAGTTAGTTGCAATGTTTTCAAGTTTGGATGCAGGGTCTTGAAATTGTTCTGCGTTAGAAGAGGCCATAGGGGAAGAGGCCATGAGTTCGCCTGAGACATGCTTCTCAGTAGTGGATACCAATGTTGTCTTGGCCAGTCCGGAGCTATTAGTATCACCTTTGGCTGTTCCTCCCTGATCTTCAGTAGAACCTTGTACATCAATGGGAGAGGTGGAAAGGCATATACTGTTAGGGCATTCCAGCTGAAAGAGAGAGAGTCCACCCTCCAGGCTTGTGGGTGGTATGTCCTTGAGCAGAATTTCTTCAGTTGGTGGTTGAGTGGGGAGGCGAACAGATCTATCTCTGGCATTCCCCATTTCTTTGTTATGAGTTTGAAGATGTTTGGATGCAGCATCCATTCGTGTGCACCCGTGGTAGTTCTGCTTAAGCTGTCTGCTAGTGAATTTTCTTTTCCTGGTACGAATTTGGCCTGCAGCTGGATATTGAGATTCAGGCATAGGTTCCACAGATTCATTGCCATCCGGCATAGAGGGTAGGAATGTGTGCCTCCTTGTTTGTTTATGTACCACATGACCGTGGCGTTGTCTCTGTCCTTATTAACAGATGTCCTTGCTGGAGGAATGGTTTGAATGCCTCGATTGCATGCCTCACTGCCAGCATTTCCTTTTGGTTTATGTGCATGCTTAGCTGCCCTTGAGGCCATAGGCCTTGGATGCATTTGTCCTCCATGTGTGCGCCCCATCCTCGGTCTGAGGCGTCCGTGGTGATGGTCTGCCTTGTTTTTGGTTTGTTGAAAGGCAACCCTCTGTTGGACTGGCAGGCCTGAGCCCACCACAGGAATTCCTTTTGAAGGCATGGAATGATTGGTATCATGGTTTCTAGACTGACTGTGTTGAGACCATACATTCCTTAGGTACCATTGCAATTTTCTCATATGCAGCCTGGCATGTGGAATCAAGATTATGCAGGATGCCATGTAACCCAGGGCCTGCAGGACTTTCCTTGCAGTAAGCTGAGTTTGTCTTGTCAAAATCATGAAATAATCTGGAAGTTGTTTTGTTTTTCTTCTGTGAGAAAAGCCATCTGAGTGATTGTGTCCAGATCCGCACCCAAAAGGTTATCCTTTGGGATGGCACTAGTCTTGACTTTTGGATGTTGACTGTGTATCCCAAGGCCTGTAGCAGGTGTATGACATAGGCCAAGTCCTTTAACAGTTTTTTCTTGTTGTCCGCTTGTATTAGGCAGTCGTCCAGGTATGGATAAATTTGAATTCCCTGAAGTCTGCAATGTGCAATTACTGATGCCAGGCATTTCGTGAATACTCTGGGCGCAGTAGATAAGCCAAAGGGCAATGCTGAGAATTGATAATGCTCTGATCCTGCAAGAAATCTGAGGTGTCTTCTGCAATCTGGTCGGATAGGGACGTGCAGGTATGCCTCCTTGAGATCTAGAGTCACCAGCCAAGACTCCTTGCCCAGCATGGGAAGAAGTTGCTGTAGGGTCAGCAATTTGAATTTTGGCACAATGAGATAAGTGTTGAGCGCGGACAGGTCGAGAATAGGCCTCCATTGGTTTTCTTTTCTTGGTACCAGGAATAAACTGGAGTAAAATCCTTGGCCTTGTTCTATAGATGGTTACCTTTCTATAGCTTTCATCTGAAGTAAATTGCTGATTTGTCTTAAAGCCTCTGCCTTCTGGTTTGGTGGAAGGTTTGGCATTCCGCCCCTTTTTGGCAAAGTGTGGAAGTAAAACCTGTATCCTTTGTCTATTGTTTGCAATGTCCATGTATCTTTGTAATGCAATGCCAGTTTTCGAGAATAAAGCCAGCTTTCCGCCCAAGGGAGCTTCCAGTTGATCCCTGGTAGGCGGAATCAGAGTCAAGTCATTGGGTCTGTCCTGTGGTAGTGGTTGTAGTTGTAGCTGTGGCACTACTCCTCTGGTTGGTAGGCTGCCACTGACGGCCCCTGTAGGCACCCTTTGATTGACCTCTGCCTCTAGGGCGTCTGTTCCTGCCCCTCTGTGCTCTGGAGGTGTCTGGAAAGGACCAATTCTTTGTAGGCCAGTTTCTGCTGAACCTCGGAGGTTGGACCTGTAGGAATTCCTTTACTGTTTGCACAGATTTTGCTTTTTCTTCCACCATCTTTAGAATCTCCTGTGCAGGGGAGCCAAATAAATTTTGTTTCTCCATTGGAGCATCGAGGAGTTTAGCCTAGACATGGTCTGGCAAAGATTGCTCCTTCAGCCATGCATGCCTACGAAGTACTGCCCCAGTCATAGCTGATCTAAATGAAGCCTCCAGTGCATCATAGCCACATTTTAAGAAATGATTACTGACCTGCTGAGAGTTGTGTACCAAATCCTGAAGGGATTTACGGTCTAAAGGTTCAGGGGAAGAAAGCTTCTTATTCAGCTGATCTAACAAAAATTCTTGGTACTGTATCATATGGAATTGACAGTTTAATGCCCTGGCAGAAAGAGTAGCAGATGTATAAACCTTTTTTCCCCATCTCTCTAATGCTCTAGACTCTCTTTCAGAGGGTAGGGGATTTTTGGCAGTAGCAGCTGCAACCCCTTTAGGGCCCTGAGAAATAGTTTCTGGGTCTGCAGCATGGGCTTTATACAGGTGGAAGTGAGAATCCGGGACCCTGTAATATCGGTCAGGTTTGGCAGGGGCCGGGGGAAGAGAATCAGGTGCAGTATTGACATCATTGTACACATCATCAATTACAGTTAGAACAGGTGCTATGGCTAAGGGCCTATGCTGGGGCAAATGCAAGAAGGTCCTTAATCTTTTTCTAGAATCAGAGAAATCCTGACCCTGCCATTGAAAGTGCTCCCTCATGGAGTGTAAAGTCTCCCCAAAGGAAAATTCTTCAGGTGGGGAGGCCGAAGGAATAGAATCTTCTGCATCTGAATCCTCATAAGGTGAGTAGGCCCCTTCCTGATGGTCTGACAAATCAGATCCATCCGTGGAGTAATCTGAGGAGAGAGGTTCAGAGGGATCAGTCCTGGGCCTTTTGTCTGGAGGAGGTTGGGAGGCCCTGTCTGGGTGAGGTTGGGAACCCCTAATTAAGGATACAAGGTCCTCAGCAAGACTGAGAATCTGAGAACTAGAGGAAGGCCTCTGGGAAGTAGATTTGGCAGGCAAAGTTTTTAAAGTTTGGCAGCTTTAGCCCTGGAGAAGGCCTTAATAGACATAGAAGCTGGGGGCCTAGCTTCCCCACGTGCAGGGGTAGAAATGTCCAAAGGTATGGTGTTGGACAATTCTTGAGCACTAGCTTCGGTAGGGAGTTCTGAAGCCGACTCAGCCAGGGCCTCTCTGGGCTCGGTGGTCGGAGGTATGGTTTCGGTAGTAGTAATAACCGTGGACTCTGTTTCAGCCGAAACCGAGACACTCGCGGTAGACCTAGCCGTGGTTTCAGCCAAAACCGCGGGCCGCGAGTGTCGGTCCTTTTCCTTGCGTTTTTTGACCATATGCGAAGTCGGAGTCTCCAACGGCATTTTATAAGCAAAAGCGGTTCCAAAAAATTCCTCTGCAAACTCCGACCAACGTCTTAGAGTCCGTCGGTTGAAGGAGGCACAGGCTAAACAAGCTGATATATCGTGGTCTGGGCCTAAGCAAGGAAGGCAGTAAGAATGGAAATCCTTATGAGGTATTTGTTTCCCACAAGTTAAACAATTATTTACTTTGTCTGACATCGGCTGAGGCAAGAAAGAGTCCCCAACGGGGTACTTAGCTTTTTTCGAAGTCTTCGGTAGCTGAAATCTCTGGATCTGACCGACCGGCACTTGCGAACAGCTTCTGCTTCGGGCACCGCGTGGCAAGAAAGACTGAGGAAAATGGCGTTGGCTGATGCCTTTATACCCCAGAAGCTCTGACGTCGGGGAAAGTGCAACATCAGCCGAGGCCAGACCCAGACTTTGGAATCCGGCCGACCGAAAAGCTGCCTGAGGCAGGACAACCCATATGTTATGACTGCAGATGCATCCTTGAAGGACATCTTGGTAGTTTAGAGCTGTGTTCCACAAGGTCATGGCTTGTCTGCAGAGGGTGTGTGCCCCCTTGCTTGTTTATGTACCACACAATTGTGGTGTTGTCTGTCTTTAGTAGTAATTATCCTGGATGCAGTAGGTCCTTGAAAGCTATGATAGCATTTTGCATAGCTAGCATCTCTTTTTGATTGAAGTGGAGATGTCTTTGCTCTGTGGGCCACTCGCCCTGGATACATTTTCCTGCCATGAGTGCTCCCTAGGCATAATCCGATGCATCTGTTGTCAGTGTCTGCCTGGCTGTGGGTTGAGTGAAAGGCTGTCACTTGTTGAGATGACAAGCTTGTGCCCACCATCGAAACTCCTGTTGTAGGCAAGGAATTAGTGGTATAACGGTTTCCAAACTTTGACAGTGTTGAGACCAATACACTCTTTAGGTACCATTGTAGTTTCCTCATATGCAGTCGGGCATATGGAATTAGTAGTATGCAAGATGCCATGCAGCCCAAAGACTGCAGAATTTTTCTTGCAGGGAAATGGGTCTTTGTTGCCATTAATTGAAAATAATGAGTCAGCTGTCCTTCCTTGTCTGGCATGAGATAAGCCATCTGGGCCGTTGTGTTCAAGCTGGCACCCAGGAATATTATCTGTTGTGAGGGCACTAGTTTTGATTTCTTTTCATTTACTGTGTACCCCAGGCAACTTAATAACTTTTTTACTTATGCCAGATGCTTTAGTAGAATTCATTTATTTATTTATTTAAATTTGTTGACCGGGAGTGTCTGACTGGACGTAGGTCCATTTTCAGCGGAGGCCCGGGGAGAAAAGCTCCACAGTTAAAATAAACATACCGTATTTACATTGGATTACATAGTGATTAACAATTTACATAGCAATTACTTACAACATATTTGCAGATGAAGAACATAGTACATCAGTAGACAACTAGAATCTTTATCTGTGAAGTGCATAGTATGGGAAGAAGCTGCTGTAGTGTCAACATCTTGAATTTCGGAACATCCAGGTAAGTGTTTACTGAAGGAAGGTCCAGAATGGGTCTCCAGGCTTTGTCCTTTCTGGGAACCAGAAAGTGTCTTGAATAAAATCCTTGTCCTTGTTCCTGTGGTGGTACCTTTTGAATAGCTCTCATGTCCATGAGTGCTGTAATTTGTTTTTGAGCCTCTGCCCATTGATTTGGTGGCAGATTTGGCATTCCTTTTAGCCTTGGCAGGGTGTGAAAATGGAACCTGTAACCTTGAGATACAATCTTGAGAACCTATTTGTCTTTGGTGATGCAATGCCAGTTGTGATAGAAAAGTGCCAGTTTTCCTCCTAAGGGGGCTACCAAGAAAGAGCTGTTTGGCAGCTGCAGTGGAAAGTCATTGAGGCTGTTTTTTATAAGGTTGAGGCCTGTCTTCCCCTTATTTCTGGCCTGGTGTACCCCATTGTCAAGGCCTGTAAGGGCCTTGTGTCTGACCTCTACCTCTTGGACGTCTGTATCTGCCCCTTTGAGGTCTATCTGTGACTGGAAAGGACAAATTCTTCGTTGGCCAATTTCTGCTAAAACGAAGAGGCTGAACCTGTAAGAAATCTTTCGCCGTTTGCATAGATTTTGCCTTATCCTCCATCTTCTTTAATACCTCCTCTGCCTTAACTCCCAAACAGCACATCCCGCTGCAAAGGTGCATCCAGTAATTTGACCTTAACATGATTTGGTAACGTATGTTCTTTTAACCAAGCATGCCTTCTAATGACAGATCCTGTAACTGCTGCTCTACAAGAGGCCTCTAAGGAATCAAACCCACATTGCAAAGTATGTTTTCCCACTTGTTCAGCTGCATGCAATAAATCCTGCATTTCTTTTAGGTTAGGAGGATCTGTATTCTGGAATCATTTTTTGTTTCAACTGAGACATCAAAAATTGCTGATATTTTACCATGTGAAACTGGCAATTCAAGGCTCTCATTGCTAATGTTTAGACGTATATACCTTCTTTCCCCATCTGTCTAATGCTCTGGAGTCTTTGTCAGAGGGGACTGGGTTTTTTGCTGATGAGACCTTAATCCCTTTGGGTTCCTGAGAAATAGTTTCAGGATCAGCAACGGGGCTTTTGTACAGAAATTTGTGAGACTCAGGGTCTCTGTAATATCTATCAGGTTTAACTGGGGCTGGGGGTAAGGAGTCCGGGTTTAAACTGGATTCAGTGTACACATCATCCTGGATTCTGAGTAATCCTGGCCTTCCCATTGGAAATGTTCCCTCATGGTATGTAAGGTCTCCCCAAAGGAGTAATCCTCAGGCGGAGAGGCTGATGGAATTGATTCCTCTGCATCAGAATCCTCATAAGGGGGTAAAGAATATCCTAGGTCCGAGGAAGAGTCTGAGGAAATGGACACCCGATCAGAAGATTCATAGTCTGCATCCTGTCTGGGTCTTTTATCAGGAGGGATTGGGACCCCCTGATCAGGGTGATTAGGTCCTCAGCCATTTTTAGCATTTTTTCTTAGGCATAGAAGCCTGTCCTGGAGAGAGTTGTGTCTGTTTCTTTGCTTTTAAGGAGGGCTTAGACTTAGCAGAGGGTTTAATGGTTAACCGGGAAGGTCTGAAAACACCCTCTGTAGCTGTGGATTGCTCAGCTACTTCAGTTCCCTCTGTAGGGTTCGGATCGGGAAGCTAAAGACCTAGTGTGTCCGAAGGCCCAGCCAACTCCACGTGGGAGTCAGCGGCGGTCTGTGGAAGCGGTCGTCAGGGGCTGCGTAGGCGCCTCGCTGAAAACCGGAGAACAGGCAACCGGCCTAGAAGATGCCTCGTCAGTTTTGGGCCTCGGATGCCTGTCCTTGCGCTTTTTATGCATTGCGGTAGTCAGAATTTCCAACGGCATGATGTAATTGAATTTTCTGCCAAAATAATGTTGGGCAAAAATCAAACCGACGTTTAATAGTGCGATTGTTAAACTAAGCACAAAACCGACAACCAGTGACGTTGTGGTCAGGGCCTAGGCATGGAATACAATAGGAGTGGAAATCCTTATGAGATATTTGCTTCCCACAAGAAATACGGTTATTAACTTTTACTGACATCGGTCTGAGAAAAGAAAAAGTTTCCCCAACAGGGTACTTAGCTTTTTTAGAAGACTTCGGTTCTGGATTCGGAATGAAAATCTCAGGAGTTGGCCGACCGGCACTTGCGAACTGCTTCTGCTTCGGGCACCACGCGGCAAGAAAGACTGAAGAAAATGGCATCGGCTGCATCTTATATACCCCTGTCGCACTGACGTCAGGGAGGAGGCGACAGCAACTGACACCGGACCAAGACTTTGGAACTCTGCCCGACTGCGGGACCGCCTGATGGCAGGATAACCCAAGTGTAATGACTGCAGCAGTGTAACACGATGAACATAAACTCCTTCTCCTCAATGTGAAAGTTAGAAATGGCTGCTAACTGAAGCTCGATAGTAAAAAAACTTGCCCCATCCTAAGAGAGAGTAAGATATCAGGAATATCAGATGAAGAAGCAGTATTTGTCACTGCGAAAGCGCTCATGTTTTATTGCAATAAAAAGTTTTCTATTTTATGAACATAGTCAGGTCTCGTCTCATCTCGCTTTTTTTGGATTGGAATTTACTACGTTTTGTGTATGGTGCGACTTTTATCCAGCAAATACAGGTCTTTGCTTTTGTCTACACAATTAATTTTAAAGTATCTGCAATTATTCTTTTCATATCACATTTTATTATACATATCTAAACATCTTCCTTACCCCAAATTCCATAACACATTAATTTTTGTCTAATTCTTCATCACCTCTACATCAATATTTAAAAAAAAAAAAAAAAAAAACAGATTATTATAGGCCCTAGACATAAAAATACTCTGCTGTGCTTAGTTATGCTACCATCTAAAAACAGTATCAGTTGATGGTGGAAAACAAGGACTTCACACAGATCTCTGATGTTACAGTGATAGTGAAAAATATAAAAAAATCTTTGAATTAAGACCATTAAGAGAAGAGAGAAAAATAAAAGAATTATAAAAAAAAAAGTAGCATCACATCAAAGAGGAAGGATAGAAAGTATTAAGAAAGGTCTCCTAGAACAGTGAAGTTAAACAAGATGAAATGGGCTTCACCCGCCCACTAATGAATATTAACCCTAAACCTGCCTCTAATCCTAAGATCTTTCCTTACGAAAAACTTTCCCTAACAACCACTAAAAAGGCACTCAGACACGCACCAAAAACATCAGCATGCATGCACACCACTAAATCTATCCCCTAACCTAGCCCTTACTGTAACTCAACCCTGCACATACTCGAGTGCCAGTCCCATTTCCCTTAATCACACAACTCAAAATTCCTGCATTCAACAAATAAAAAACTAAAAACAAAGGGCATTCAATCTTATTTTCAGCACATTATAAAACAAATGGCTACTATTCAACATATTTACGGACAACTATTATGTGTACTCTGAATAACAAAACAAGGACATCGTTGGCACTCAAATCACCAGCAAAATTCCAACAACCTCACAAGTTGAAAAAAGTATTCAAACACCAAAAAACTTTTTTGCAGGAGGTAAGTATCCCTGAATCCCCCACACCCAATGTCATTTACACATACCAAGTCTCAAGATTGAACAAGCCCTGGGAACGGGGACATATTCCACAACCCAGGGATTGTTGATTTTGCACCCTGTCAGCCATCTGCCTTGTCAACTCAAGTATGTCAACAAAACAGATGACATCTGGGCTTATATTAAGCATACCTCCCCCACACACACACATTATATATATATATATATATATATATATATATACACACACACATACTTAAAGCACAAATAAACAAACACAAACATATACATACACACACACACATATATATATATATATATATATATATATATATATATATATATATATATATATCCACACATACTTAAAGCACAAATAAACAAGTCAGGTGTTAAAAAACAAGAACTAAAAGAAAAGTAAGTCTGGCAAACTAAAATCTTATATTTGTGTTAAGCATTTTCATTCACAAAATAAAACCGGACTTCTTCAGGAAAAAAAAAATCACTAAACCTGAAATTTACTCACCACTTTAAAACACGTTAGCCAGTCATCTTCTACTAAAAATAATTACTTTACAGCAACATACTTTTTTGTCGTAACTGTCATATAAATATATTACATATACAATATTCACAAACTAATTTAATTTAGTTTTTCAGCTCTCTGTTCTTTAAAAAAACATTTACCCCGCAATTCAATAACACCTACACTAAATGTACACTATTCTGAATTAACAGACAACTCACACCTTCTTCCTCTTAAATTTAATTTTCCTACTGATATTCTTGCAACTTTAAATATTGACAGGGATTCATAAAGGTTACCACAAAGTGTAGACTACATGCATACTTAGTGCAATCTTTCTGAGTGACTAGAAAGCACAAAAATGTGATAAGAATGTTCTTGAATACATATCATGAACACAGTGTAGGCTTTATTGAATCTGGCCCTTAATATTAACAAGTCTCACTGAGTCCTGGAAATTTGTCATCTTGAAGTTTTATCTGCCACAATGCTTCCAACACTTCTAAACTATTCTTTTAATCACCACCCCTGTAGTCTAATGGAACCCCATTCAATACTGAAAATTGGAAGTTATGTACTCACCATAACGTTCCATCTGAGTAGGTGTATTCATTTGTCTGCAACCTGTGGGTTATGGATCCGATATCGGATCCGAACCGGCATGGTTTTCCAGCTATGGATCCAAGCTCTCAGCTCCTCCCCTCACCCATAATGCCCTGCTCTACCCTCATGACCTCAGATCGAGTTTGCCAAAGCAACAACACCCTGAAAAGGGTAACATAGAATATGCAGGAAACTGAAAGGCCAGGGGGATAGGAGGGCGGGATGGTTGCAGACAAATGAATACACCTACTCAGATGGAACGTTATGGTGAGTACATAACTTCTAAATCTGAAGTAGGATATTCATTTGTCTGCAACCTGTGGGACAGAGTCCCCAGCTACCTGAATCTTGGGCGGCCATCATGGAAGGATATTCCGAGCACCGCTGAGCCAAAGGATGCTCTACCCTAGATGCAAGATCCAACTTATAGTGGGAAATAAAAGTATGAGATGAAGCCCACGTGGCTGCTGCACAAATATCATCTAGAGGAATCCTAGCCTTGAAGGCTGCCGAGGTAGATACTGACCGGGTTGAATGGGCATGAACACCCTCCGGTGCGGGCCTTCCTGAAGCTTGATAAGCCAATAAGATGCACTGTGAAATCCAGCGGGACAGAGAAACTTTAGAAATTGGCTTGCCCAAATTAAATTTTGCAAAGGAAATAAACAACTGGTCGGATTGCCTATGACCAGCCGTCCTGTTTAGATAAAATCTAAGTTGCCTGTGAACATCTAATGAGTGAAGCTTATATTCACCTTTGTTTTCATATTTAGGAAGAAAACAGGGAGGTTAATGGATTGATTGATGTTTGCTTCAGAAGCGACTTTAGGAAGAAAGGACGGGTTGGTCCTGAGGTAGACACGGTCCGGATGAAATACCAAGTAAGGAGGTTTAGCTGATAATGCTTGAAGCTCAGAAACTCTCTTGGCCGATGTAATGGCTACCAAAAAGGCTGTCTTGTAGGACAAGAATTTGAGATCCACCGTAGCCGCTGGCTCGAAAGGGGGGGCGGTCAAGGCCTGTAGAACCAAAGAGAGGTCCCAAGGAGGAACCGCTTGTTTTACAGGGGGCCTGAGAAGAAAAGTACCTTTAAGAAAAATTTTACACAATTTGGCTGACATAAGAGGATTAGAGTCATGGCCAATGTGATAATGAGAAATTGCCGCCAGTTGTACTTTGACTGTGGAACTGCTGGCACCATCGTTAAAGAGAGTGGTTAGAAAGTCAAGCACTAATGGAAGAGGAACCGTGAAGGGATTCAGGCCTTGCCGCTCTGCCCACAAAGAAAACCGTTTCCACTTGCTGCGGTAGACCTTTCTAGTGGACGGTTTATGAGCTGCCACCAGAATTGCCTTAACAGGTGACGAAATACCGGGAGTCCTGATCAAGAGTGGAACTGGAGCAGCCAAGCGGTCAGCTTCAGGTTGTCCAGATTCGGAGGAGGTATGCAGGATGGATGGGATATCAGATCCGGAATGGGATCTAGAATCCAAGGAGGATTCACCGAGTGAGACCTTAGGAAGGGGAACCAGATCTGTCGAGGCCAAAACGGAGCAATGAGAATCATTCTGCAACCCACCCGAGAGGCTTTCTGAAGAACTTGGAGCATCAGAGGCAAGGGTGGATAAGCATACAGAAGACCGGGTGGTCAAGCATGCACCAGAGTGTCTCTTGGGGAACCTCCGGGAGGAGGTATCAGAGCGAAAAAACTGTCGCACTTGGTGTTTGAGGGAGAGGCAAAAAGATCGCATGAAGGAGTTCCCCACCGTGCGAATATGCGTTCCGCTACTTGACAATTGAGAGACCACTCGTAAGGGGTCAGAATGGTGCGACTGAGCTTGTCCGCTAGGATGTTGGACCGACCCGGAATGTGCGTTGCTATTAGAAAGCGGTTGGTGGAGATTGCCCATTCCCAAACTCTCATGGCTTCTCGACAAAGAGGGTAAGACCTTGTTCCCCCTTGCTTGTTGATGTACCAGACCACAGACATGTTGTCCGATTGAATCGCAATTGTTCCCAAGGGAAGAAAGTCCTGAAGTGCTAGCAACGCTAAGAGCACTGCTCTCATCTCTAGAACATTGATATGCAGTAAGGTCTGAATCGTTCCACGTGCCTTGGACGGTCTGGCCCGCAAAGTGCCCCCCCCACCCGAGGCGGGAGGCGCCCGTGGTCACCGTGGCGAGAGGGGGAGAATCACAAAATGGGCGGCCCCTGTGGAGATCCGGGGAGTGAAGCCACCACAAGAGGGACCGCTTGCAAGCCTTGCTGATCGCAATGGGATGATGCATGGGGAGAGCAAGGTATGACCACTGCACTAAGTGTCCACTGTAGAATGCGCATATTGAGCCTGGCAAGAGGAAGAAGTGCTATAGCAGATGCCATGGACCCTAGAGCCCTCAGGACCAACTCCGCCGGAACAGAACTTGAGTGGAGAATGGCCCGCACCTGGAGCTGCAGATTTTGGACTCTGTCCACAGTGAGGAAGGCTCGTAAACTCCTTGTGTCTAGCCTGGCCCCTATAAAATCTAAGAGCTGTGTGGGCGCCAGGTTGGATTTCTTTGTATTTATTGTAATGCCCAGAAAAGGAGCAAGATGGAGAAAGGAGTCTCGCGCCAATAAAAGTAGATGCCTTGTTGGGGCGGTAAGGAGTCAGTCGTCCAGGTAGGGAAAGACCTGCACCCCCTGAAGCCTCAGGTGGGCCGCTACCACTGCTAATACTTTGGTGAACACCCTGGGGGCTGTGGTGAGACCAAAGGGAAGGACCCGGAACTGGTAGTGACTGGCTCCCAGCCGGAAGCGGAGGAACCTCCTGGAGCGCCTGTCCATCAGGATGTGGTAGTACGCGTCCTTGAGGTCTATCGAGCACATCCAGTGATTTTCTCCCAGAAGGGGGAGAACAGATTGCAGAGTGACCATTCGGAATTTTTCTTTGGGGACTGCCAGATTCAAGAGAGAGAGGTCTAGGATTGGTCTTAGTTCCCCCGTCTTCTTTGGCACTAAAAAGAACCTGGAGTAGAACCCTGATCTGATCTGGTCTGGGGTGACGGGCTGGATGGCTCTTTTCTTTAGCAGATGGCCAATTTCTGCCAAAGCGGCCTCCCGTTGACCGGGTGGGACGTCTGGGAGGGACTTCAACTTTGGAAGGTGAAGGAAAGGGATGCGATATCCTCTGGATATGATTTGGAGAACCCAGCGGTCTGATGTTATGGACTCCCATGCCGCTAGGTGCCCAGCGTCCCCGACTGCCTCAAGAGTGGAGCAGTCAGGTAACCGCTCAGGGTTGCTGCGCGGGCCGTTCAGAGAAAGGTTCCCTGGACCCGAAGTTTCTGGGAGCCCCTCTGCCTCTAGGGCGGCGTCCTCCCTGTCCTCCTCTGCCACGGAAGGACTGGTTGTCCGAGCAGGCTGGGACTGCTGCGACTTCGGAACCACATCTTCTTCTGACCCTTTTGGTTCCTAGAGTAGGGCCTCTGGGGTGCAGAGAAGCGGATTCCGACGGCAGACAGCGTCTTCCCGTCCTTCTCGCTCTGGGTCAACGTTTCGCAAACGGTTTTGCCAAAGAGAGCAGAACCATCAAAGGCGTCAAATGACGCTTTGAAGGGCTCAGAAAAATCGCAGGACGGAGCCAGGCCTGGCGTCTAGTGACTAGGCCTGCCCCGCAGCTCTAGCGGCGCCTTCCGTGGCGTGGGAGAGTAGCCGCAGAGGTATTAGTAACTGACCTAAGAGTGGACATACGGGTGGAGTGCAGAACCCTGTCCTCCTCCGACATGGACTCTGGGGGAGATGCAGCATATTCTTTAATGAGATCTCGCTGCATCCTAATGACATGTGCCAAGTAGTTCAGCCCTTACCGAGAAGGTCGCTGAACTAAACATCCGCTTCCCAAGCGGTCCATCATCCGAGACTCCTTGCTCGGGATGGACTGAGGACTCTCCTGAGCAAGTTCCCTCTTGGTGGCCGCCCGTCAACATGGCATCTACCGGAGGCCCCTTACTCCAATGGGCACGGTCGGACGGTGGGCTAAGGATCCTATCGGGCCTCTTAGGAATTGGCTCCACGGTGTCCGGTTCCTTCCACGCCCTGGTGGTAATGAGGTCCACCAGGGGTCGGCAGGGGGACACCCAAGAGGTAGACGGGCCCGCTTCAAATGCCTCCAAGAACATGGACTCGTCGAGGAAGACTTGGGGCAGACCACCCCCTTATACGAGCATTTCCATGATGTCTCCAAATGAGACATCCTCGGGGTGACCTTGGGGAGCCTTCCCTTCCTCCAAGTCCGTGTCTTGTGAGAGACTCGGGAGTCAATGTGCCTCCTTTTGCACGTATGCTTGCGAGGACATCCTCTGGGGGCTGTCAGAGGACTCCTGCAAGCAGCAACTTGTTCCATTGGAGCAACTTGGGGCACAGAAGCGGGCTGTCCCAAGGGCGGATGGTGGAAGCCTGGCCCAATGCAGAGGGAGCGGACGGAGCGGAACAAGTGCCGGGGTCCGGAGACCCTCAACAGGGCCCTCTCCACTACATCAAACGCCCGAAGGAGCCGACCTCGACCAAAGGATCCGACAATCGGCTCCCCCTCGGATCCGAAGAGTGGATCGGAGCCGGCGCCGAAGCGCTCGGATCCGAAGGGACAGTGCGCTCCGACAGACGGCGCCGAAGGAGCACTGATCCCCCCGGATCCGAGGCTCGGATCCAGGCTCCGAGAGGTCGGATCCGATGCACTCGAGGGCAGGGTCGGATCCGAAGTACCAAGTACTATCGGCGCCGACCCACCCCGGCTCCGAAGCTGCTCGGCTCCAGCTGCTCCGAACCCGGATAGGGGGTCGGAGAAGGAGCAATAGGTTTGAAAAAGGGTGTTGAGCTCCCCCCCAGAGGGGGGGGGGAGGCAAGAGCACTCCCATCTGCATCTGGGCCTGGATGAACCTTCTCATCATCCGGTCCAGATCAGCATCGAGCTATACGTAGATCTCGACGAGGCTACCGAGGTAGGCCTGGAGTGCCTCCTCGATAGCCTCGACGGAGATCGGGTCTCCTCCTCCTCAAGTCCCGGTGAAAAGCACACTGGAGACCGGAGCCGAGGAGGAGGAGACCGAGCCGACAACGGAGCCGGGGGAGAAGCCCGCTTGGCTGGCGGGGCCGAAACAGAGGTCTCGGCCCGCCGCTTGTGGTGCTTCTCCCTCCGGTCCTTTTTCCTAGCATCCCTCTCCTCCGAACCAGAAACGGGAGGTTGAGTCCCAGGAGGAGGAGGGGGTGCTACGGAGGGAAGAACCGAAGGCCCGGTTACTCCCGAAGGAGCGGAGGTCGGAGCCGAGTCCGGCGGTAAGAGGCCCGCCAAAACAAGCTTGGACCTCCGCTCCTTCAGTGCCCTGGGGTTGAACCCTGCACAAATGGAGCATCCAGATGTGAGGTGTTCAACCCCCAGGCATCTAACACACAGAGTGTGGCCATCAGCTGGGGAAAGCTTATGGCCACACTCGGAGCATTTAGAAAATATAGATTTGGGCTGTTCAGCCATCCCAATCTATAAAGAAGTTACTAAACTAAAGTAACTAAACAATATACACACACAGGCCCAACACACACACACTACGCCAACAGCGAGGGGAGGGAAATAATTTTAGATTAACTCTAAAAGTAAAAATATAAAAGGGTAAACCTACACTTTCACACAAAAATTCAATAAAAAACTTCAAAATTCTAATATTAACAGTAGAAAACTAGCACTTAGCTTGAGAGCTTTAGAAACCAATCCAGTCACCATGCGCGGCAAACGAGATCTGAGGTCATGAGGGTAGAGCAGGGCATTATGGGTGAGGGGAGGAGCTGAGAGCTTGGATCCATAGCTGGAAAACCATGCCGGTTCGGATCCGATATCGGATCCATAACCCACAGGTTGCAGACAAATGAATATCCTACTTCAGATATAAAATTTCTTAAAAGATTTACACACTTGGGTGTGTAAACAAATCATTTACCGCCTTTCTTTTTAATTTTTTTTGATAATTTCCTTGTGGTCATTCCTACATAAAATACCCATCAAAAATAACACACTGCAATATAAACTAAACTTATTGACTTGTAATTAAATGCTCCTTAACTACATTTCACTCTTTGAGAAGGCTAATGTTAGGTCCTTCTATAGCACAATTACAAGCCATACTGAACATACCTTAATTTTGTCAGCACTTCCAACTACATACTTTAATATTACTATTTTCAAGTATCTGCTTCAAAGAACTGGATTTTTGTTTTATAAGTGAAGGTAGGTATGTGGATAACCAAATCACTACATTGCGGTTTAATATTTTCCAGTTGTTTAAAAGAACATTCTGGATGCTGTCACTATCAAGTGACATCTGCAAAACAAAATTATTTATAAAGACTTTGTCCTTATTAACTATAATGTTCTTATTAATTCCTACATTTAATATAGGATGAAAATATGTATTTCTTTTGAACACAATTTCTTCAGCAATATTTGTCAATTTTGGTAAACTATATATAACCTTTTAACCTAAACATATTCTTAACGTCTTCAATATTGTGTAAAAATAGATCGTCTGTAGTACATGACAATCACATTTATATGTGTGGAATGTTATTTTCATTTATTGTGGAGGTGCATTAGCATAGTGCAAGCAATTAAATAAGGTGTATATACTGCGGTGGTGGTGCTGCGGTAGCGTTGTCGCCTCATAGTAAGACATCCTGTTCGATTCTCAGCTAGAGCGTCTTCTGTGTGGAGACATGCATGAATGGACATACCTTCGTTGAAGGTTGTGTGTCAGGGCTGGCAACTCGGCACGTAAAAATCTACTGCTAATCATTAGAGGACCGGAGTTCCGCTGTGGCGACCCCTAACCGGGAAAAGCCGAAAGACACAAACAAACATACTACTAAAATTTTGTTCCTTAAATCACAAGTAATTAAAATGTCTAAATAATTAACCAAAATACCAACTGATCCTAGTGTAAATGTCAAAAATTCAGTACTTTGTTTCTCTTTTTGCTATTTTCACTTTTTGTTAAATACTTGCTAGTACTTTTCACTGTTGCAAAGCAATCTGTTCTGTTTGTTCTGGTTTTCCCACCTGGCAATGTTAAAATAACTAATTTGTTAGCTGCTTAAAACATCATTTAGCGTCTCCTTGCTGTTTTATCTACTGTTTAAAATTTTTTTTAGTGTTTCACTGATATTTTTCTGCTGTGTTAAATATTCTCTAGTGTTTCCCACTGAAACTAGGGTAGCACAGTCCAGATACAGGTTCTCAGCATTGGAATCCGTTTGTAGTGGCCGTTTGTTCTGAGCACATTTTCCAGGACATCTTTGATTAGAAAGGGCTTTTCTGTACTCTAGTGAGAGTGCTGATTAGAACCTGCCTGGTGAAGGGTGGTTGATCTAGGGCTTGGAGTAAGCATCCTCATTGGTCCTTTTGAACATTTTTAAAGTTTTTTTTCAGGTTTTTAGCTTCTAATATTTTTGCTGGTTTGCGAGTCAGGCAGCATTGTTCACTGCCGTGCAACTGTGTGCCATAACCCGACAGATACATTCAACAATTTTTTCCTTAGATATAGCTATAGCACATTAGTATAGTTGGCATACAAAACTGTAAGCAAGAAAACAAAAACTCTGCCAGGACAGTTGCCAAGTACTAGAACACCGGAGGTTTATTACATAAAAAACTTTAAGCGCTTTTCGTCTGCTAACAAGCAAACTTCTTCAGAATAAATTTTTAATAGTTCAGAACTCTTTTTAAAACAAACAGGTTAACAAATTAACCTATCGTTTACAATGTAACTCATTCACTGAACTTGTTAAAGAGGTACACTTACATAAAATTACTGCTTTTAAATGGACCAGCCCACCCTAAAATCAACACCTAAACTAAATGTACTATAATGACATTGTTTGTTTTTGTGTCTTTCGGCTTTTCCCAGTTAGGGGTCACCACAGCAGAACTCTGGTCCGCTAATGATTGGCTTGCCGGGCCTAACGCACAACCTTCAACGAAGGGACGCCCGTTCACGCATGTCGCCACAGAAAAGACGCTCTAACTGAGAATCGAACGGGCAACGTCTGTGAGGCGACAACGCTACCGCAGCACCACCAATAACGACATCATTGTAAATACAAAATATATATATTTGTGTTTTATGGAAAAAGTGTATAAAATGAACACATAACAAAAATGCTCGAAAATCTTATATATGTCAAGGGAACATACCATACTACTAATACTACCTTTGCAGAGTAACACTCTTAATTCATTGCAAAAACAACATTGTAAGCATAAACAAATAAAATACATTTTACCTAAATAACGTTTCAGTAACATATTAATACCAGAAGATTAAACATGTCAATCAACCTTATAACCATGCTAGTTCCTATAAGTCATCTCTGCAAACTTCTTAATACTACTAATTGAACAGGTTTCATTTAAACCTGGAAAATTGTAAGTGTTAAGCTTGATTTGCCAAAATAATTCCAACTCCTCATGTTGTAGGGTTGCTTTGTTGAAGTATATCCCAGTCCAGTGACATTTCATGGACTAGGGGATACACGTCAAGGGCCAACACTAACCTTTACGGATCTCCATCTATGGACTGTTTCACAGAAGTCCTGTTGTTATTACCAACAAAGAGGGAGACTTTAAAGTTAACAATTTTTCTTGTGTGTCTATTTCTTCTGACATGGTTGATTATTTAGCAAAAGGTCACACTTATGTCTCTTTACAGCAGCTGGACTTGGTTAAAACTGTCACTGACATTAAAACCTTCACTAGGAAGTTAAACCTTCATCTAATGTTGGGGAATGTTATGAGTACACCAGGTGTGGATAAATTTCATATACCTAGTACATTTAATCCAGTACTTCATCCAGTTTTGCAAATTTTTTAACAACTTTGTGAACTGGATATTAGACAGGCAGTTAGAACTGGTCTTAGAGTAAAGCCCTCATACAATACAACTAGGGGTGAACGTGAGTATTTAGAGTACATCAAGTCACAGGATATTCGTGTGTGTAAACCAGACAAAGGAGGTGGTTTAGTAGTATTTGAGAACATCAATTACACTGAATGTATGAAAGTGTTGTTAGCCAATAGTGCATATGAAACAAGTTCACGTTCTGAGGTCAATAAAGCCTATAGTCTTATTAAAAATTGCATTAATGATATGTATATAGATGGTAGGATTGAACAGAACATTTTTCAATTATTTGTCAACATCTTATCCAAGATTTCCTTACCTTTTCGGTATCCCTAAAATTCATAAAGATCTACTAAATCCACCTATGAGATCCCTAGTTGATGGTCGAGGTTCACCTAGATATTCCTGTGCCAATGTAGTTGACGCTATTCTCCAGAAGTATTTTGTCTTTGAGAACCAAATATGTAAAGACTCTTGGTCCTTTTTGGAAAAAATTGACAACTTACAATACAGTGAGAATTATCATTTTCTATCTGTTGATGTGAAAGACCTTTACACCTATATCCCCCACGATCTAGGTATAGAGTGGGTGGGTTTAATGTTAAATAAGCATGGAGCTCCAGTAGCTGAAATTTCCTTGGTGACAGAATTAATTGTCCTCATATTATCAAACAATTTTTTCATGTTTGATAATGATTTTTATTTGCAAAAAAGTGGGGGTCGCTATGGGCTCCCCGTGTGGAGCCAGCATAGAAAATTTAGTAATGGCTTATTGGGAATCTGAATTTGTATTCCAAAACAATTTTAGAGACTCCCTGGTATTTTATACACGATACCTTGACAACATCTTTATCTTATTGAATGGAGACCGTGAAATCAGTAGAAATGTTTTGGAATTTTTTAATCAATCTACACAGTTACTAGAATTCACATCTACTTTCGACACGGAAGCTATAGCCTATTTAGATATTTAGCTAGTTAAGAATAGAACACAGGGTTGCTTTGTAGCGAAGATACATAGGAAAAGCACCTATTCCAACTAATTTCTTCACTTTTCTAGTTGTCACCCGTTTTATCAGAAATGGTCAGTCATTAAGGGTCAGTTAGTAAGGGCCTCACGTATAGTCATGAAGAAGAATTTATTGATGAATGTTGGATTTAAAAAGCATGTTCTTGCACTGTGGCTACCCTGAGACCCTGCTTGACTGTTTAAATGACAAGGTTAGATTGAAAAGATCTAATCAGATCTACAAACCCATTTTGGCTGTCAAGGTTAGAGCGCGTGAACAGACCAGTGGGTCTAACTCCATGACAACGGATATTGTTAATGTGTTGACAGATTCAAGCACCTATGATTTCAAGCTAAATTTTATCACATTTAGTGTGCATACTCTCTGTACTAAGATCATTCAGAAAAACTGAGAACTTTTTAGAGCTAACCCATTGTTATTTAACAAACTAGGTAGCCTGCCCAAAGTAATATTTAAGAGAGGTAGGAACCTGAAGAATTTGTTGGAACAACAATGTTACAATATTCCTAGAAAACTGGCATGAATAAATGTGAAAATTTTAATTTTTGTAAGTTTGGAGAGGTATCTAATTGGTTTGCCATTAATGGCACATATTTTAAACTCAAATGTAGGTTCAATTGTAACTCTAGGCTGGTAGTTTATTTAGCTAAATTCCAATTTTGTCGCGTATTTTATATTGGCAAGACGGAGTGTAGGCTCCGTGGTAAATTTATGAACACCAATATGCTATTGGTAAAAGAAAAATGGACAGTGCTTTAGCTAAACATATTCAATTGAACATAGACCATAAATTTAAGTTTATGGCCATTGATCAAGTATTGCAGGATGTTAGGGGTGGACCAGCACTCCTACAACTTGAGAAGTTGGAATTATTTTGGCAAATCAAGCTTAACGCTTACAATTTTCCAAGTTTAAATGAAACCTGTTCAGTTAGTTGCATTCTGAATCTAAGAAGTTTGCAGAGATGACTTATAGGAACTAGAATGGTTATAAGGTTGATTGACATGTTTAATCTTCTGGTATTAATATGTTGTTACTGAAACGTTATTTAGGTAAAATGCATTTTGTTTATGCTTACAATGTTGTTTTTGCAATGAATTAAGAGTATTACTCTGTAAAGGTAGTATTAGTTGTATGGTATGTCCCATTGACATAAGACTTTCGTGCATTTTTGTTACATGTGTTTATTTTATACACTTTTTCCATAAAACACAAATATATATATATTTTGTATTTACAACGATGTTGTTTTAGTATGTTTAGTTTAGTTGAGGATTTTAATACTGCAGTGGTGCTGCGGTAGCATTGTCGTCTCACAGTAAGACGTTGTCCTGTTCGATTCTCAGCTAGAGCATCTTCTGTGTGGAGACATGTGTGAATGGGCGTACCTTCGTTGAAGGTTGTGCGTCAGGGCCGGCAACTCGGCATGTAAAAATCTACTGCCAATCATTAGCGGACCGGAGTTTCTGCTGTGGTGACCCCTAACCGGGAAAAGCCGAAAGACACAACAAGTTTAGTTGTTGATTTTAGGGTAGGTTGGTCCGTTTAAAAGCAGTAATTTTATGTAAGTGTACCTCTTTAACAAGTTCAGTGAACGAGTTACATTGTAAACGACAGGTTAATTTGATCACCTGTTTGTTTTAAAAAGAGTTCTGAACTGTTAAAAGTTTAATTCTGAAGAAGTTTGCTTGTTAGTAAATGAAAAGCGCTTAAAGTTTTTTATGTAATAAACCTCCGGTGCTCTAGTACTTGGCAAATGTCGTGGCAGAGTTTTTGTTTTCTTGCTTACATTAGTATAGTTCTCATCCTTAGTATTTTCCGGTCAAAGAAATACTGCTAATGAGCTGTAACCTATTAAACTACCAGCAAAAAACACTGTCAGAAATATCCATCCACTGAGCACCTCCTTGATCGGTCCTGAAAAGCTCCCCTCCAATTTGTGATAGCAATTCTTCATCCTAGCATTATGGACGGTTGGATTACCCTTGTTTCTCCTGCCAACCTTGTTGACTTAGTTCTCTAGATGCAGTGTAACAACTGCCTCATGTGCACTGACAATCCTCTAAAACAACTCACTCTAATACAGAGTGAAAGACGTAGCTACACCAAGAATCTTGAATACATGCTCTCTCATACTCAAAACAGTAACACTGAAGAGGTTTTCAACCCACTCACCACTACTCTTGCACATCGTACCACTACTCATACACAAAGTAAGCATTAAACACAAAAATCATCATTAAGTGGTGGTTCTCTCAAAAAAATTACCAGAACAGAGACCTCCAAAACACAAGACTGCTACAACTAACAGTTCCCACAGCATCCATGACACACAGCAACACCAGTGTCTCACCTAGCAAGCCCGTAAGGCGTAACACTTGAAAACCAAATTTTCTCATCATTGGAGACTCCATAGTGAAACACATGGATGGCCCACTCACCAGGCTGGATAAGAAGAAAGTTACAGTCAGCTGCCTGTCCACTGCCAAGACTAGTCAAATCATGCATGCACTCAGGTCTCTCAGCAACAAGTATCATTATGACACACTCATGGTTCATGGTGGAGAGAACGACCTGAGATGCACCTCACTGGAGTAGAAGAGAGACATGACTGAAATCTCTGAGTATGTGTCCTGGGGCAGGTATGTCCCTAGTCTTGAACAGCATACTACTCTCACCAAGAATGGTGCCACAAAATAAACAAAAAATGATGGATTTCAATAAATGTCTTAGCTTTTGGTGTCATTCAAAGGGGATTCAGTTTCTGTTACCCTGGGAAAGCCATGGTCGACAATCCTTGCTTCTTTGTCAGTGATGGTTTGCACCTGGCACCACTAGGCTTTCGGCTGATGGCAAAGGCTCTAGACTCCCCCACAGTGCCTTTTTTAGGAAAGTTCTCAAAAAGAAACTTACCAACATGAAATTTGCCAATTATAACAAAATAAGGGTCATGCTGCTGAACACCAGGAGCTTAAACCAAAAACTACACACCATGGAAGCTCTTCCATTACTGGAAGATGTAAATGTCTGCGCAGTCACAGAAACCTGGTTCAAGGCCTCAGACAGTACCCTGGCCCTGCAAGGCTACAATGCCTTCCACACCTTCAAACTGCAAAATGAATGTGTGAGAACGAAAGGGAATGGTGCTTCTATTAATACTGAAGATAAATTCACCTCCCCCTAGTTAGACTGGACAACTCCATGGATTGTTCCAAGTTCAAGTTACTGTGGTTAAGACCCCCATTCAAGTCATAACCAGTTATAGATCCCCCTTCATGGGTCATGATGCTCAATGAAGCCTACTTGACCAAACTGGAGTCAATTCAAATAATCCCAAACACTCTGGTTATGGGGGATTTCAATTATCCTACAATCAACTGGGCAACAGAGTCGTGCCCTAAATCGCTAGCATAAAAGTTCCTTGACTTTGCTAACGCAAATGCTCTGGAACAAACTGTTTATACCCTAACAAGAGGGACAAACATACTAGATCTGGTCCTCACTAACATGACAAACAGATGGATGTGCCACAACTGTCAAACGCTCATTAGTTAAATCTGACATCAAATCAGTCACCTTCGAGCTGGCACTAACACAAGAACTCACAAAGGGTGAAAATAGACTAAAAAAACTTCAACAAGGCAAAATATACCCTCCTAGGTGAAGGTATAAATGCATTCCAAACCCCACCCCAAGCTGGAAGTGGTAACTACAATGAAGATTACACAATCTCTGTACATATATATATATATATATATATATATATATATACATACACACACACACACACACAAGGTTATACCTCCAACAAAAAAGCAAATACACCAAAAAGCTTTTAAGCATAGTAAAGGATAATACAGGTATAGCCAGGAGAAGTCAGGGGGCTGGAGGGAGAGTAACCAAGACTGCAACAGTGAATACACTCGAACATCTACATTTATGGCAAGTGTACACAACAGTACTATGTTGTTTGTGTTTCACTGTTGCAGTCATCACACATTTGGGTAGACTCCCAAAGCTAAGGATGGGAGGAGGAATTTAGATAGCATTAGGACCAGCTATAAGGCCCTGCAAGACTGCAGTGGCAAAGCCAGCTCTGGATTTAGAGAAAACTGGAAAATGGTAATGCTTGGTTAAAGTATGTACAGAACTCCAGGTAGCAGCTTCTAGGCTGTCCCTGTTAGGGACACCTCTGAGAAAGGCTGTAGAGGTAGATGCAGCCCTGGCTGAATGGGGTCTAATCCCCTGTGGGATAGGTTTTCCATGGTGCTTATAGCAGAAATGAATGCAATGGCCTATCCATTTAGAAATGGCTTTCTTTGAAATAGCCTTCCCCTCTGCCCCTGCAGCAAATGCCACCAGCAGTTTTTCAGATTTCCTTTGAGGTTTAGTCCTGTCCAAATAAAAATCTAAGTTGTCTGTGCACATCTAAGGAGTGCAGTATCTGTTCACCTTTGTTCTGTCAACTGGAAAAGAAGGTTGGCAAATGAATGTTTGATTAAGAGCCACACTGGATACCACCTTGGGCATGAAGGAGGGATTGGTCCTGAGGGACACCCTGTCCGCATGAAAATGATGAAAGGCTCCACTGCCATAAGGGCCTGTAATTCAGTTACCCTTCTTGCTGAAGGGATTGCTAAAAGGAAAGCTGTTTTCCAAGAGAGGAATTTTAATTCTACAGTTGCAGCTGGCTCAAAAGGAGGAAGAGTGGGTTTTTCCAATACACAGTTAAGGTCCCTGGCTGGAGCTGGGGCTCTCCTGGGTGGTCTTAAGTTTTTGGCCCCTCTGAGGAACTGCTGGAGCAGTGGGTGAGAAAAGAGGGAGTGGTTCTGTGTTGTAATAAGCTGAAATGGCTGAGGCATGAATTTTGATGGAGGAAAAAGAAAGGCCCTTGTGAAGCATCTCAGTTAAGTATTGAAGAATCTGAGGTAAATTGGACGCAGCTGTGGCCATCCCTAGAGTTTGGTTCCAGGAACAGAATCTTTTCCATTTTTCAGCATAAGATTTTCTATTACTAGGCCTCCTTGCCTCCAAAATGACATCCAACACTTGTTTACTGAGGGATAGTAACGGAAATATTAGGTAATTAGCCGGGCTGCCAGGTTCAGGGTTTGAAGCTGGGGGTGCAGAATCTGGCTCTCCTGCTGTGACAGCAGAGTAGGGGTCTGAGGCAGGTGCCATGGGGCTAGCTGTGACACACTGTGCAAGAAGGGGTAAAAGTGCTGGCATGGCCGGTCTGGTTCAATCAGTATCATCCTTGGTTTGTCCTGTCTGATCTTTAGTAGCACTTTGGAGAGGAGAGGCAGATGTGGAAAGGCATAAACTGATAGATTAATCCAGCTGAAGGACAAAGTATCCACTTTCCAAGCTTGTTTGTAAGGAGTCCTTGTGCAGAATTTGTCCAATTGGTAGTTCTGGGGGGAGGCAAACAGGTCTACATCTGGGCTCCCCCATTTGTTGATCAACATGTTGAAAGTCTTTGGCTCCAGTTTCCACTCGTGTGGGTCCATGAGATTTCTACTTAGTCTGCCAGTGTATTTAGTTTTCCTTGCAGGAATTGAGCCTGTAGATGCACTTGGTAGCTCAAGGCTGTGTTTCACAAAGCCATGGCTAGTCTGCAGAGGGGGTAAGAATGGGTACCCCCCCCTGCTTGTTTATGTACCACATAACAGTGGTGTTGTCCGTCTTTACCATTAACTGTCCTGGAAGAATGTGGTCCTTGAAGGCTGTCAGAGCATTCTGTACAGCTAACATTTCTTTTTGATTGATATGCAGGTGCATTTGACTTTGGTTTCATTGGCCCTGAATACACTTCCCTGCCAGGTGAGCCCCCCTGCATAGTCTGATGTGTCTGTTAGGGTTTGGGAGGCAGGGGGTAGAGTGAATGGTAGTCCTTTTTTTTGGTGGCATGCCTCTGTCCACCAAAGGAATTCTAACCGTAGGCAAGGTATGATAGGAATCATTGCTTCTAGATCCTGAGAATGTTGACAACATAGGCTTTTTAGATACCACTGCAGTTTCCTCATATGCAGTCTTGCATATGGAATTAGAAGAATGCATGAGGCCCTTAACCCCAAGGCTTGCAGTATTTGCCTTGCAGAGAGCAGGGTTTTTGTGGCCAGTTCCCAGTTTTTTGCCTGTAGAGCAATCTTTCCCCCTAAAGAAGCAGTCAGTTGAGAAGTGCTTGGAAGTTTCAAAATTAAGTCACAGACAGTTTACCATAGGGGGGAGTCTTACTACTCCCAGATTTGGAAGTGGGAGCCCCCCACTGCTTAGTCCTGTGCGTACCCTGGGACTGAAGCCTGGGTGTTCTGCTGGTTCTGGGTTTGGACTGAAAAGGCCTCAAAGAGGCAGAGAAGGACTAATTCTTAGAGGGCCAATGACTATTAAATCTTGGAGGCTGTACTTGTAAGAAATCTTTAACAGTTTGCATAGATTTAGCTTTTTCCTCCAACTTTTTAAGAACAACTTCTGCTTTGTTGCCAAACAGGCGGTCTTGATTTATGGGAGCATCCAGCAATTTAGCTTTAACATGATCTGGCAAGGATTGCTCCTTAAGCCAACATGCCTTCTAAGTACAGACCAAGTGACAGCAGCTCTGCAAGATGCCTCTAAAGAATCAAAACCACATTGCAAAGTATGCTTTCCAACCTGTTCAGCAGAATGCATTAAATCCTGTAAATCCTTGTTTTCAGCACAATCAGCAATCAACATCATTTTCTGTTTAAGCAATCCAATAATATGCTGCTGATACATATGAAACTGGCAATTTAAGGCCATAACGGCCAAGGTTGCAGAAGCATATACCTTCTTACCCCATCTATCCAGCGCCCTGGAGTCTCTATCAGAGGGGGTAGGATTTTTGGCAGTAGTAGACTTAATGCCCTTGGGTCCCTGTGAAATGGTCTCAGGATCCGCAGTAGGATTTTCAAAAAGGAACTTTTGAGAGTCAGGAACCCTGTAATATCCATCAGGTCTTCTGGGAGCAGGAGGTAGAGAGTCAGGGGGCCAAGCTAGATTCCGAAAAGGCATCATCCACAATGTCTAGTACAGGATGGATAGCTAAAGGCCTGTGCTGGGGCAGGAGTAAAATCCCTAAGCCTCTTTTTAGAATCAAAGTAATCCTGGCTTTCCCAACGAAAATGCTCCCTAAGAGTACGCAAGGTTTCACCAAAAGAGAAATCCTCTGGGGGGAAGCAGAGGGAATAGAGTCTTCTGCATCAGAATCCTCATAAGTAGAGAAGGGTAAATCCTGGTCATTAGAGGAAACAGAAAATTCAGAATCCTGGTCAGAAGTATCATAAGCAAATTCATTCCTAGGTCTCTTAGAGGGGGAAGGTTGGCTTCCCCTGATTAAAGTAATAAGGTCTTCAGCCATTCTTATTTGTGTTTTAGGCATAGAGGCTGACCATGCAGTCTGGGCGTCGGTTTTCTAGGCATGGTTTGAGTTTTAGGCCTTGAAGAAGACGGCGTCAGTTTAATATGCAAGTCAGTAGGCCTGAATACACCCACATACACCCACGGAAGCCAGTGCCTGCACAGCAGCTCCGGACTCATCCAAGGTACAGACATCCACAAGTTCCACAGTTGAAGCATCTTGCGGCATACCGGACTCTGAATGGGTCTCAGTAGAGGCCTGCGAATCTGAAGTGGCAGGTATCAGGGCCTGCGAAAGCGCCTCACTGAGTACCAGTGAACTGGCGACTGGCTTAGGGAGAAGCGTCATCGGCAGCTTTGGACCTAGGCGGCCTGTCTCTGTCTTTATCTTTGCATTTTTCTGGAAAGTCGCTATTCGGATGGCTTACCAAAGACATATATGGATAATTGAAAAAAGTACCAAAATATTTAGAAGTAAAAATATACAGACGACTAATAGTTTGTTGCTTAAATAAGGCACAAAACCGACAACAAGCTACGTCGTGGTCAGGGCCTAGGCAAGGAATACAGTACGAATGAAAATCTTTATGAGGTATTTGCTTTCCACAAGTAATACAATTATTGACTTTTACTGACATCAGTTTAGAGCAAGAAAAAGTTTCCCCAATGGGGTACTTAGCTTTAGTTGAAGACTTCGGTTCTGAAACTCAAAAACGAAAATTTCAGGATTCGGTCGACCGGCACTTGCGAACTGCTTCTGCTTCGGGCACCGCACAGCAAAAAAGACTGATGTAATGGCGTCGGCTGCATGCTTTATATCCCTGACTACCTGACGTCACGAAGATGAGACAGCAACTGACGCAGGACCCAAGACTTTGATAATCTGGCCGACTGAGGGCTACTGCAAGCAGATAGCCCAAATGTGATGACTGCAACAATGAAACATGAAGAACATCTAGTGACGGACGGTATTCACAGACTGACCCCAGAGAGATAGCAAACCTGCTAGTGGATAGGTTTGGTGAAAATTTCACTCTCTTATCCCCTCCAAACTGATCACAAACCTTGTCCCAAACTACCCCCCCCCACACACACACACACACACACACACACACACACACACACACACACACACACACACACACACACACTCTACATATCTGAAGAGCAGGTCATTATAGCCTTCTCAAAGGCAAAAAAACACAACCTCTATAGGACCAAACAGCATCCCGGGCTTTCTTCTAAACAGGATAAAACATGAACTAGCATCACCTTTAAGTAACCTTTTCAATCATACCCTAACTACAGGCTTTGCTCCTGAGGAATGGAGAACAGCAACAGATATTCCCCTCCATAAATGTGGCCTAGTAACAGACCAAGGGAATTACAGACCTATAAGCATGACCAGCCTATTCTCTCAGGCCATGGAATGCATCATTATGGACCTTATAAATAAAGACATAGACAATCTCAAAAAGTACAGTTTTGTACCTACCATAAATGTAGATGTTCGAGGATCCACATTGCTGCAGTCCTAACTATTGGGTAGTCCGCTGTCCAGTCGGCCCGAATACCAAAGTATATGGCTGACGTCGGTCAGGGCGCATTAGACTGACGTCAGTACGTCAGGGTACTAATGCGCATGACCGACGTCATATCCTCAGTCTTTTCTTGCCCCAGATGTCAGAAGACCCTGAAAAGATAAGGCCCAAAACCAAACACTGCCAACATACCTGCACCAAAATATATATATACAAAATATACAAAATTAGCAGATCATAACCTCACCTACACAACCACCCCTAAACACAGAGGGGAAGGAGGGAGGGTAAATTGGACTGCAGCAATGTGGATCCTCGAACATCTACATTTATGGTAGGTACAAAACTGTACTATGTTCTTCATTCCACATTGCTGCAGTCCTAACTATTGGGTAGAATCCCAAAGCAGAGGTAAGGGAGGCTGGCAAATCATAAGGAAGCAGGAACTGACAACATGCCTTGCAAAATAGCTGTGGCAAAACCAGCCCTAGACTTAAAGTAGAGAGGAAGGTGATAATGCTTAGAGAAAGTATGCACTGAACTCCAAGTAGCTGCCTCCAAAATATCCTTAGTTGCCACCCCCCTTAGAAATGCTGTTGAAGTGGCAGTAGCCCTAGTGGAATGAGGCCTAATCCCAGCTGGAATTTCCTTGCCATGATGGGAATAACAAAATGTAATGCAACACCCAATCCATCTAGAAATAGTTTGTTTAGACACAGGCTTGCCCTGAGAACTCAAAGCAAAAGAAATAAACAACTGCTGAGACTGCCTAAAATCTTTAGTCCTGCTCAAATAATAACGCAATTGCCTGTGTACATCTAAAGTGTGCAAAATCTTTTCCCCTTTATTTTGGGGATCTGCATAAAAAGTAGGCAAATGAATAGTTTGGTTTAAAGCCACACTAGAAACCACCTTAGGCATAAAGGAAGGATTAGTACGTAAAGATACCCTATCCTTATGAAAAATCAAAAAAGGCTCCACTGCCATAAGGGCCTGCAACTCAGAAACCCTTCTTGCAGAAGTAATGGCAACAAAAAAGCAGTCTTCCATGACAAGTATTTCAAGTCAGCAGTAGCATGAGGCTCAAAAGGTTGTAGAGTAAGTTTCTCCAACACAAAATTGAGGACCCAAGCAGGAGTAGGAGCTCTACGTGGGGGTCTTATATTCTTTGCCCCTCTAAGAAATTGCTTGAACAAAGGATGTGAAAACAATGGTGGGTCACAATCATAGTGAGCTGAAATTGCTGCAGCATGAATCTTAATGGAAGAGAAAGACAAACCTTTGTCCAATAACTCAGTAAGATATTGAAGAGCCACACTCAGATTTGGCTCCGAAATCTCCAAATTGTTTGCTGCACTCCAAAATAAAAATCTCTTCCATTTTTCTGCGTACACTTTCCTTGTACTAGGTCTCCTGGCTTCCATAATCACATTTAAAACTTGTTGAGGAAGTTGAGACCTGCTGTCTTTCAAAACAGAATATGCCAGGCTGTTAGATGAAGAGAGTGAAGCTTGACATTGAGCAGGTGACCGTCTCTCTGAGACAACAGGTGTGGAATCAAGGGTAAAGGCCATGGAGGCTTCTTTACCAGACTCCTCAGTAATGGGTACCAGTGCTGCCGAGGCCAATCTGGAGCTATTAAAATCATCCTTGGCTTGTCTTGTCTGACCTTTAGAAGCACCTTTGGAAGAAGAGGCAGAGGTGGAAAGCATACACATGAAGATTTTTCCAACTGAAAGAAAGAGCATCCACTTTCCAAGCTGTGTGATGAAACCTCTTTGTGCAAAACTTTGGCAGCTGGTGGTTTAGTGGAGAAGTGAACAGATCTATGTCTGGAGTTCCCCAGGACACTGTCAACTTTTGAAATACATGAAGATCCAGTTTCCACTCGTGGGGATCCATGATTTGTCTGCTTAACACATCTGCTAAGGAGTTCTGTGCTCCGGCAGAAACCTTGCCTGAAGAGTTAGTTGCAAGCTGAGCGCAGTCTCCCATAAAATCATTGCTTGCCTGCACAATGGGTAAGAATGTGTTCCCCTTGTTTGTTGATGTACCACATGACAGTTGTGTTGTCTGTTAGAATCAACACCTGCCCTGGAAGAAGTAACTCCTTGAAAGCCATTAATGCAAACTGGACTGCTAACATCTCCTTCATGTTGATATGTAGATGCTGTAGTCTGGCAGGCCACTTGTCTTGTATCCACTTTCCATTTAGATGAGCTCCCCAAGCAATGTCTGAGGCATCTGTCGTTAGAATCTGACTCGCCTCTGGCCGGGTCACAGAGAGTCCCTTGTTTAGGTGACATTCCTGAGCCCACCACAAAATTCCTTTTGAATGCAAGGTATTATTTGAATGACAGTGTCCAAATCCTGGCAGTGCTGTGTCCATACATTTTGAGATACCATTGTAGCTTCCTCATATGCAGTTTGGCATTGGGAAGCACCAGAATACAAGATGCCATGAACCCTAAGGCTTGAAGGACTGTCCTTGCAGTCAGCCCGGACTGAAGAGATAGTTGATGGAAGTAACTGGAAAGATTCTTTTGTTTGTCCGGGGTTAAAAGGCCATCTGGGCTGCTGTATTCAGTCTCACACCCAGAAAGCACATGTCTTGAGAGGGTACTAGACTGGACTTTATTTCGTTCACAGAATACCCTAGGCATCTTAGCACTGCTATGACATATTCCAAATGCTGTAGAAGGTCTTCCTTTTCTTGAGCCAGAATCAGGCAATCGTCCAAGTAAGGATAGATTTGAATTCCTCTTAGCCTGAAGTAAGCTATCACTGGAGCCAGAACCTTTGTGAATACTCTGGGCAGTAGATAAGCCAAAGGGCAATGCAGAGAACTGATAATGAGAATTTCCAGCTCGAAAACGCAGATACTTTCTGCAACTTAGTCTTATAGGCACATGAAGGTAAGCCTCCTTGAGATCTAAAGTTACCATCCAGTGATCTTTGCCCAGCAGAGGTAAAAGCTGTTGTAACGTCAACATCTTGAACTTGGGAATGTCCAGGTAAGTGTTGAGGATAGATAAATCCAAAATGGGTCTCCACGTGTTCCCCTTTTTTGGTACTAAGAACAGGCGAGAATAAAATCCTAGGCCCCTTTCTGGCACAGGAACCGGCTGAATGGCCCCTATTTGGAGTAACAGAGAAATTTGCTTGTGAGCCTCTTGTCTTTGTAGAGGAGGAATGTCTGGCATGCCTTTGAAAGGAGGCAAGGTATGGAAATAAAACCTGTAACCGTGGTGAATAATATCCAGAACCCATCTGTCTTGGGTAATTAAATCCCAATTTTCTTTGAAAAGAGACAGCCTTCCTCCCAACGGTGCTGCCAGGCGAGAATGAACTGGCAGCTGAAAAGGCAGGTCATTGGGTCTGCTTACGAAAGGACTGACCCCTGCCCTCCCCAGAAGTCTGAGCAGGGAACTCCCTGTCCTAGGCCTAAAAGAACCCTGAGCTCTGCCCCTACCACGTCTAGACCTACCCCTAGACTGGGAATCATAAGCAGGAAAAGTCCAACCCTTAGCAGGCCAATTTCTACTAAACTCGGAGGCTGCACCTGTAAAAATCTTTAACAGTTTGCATAGATTTAGCCTTGTCCTCCATTTTCTTCAAAACTGCTTCCACAGGCGAACCAAACAACACATCAGACTGCAAAGGAGCATCCAAAATCCTTGTCTTAACATGCTCAGCTAAGTTCTGATCTCTCAACCAGGCGTGCCTATGAAGAACAGAACCAGTGGCAGCCACCCTGGAGGAGGCCTGCACAGCATCAAAACCACATTGCAAGGAATGTTTACCCACCTGTTCAGACACATGAACTAAATCCTGCAACTCTTTACAGTCAATACCTTCCGCCAGAGCATCCACCTTAGATTTCAACTGTGAAAGAAGATAATTCTGATATTTTAACATGTGAAACTGACAATTCAACGCCCTCATGGCTAAAGTGGAAGAAGTATACACTTTCTTTCCCCATCTATCCAAAGCCCTTGCCTCTTTATCAGGAGGGACAGGATTTTTAACAACTGAGGCCTTTACACCTTTAGGCCCCTGAGAGACAGTTTCGGGTCTGCCCTAGGACTCTTAAAAGATACTTATGAGCTTCAGGCACCCTATAATACCTATCCGGTTTAACTGGGGCAGGAGGCAAAGAATCAGGATTCAGGGAAGCCTCTGCAAAAACATCTTCCACCACATTCAAAACAGGAGGTATAGCTAAAGGCCTATGCTGGGGTAAAAACAAGAACTCCAGAAGCCTTTTCCTGGAATCAGAGAAATCTTGGCCTTCCCATTTAAAATGCTCCCTCATGGAATGCAAAGTCTCTGAAAATGAAAAATCCTCAGGAGGAGAAGCTGAAGGAGTAGAATCATCCACATCAGAATAAGTAGGGAACTCCTGCAAGTCTTCAGCCGAAGACTCAGAAGCCTCCGAGCATTGCTCAAAACTCTCAAGCTCAGGTTCCACCCTAGGCCTCTTATCAGGAGGGGGCATAGAACCCCTTATCATAGTAATCAAATCTTCTGCCATTTTAAGCATATGTTTCTTAGGCAAAGACCCTGAAGCACTAGGAGAAACCCCCACTGAAGCAAAACTTGGCCTGCCCCTTAAAGAAGCCTTGGAAACAGAAGGGGAGGCCCTAACCACCTTAGGAAGTGAGGGAAGAACAGCCACCTGAGAAGCCCCCTCAGCCTGGCCTACTTCCTGAGAGGAAACATCCTGTAACAGTAAAGTCTCTCCCTGAGACTCCAAAGAAACACCTGGCAAAACCTCCGGCTCCACTGAGCCCTCTAAAGAACCGACGCCTGGGACTGTCGGTTCTTCCCCTAGGCTTTGCTGTTTTGTCCTTGCGTTTTTAGCGAAGCTGGCGCCGGAGCATCCGACGGCATTTTATAGTTACAACGCTTCCCAAACACTAACCTGGCACAGTCTAACCTTCTCTTAATAGTGCGTTTGTTAAATCTAGCACAAGAACGGCATCCAACAACGCCGTGCTCAGGCCCTAAACAAGGTATACACAAAGTATGGTAATCCCTATGAGGTATCTGTTTCCCACAAGAAATACAGTTATTCACTTTTTCTGACATCCGGTTAAATACTGAGGCAAGGAAAAACCAAAATATTCCCCAACGTGGTACTTAGCCAACTTTGATTCGGTCTGAAACTCTGACTTCAGAAATTTTCAGAACGCCAACCTGCACTCGCAAAATTGCTTCTGCATCGGACCATGCGGCAAAAAAGACTGAGGATATGACGTCGGTCATGCGCATTAGTACCCTGACGTACTGACGTCAGTCTAATGCGCCCTGACCGACGTCAGCCATATACTTTGGTATTCGGGCCGACTGGACAGCGGACTACCCAATAGTTAGGACTGCAGCAATGTGGAATGAAGAACATCCTTGTATTCAACCCAATTCAGCTCCGTGAGGGGCAAATCCTGTTAAATCTGGAGGATTTCTTCGAAAATGTGGCCAAGACCACTGGCGACGGCAAATCTGTGCACATAGCATACCTTGACCTAGCAAAGGCTTTCAACACAATCCCACACTCAGGCATTATTGATAAAGTTAGCAAACTGAATGTAAACTCCTTTGCTATAAGATGGGCTGCCAACCATCTCACAAACTGTGGGTGACTCTACATGTACCAGCAGACCTTTCACTAGTGGGGTGCCACAGGGTTCAGTGCTGGGCCCCATTCTGTTTGGTATATACTTCTCAGAAGTTCAGGCCAAAACTAAGGAGCTGTGGATGACTGCAAACGGGCTGCAATTACTGAACCCCTAATGATGTCAGTATACTCCAAAGGGTCTTACACAGACCAAAGATTGGTGCCTCAGTCACAGTCTCAAAATGAATGCAAAGGAATGCATCACCATTCCCTTCGGCAAAAACAATGTCCCTTCACACTATTAAATCAACAACAATGCCATACCTACCCACAAAGTGGTAAGGGATCTGGAATCACAAGTTGACTGCAATCTTAACTTTGACCACCATGTGTCTACTGTAGAAAGGAAGGCTTTCTACGTAGCACACGATTAGTAAAGGCATCGCCTCAAAAGCAAAGGAAGTTATTACCCCTATACTCTGCCCTAATCTGGCCCATAATCAAGTTTAATGCCCTGCTCAGAAAGTACCATACAAAGCACCTGCAGCAAATGGAGAGACCTCAGAGGTTTCTAACAAAGAAGATCAAGGTGCTCCAGCACATGCCTTACACAGACTTTAGTCCCTGTCACTAAACTCTGTATTGTATAGTCTTCTTAGGGGAGGCTTATGCCTTGCTTGCAGAGCAATCTCAGACCCAAACCTAATGAACTTGATGCACATCCGTAAATCAAACAGTAACAGAGATAACCATTCCAGGGACCTAAATTTGGCCTGTGACTTGACATGTTGGAGGGACAGATTTCCCAGTGACTGCCCCGTCTTTGGAATATACTACCAATTCATGTGAAACTGAGCACATCTATTACAATGTCCAAAAGGAACCTGGACGAGTGGATGGGGCAACATAAATTCTTACCGGGGATAGTGCTCACAACCCTCCTGGACATGGGCGGTCATTACTAAATGCAATACTGGGTACTGACTAGCACTTCTATCGTATTATATTGGGATGAAACAGCTAGACCTGAAATGACCTCTGGGTAGACAGCCTAGTAAACTCCTATGACAGAAACAAAATCGGGAATGTCAGCCACAGCACCACTCCATATAAAAATAAATAATCGACAAACCTCATATAATACAAGACATTACAAGGACACTGAAAATTTGGACAAAATATTTGTATCCCACAATCCAAGAAACAAGTTACAAATTAAGGAACTGTTGTGGCTCCCATTGCTACTCCTCTTAGTCGCTGACAAAATGTACCATCTAATAAAAAAATTTTCCAACATAATTTCCATTAACAAACAAAAAGTATTAATGTCAGTATTGGGAAATACAATATAATGAGACAAACGCATTCCAAGAAATTCAATCTCTATCTAGTAGAATACTAGCATATAAATATTTAATGTCGAAAGTAAAGAATAACTTTTCTTCACCTGAAAACCTACTGTTTCAGCATCAGAGAATGCCACAGAACGCATTTCTATTTTTTTTGAATGCTGTGTTCAATCCTGTTGTAAAACAAATGTTTAGTTATGTAAAAGATTCTTGGGTTCTTCTGGATTCACTCAGAATTTATCAGTTTTCAGGACAACTTACTGTTTCCTATGAACAATAAATCTTTATATACTAGTATTCCACTACATAAGGGGATTAGCTCCTTCATTTTCTAACTAGTCCTTGGACGGTGGGGCATACATATTTTGTCTAAAATTTCACAGTATTCTAGTAGTGTTCTTTGTTATAAGAGGATTTATTTTTATATGGAGTGGTACCTGTGGCTGACAAAGATTTTATTGTTTCTTTAAATCAAAGTACTGAATTTTTGACATTTACTCTAGGATCAGGTGGTGTTTTAATTAATTTAGACGTCTTGAAGAACAAAAAACGTAATAGCAGTATACACAGAAAATATTTTCTTAATTACTTGCACTATACTAGTGCACATCCAAAACAAATAAAAAATAACATTCCACATGGACAACTAAGATTGTCACAAATGACTATAGACAAAAACAGTATAGTTGTGCAAAATCTTACCATAAACTTTAGATATTCTTCTTTTCTACATGCTGCTATATCCAAAACATGAGGGAGTCTGCCTCTGGTTGACTCTTATGTTCGGCCATTTTACAAAAGATAACTGCTACTGTGAAGGTAAGTGTGATGTTCTGCATCTCTCAGTGAATGGCCATAAAGAGATGTCTGACATAAAAGTTACATCAGCACACACCTACCTCAGAACTGAATGCCGCTGGAATAGAGTGGGTAGTCAGGAGTCAGGCAAGTGTCAGGGGGAAGGTAGGGTGGGGAAACTATACAGCAGCATATAGAAGAAAAGGACATCTAAAGTTATGGTAAGATTGTACACAACTATACTATGTCCTTCTATTCATATGCTGCTGTATCCATAACATGAGGGAGACTGCAAAAGCTCATGCTGTTAAGAATTGGGTAGAGGAACAGAGATATTTTCCACAAAGCAATGAAGGATGGCTGTGGCAAATCCCGCCTTGGACCTTAGAAATGATGTCCACCTTCTAGTGTTTGGTGAAGGTATGGACAGATGACCATGTGGCTGCTTCTAAAATGGCAGTTGTATCCAAGCCCTTAAAGAAGGCAACAGAGGAGAACACTGCCCTAGTGGAATGTGCTTAAATGGAAAAGGAAGCCTTTTGCCATGGGCTGTGTAGCAAAAGGAAATAGTCTTAGAGATCCAGGAGGGGATGGTTTGCTTGGAAACAGGAAGACCCAAGGCTATTGGGTGGTAGGATACAAAGAGCCTGTCTGATGTAAGGATGGGTTTGGTCTTAGCCAAATAGTATCCGAGTTGTCTATGTACATCCGAGGAGTAAAGGATCCCTTCAGCAGGGTTTGAGGTGAAGGGAAGAAGGTCGGAAGGTTGACGGCCTGATTCAGGGAAAGTTCATTGACCATACTGGGCATGAAGGATTCGTTAGTACGTACACAAACCTTGTACTTGTGAAAAACTGTAAAAGGGTAGGAGCCCATGAGGGCTTGTAGTTCGGAAACCCTTCTGGCTGAAGTAATGGCCACCAAAAGAATAGTTTTCCATGTGCAGTGTTGGAGAGAACAGTCCTTGAGTGGCTCAAAAGGTGGTAGGGTTAACTTTTCCAGAACAAAATTTAGATCCCAAGGGGGTAGAATGGGCTTCCTTGGAGATATAAGGTGTAGTACCCCCTTCAGAAATAGCTTAACTTCCAGTCTAGAAGCTAGAGGGGGTGACAAAAAGGCATACCGAGAAGGCAGGCAAGTGTCTCTTAATGGGAGAATACGACAATCCGGAGTTCATCAGATCACACAGGTGAGACAACCACTGGGGATTTTATCATCAATGGTTGGATATTTTGTTTTAAACACCAAACAGAAAACCTCTTCCACTTGGATAGATAGGATTTTCTGGTAGTTGGTTTTCTGGCCTCCTGCAGAACCTGAAGCATATCCTCTGTGTAAAGGTGTCTGAAGGGAATTAACTCCCTATCACCGACAATGTAAGGTTGGGGGTGTATGAGAGTTCCCTTCTCCTGTGTGAGCAGGTCCATTTGGTGGGGTAACTTGTGGTGACAGCCCTTTGCTAGATGATGTGCTACAGGGAACCAATGCTGCCTTGACCAATAGGGGGTCACCAACAAGATTAGTGGTTGTTCTCTCTGGATCTTCAGCAGAACTTTTTGTATGAGAGGGAAGGAGAGGAATACGCAGGCAAACATCCCCTTCCAAGTAAATGAAATAGCATCCACCCGCCATGCTTCGGAAGAAAGTATCCTGGAGCTGAAGGTTGGGAGTTGTCTGTTCATGGGGGAAGAGAAAAAGATCAACTTGCAGTATACCCCATCGATGAACCAAGTCCAAGAACACACCCCTGTTTAGTACCTTAAACAGAGTCCTCAGACAAGACAAAAGCTCCTCCGTTACAGCAAATATCAGTAAATCTCAGAAAAACAAAACTGAATGAGGTAGCCGACACAACCATAAGAAGCTGACCATTTATTTGTAGTAAGTTGTTAAAACGAACAAGAATATATCCAGTAAGCACTTTCACATACAGGTGGAATGCTTTATTTTTCTGACACCCCTGTTTAGCATCCATTCGTGACACTGAGTCATGTTCCTGCTTAGGGTGTCTGCCATCACATTTTCTGCAGAAGGTATGTGGATGGCCAGAAGATTTACTTTTCTCTCTAGGTTATTTCCCATGTCTGCAGAGCCAATCTGCACAGGCGATAGGACCTTGTTCCCCTCTGTCTATGTACCACAGCACACTGGTATTGTCTGTGTAGCACCTCAGCACTCCGGGCAGGATTAGATCCTTGAAGATCTGGAGGGCCAATATCAAGGCTCTCACCTCCCTGACATTGATGTGCTCCCTACGTTGGTTTAGGGTACAAGAGTTTCTCATTCTCCTACAGTTGGGGGGGGGGGGGCAGAGGTTGTAGGGGCAGGCCTGGGCTGACCAATATTTGCGCTATCCACCAATTCAATTCCCTGGAAAGGCACAGTAACAGGGGAACAATGAACTTCAGGTGGTGCTGGTGTTGCTTCCAGATTGTCCTTCAGTACCAGTGGAATTTCCTCATGTGTAGCCTTGCTAGGGGTACCCTGGGAATGGTGGAGGCCATGAATCCCAAGAGTCTGAGAAACACCCTGGCTGACAGGGCTTGGAGAGGGAGTATCCCCTTGAAATAACAAGCGAGGGACATAATCTTGTCTGGAAGAAGACAAGCCATCATCTGTCCTGTTAAAATACTGCATCCTAACATATGATCTTGGGAGGGTGTCAAGGATGATTTCTGAAGGTTTATGGTGAACCCTAGACCTCTCAAGAAGGAGATGGTGAAGTGTAGGTGATGTATGGCCAATGGAATGGCCTGTTTCATGATATCGTCCAAACAGGGGAAGAGTTGGATCCCCAGCATTCTGGCAAAGGCAATGACTGGGGCTAGGCACTTTGTGAACACTCAAAGGCATAGAGAGACGAAATGGCAAAAGCACAGAAATGAAAGTGTGTAGAAGCCACTGAAAAGCGAAGGAATTTCCTGAAAAGGGGATGGATTCAGATGTGCAAGTAAACGTCTTTTATATCTAAGGACACCAAGAAAGTCTGAGGGAGGATTAGGGGAAAGAGAGTTGGAAGTGTGAGCATCTAAAAGGAGGGGACCTGGAGAAAAGTGTTGAGGTGGGAGAAATCCAAGATCAGTCTCCAGGGACCTTCTTTCCTAGGGACCAGGAACATCCTGAAGTAGAAACCTTTTCCTCTCCACTGAGGAGGAACCTCTTGAATTGTGTCTTGAGAGAGAAGGTCCTGCAGAAGTGGGGGAAAAGAAAACCATTTGGTCTCAAGGAGGTTGAGGAATGCCTTTGAAAGTGGGTCTACACTCCCACATCATGAAATATCCAATTTTTATAACAGAGAGGACCCCAAGAGTCCTGGATAAAGTGTTTCCAACCTGGGAAGGACAGGGAGAGAAGCATGGAGAGAGGTGTGTCTGGATGCAGAGACTGGTAATTACAGACTACCAGGCTTGGTCTAAAAAGGCTGTTTTGGAGCAGGGGTAGAGGGAGCAGACCTAGAGGGGGTCTCTTTCTTGGTATCCTTTTTCCCCCTTGGGTGGCATATGTCTGGAAGGCTTTCTCACAAATGTAGTTTTAGCTGGATAGTTGCACTGAAAGCAGGGAACTGGGGAGACAATCCGTCTGAACTCCTGGAGCTCCTTAACCTTCTCCTGAAGGGCCTTAAAGAGCTCAGCAGCTGCTGAACCAAACAAGGCTTTGTTGTCCAAGGGAGCATCCTTTAAATTTGACAATGTCATCAGGGAGAGGTTGCAGCCTAAGCCAGTAATATCTCCTGATGACAGAACCTAAGGCTGCAGCTTTAGATGAAGCATTTACTGCATCCTAAGTACACTTAATAGAGTGTTTAGTTACTTGACTGCAGGAATTTAAGAGACTGGATATTTTGGCCTAGAAAGGGGACTCAAGGAGGTCACCAGATTGCTTAATAGCATCAGAAAGAAGCAAAGAGTACTTGGCCATGTGAATCTGGTAGTTAACAGCTCGCACTGCTAAGGTGGCACACGTGTAAACTTTTTTGCTTAGGCATTCCATTACCCTGCTCACCTTAAAAGAAGGAAGGAGGGAGGTGGAGGGGAGAAGTTTGAAGGTTTTATCTGCAGATACAGAAATGGTGGCAGGGTCTGCAAAAGGGGCCTTGAAGACAAACTTCTCACCTTCAGGGACTTTGTAAAAACTGTCTGGGCTCTTAGGTGCAGGGGGGCATGAATCTGGATTCTGGAGGTATCCAAGAAGGCAAGATGCACTAGAGGGACTGCAGGCAGGTTAGTGGACTTCATTTGTAAGAGGTCATAATATCCCTTTTGAGCCTCAGTAACCTGGCTGCAATCCCACTTAGTCTTTCTTCTGCACAACAGTTTCCTCAACGGTAATGTCTTCCCCTCGGGCAACTAATCAGACTTCCTGAATGATTTTATCCTGACTGGATAAAAACTCAGTTGTCTATGAAAAGCTAACAGATGAAAGATGTACTCCACTTTGTTTTAAAAATTAGGAAAGAAAACTGGTAGATGGGTGGACTGGTTAATATTGTTCACTGTAGCAACACTGGGTAAAAAGAAAGAATCGGTAGGTAAAGTGATTGTTTTTATGGAAAATTAGGTTTCGAAAAAAGGGCTTGTAACTCAGAAACCCTTCTTCCACACGTGACAGCCACCAAGAAAATAGTTTTCCAAAAAGGAATTTCAAATCTACTTTGGCCGAAGCTTCAAAAGGATGATGGACTAGTGACTAAAGAATCATAGTCTGATACCAAGGAGGGGCGGGATCCTTGACAGGAGGGAGAAGCAAGAAGGTACCTCTGAGAAAGGCTTTGCACAGTTTTGAAGAAGTCAGTGATGAAAAAGTTTCTCCGAAGTAATCATTTGAAATGGCCACCAGATACACTTTTGCAATGGAGTATGTTGCCCCATTTTGGAAGATATCAGCAAGGAAGTCCAAGACTACAGAAATGGGAGCAGTAAAGTGATCCAATTGCTTTTGCTGAGCGCATGTGGAGAATCGTTTCCATTTGCACTTAGAAATTTTCTTAGTGGATGGTTTGTGGAATGAAATCAAAATCTTTTAGACAGTGGAAGAAATCCTGGAATATCTAGCACTCATCGGAAATGGAGAAACCATGCGGCTAGTTTTAGGCCTGGGAGATCTAGGGGAATCTGCCCTGATAGATGGGACAGTGCATCTGGAACTGGTTCCAATGTCCATGGAGAGCAGATGAGACCACAGGAAGATGAACCAGAATTGTTGAGGCCAGAAAGGAAAAATGAAAACTATTATGCTCTTCAACCCGTGTGCTTTCTGAAGAAACCTGGGAATTAGTGGTAAAGGTGGAATGTGTAAAGCAGACCACGGGGCCAAGCATGAACTAAAACATCTCTTGGGAACTGTCCCTGAGGAGGAATCACGGCAAAGAACCTGCTGCATCTGTTGTTGTGAGGGGACGCAAAGTGAGTGAAGCAGGGTTAACCCCATTTGTGAAAGATCGTGTTTGCCACTAATTGCTTTAGTGAGGCATCAGCAAGACTTTGCTCAGCCTGTCCGCTAGAATGTTGTACTCTCCCAGAATGTGCGTTGCAATTAGAAAGTGGTTGGTAGAGATTACCGGCTGCCACATTCTCACCGTTTCTCGACACAGGGGGTAAGACCTGGTTCCTCCTTACTGATGTACCACACAACTGACATTGTCTGTTTGTATTGCAACAGTCCCTAGAGGAAGAAAGCTGTGCCAGGGCTCACAATGATAGAAGGTCCACTCTCATCTCTAGGGTGCTGATATGCAGATTGGTCTCCTGTGACACCCACGTGCTTTGGACAGTCCGTCCTAGGAAATGCCCCCCCCCCGCATCTAAGAGGCGTCAGTGGTCAATGTGGCATGGTGGGACACAGAATAAAGGGACGTCCTTGTTGAATATCTGAAGAATGAAGCCACCACAGATGCAAGTCTTTGCACACTCTTGAAAATTTGATCGGACAGCTTAGAGGAAGTTGGTGCAAGTACTGCTGGACTGCTAATGTCCACTGCAGAATTCTCATGTGTAGTCTTGCTGTAGGTAGAGGCCACGGTGGTGCAGAAGTTAGCATTGTTGCCTCACAGCAAAAGGATCTCCCGTTCGATTCTCGGCTGGAGCGCCTTCTGTGTGGAGTCTGCATGTCTTCCCCGTGGTCGAGTGACGTTTAAAGACATGCAGATAGGTGCGTGTGTGAATGGGTGTGCCTTCTTTGAAGGCTGGGCGTCGGGCTGGCAACTCGGCACCGTAAAAATCCACTGCCAATCATTAGCAGATCAGAGTTGCACTGTAGCGACCCCTAGCCGAGAAAATCAGAAAAAACATTACTACTGTTGCTGTAGTTAAAGTAATAACGGCAGGCATAGACCCAATGCTCTGAGAACTAATTTCACTGGCATATTCGGTAATAACAGACTCTGATATGTAGTCTTAGAAAGGAAATTTTACCTGGAAGGAGGAAGGCCAGGGTTTTGAATGCATCCAGACACTTTCCTATGAAGTCTATTACTTGGACAGAGTCCAACTGAGATTTTTGCTTGTTGATGGCTATGCCTAAGGTCAAGCCTAAGTGTAACAAATAATCCCTGGCTTGGGTGAGTAGATGCCTGATTGGAGTGGTGAGGAGCCAATCGTCCAGGTAAGGAAAGACAAGGAATCCTTGCATTTGGTGAACATCCTGGAGGCTGTGGCAAGACCAAAAGGGAGGAATCTGAATTGTTAGTGACTGGCTCCTAGCCTGAAGTGGAGATACCTTCTGGAGCGTCTGTTCATTTTGCTATGATAGTACCTGTCCTTCAGGTCTGTTGAGCACATCCAGTCGTCCATTTGCAGTACAGGTAGAAAGGACTGGACCATGACCATCCTGAATTTTGAGTATTTTTTTTACTGACTTCAGGTATGTCAGGTCCAATATTGGCCTGAGATCCCGTCTTTTTTAGTACTAAAAAGAATCTTGAGTAAATCTCCGATCAACATCTGATTTGATCTGGGGTACCTACTAGATGACTTTGTCTAGTAGCTTTGCAATCTCTAAAGCTGCTGATTCTCTCTGACTGGGTGGAACATCAGGGAGGGATCTGTTTGGTTTGGGATGTTTTAACAAAGGAATGGAACAGCTTTTGGATATGATCCTTTGCACCCACAGATCGTTTATGATGGTTATCCAGGCTTCTGCATGCAAGGATAAGCACCCCCCAAACTGCCTCAAAAGAGGGACAGTCGAGCAACCCTTCAGCAGCGCTGAAAGGGTCTGTCCGAAAACAAATGTCGACCTTTGATTTTGCAGACCCCCACTCCCCTCTCTCCCGTGTGGGCGGCGTGTACCATTACAACAGTTTCCCACTCGGACCCTGGGGGAAAAGTCTCCTTGGGATTCCTGAAAAGGTCCTCAAGACTTCTTGAACCACAACTTTTTACCACCACACTGATAATTGGAGAAAGATCTTTGTGGGGTAGAAAAATGGATTCAGATGGCAGACAAGGTCTTCCATCTTTCTTGCTATGGGAGAAGATCTCTCTTTCTTGCTATGGGAGAAGATCTCTCTTGACAGTGGGCCCAAACAAAGATGATCCGTCAATGGGTGCACTGATGAATGATACCTTGAAAGGTTCCGCATAGTCACACAGCCGCATCCAGGCATGACATGAAATGGCAATGCCTGAACCAGCGGCCCTTCACATGTCCTCTGCAGTGTGGAAAATCAACCTCATGAATACACTAGAAATTGACTGCACAGTGGCCGTTCCTCATCAGACATGAACATTGAGGCACAGCCACAGAAGACAGTTTAGCGGTCGTAGGGCGAAAGCGGTCAAACTGTAAACTCTCTTGCCAAATCTGTCCATGGTTGTAGACTCCCTGCTAGGGGGACTGATAGTGAAGCTTTCCTGAACCAGTTCATTTTTGGTGACTGCCGCAACAACTATGGCATCTACCGGGATCCCTTTAGTCCAATGTGGCCGGTCTGTTGGGGCACTAAGAATGCTATCTGCATAATTGGGGGTAAGTTCTACAGTGTCCGGCTCCTTCCACACCCTGGTTGAGACTAGGTCAACAAGTGCATCAGCAGGGGTAACACCCTAGATGTAGACGGGCCAGACCAAAAGCCTCCAAGAACGCCATTTCCACCAGGGTAGGGTTTTGGGTAGACCAACCACCTTTTTGGTGCAGGATTTCTAAGACATCTCCAAAGGTGAAGACCTCAGGGACCCTTTCCCTTCCTCAAAATCAGGGTCTTCTGTGACAAATTCTTGTGGAGAATCTAGATGGCTCCTCTTGCACCTTCTCTTCTGGGGTATCTCCTCAGGGGGTTGCTTTGGGGAGGTATCTGAAGAGACCTGGGGTTCCCAAGGGTGGAATGGCTTGGAGACTTTGATGAGCCAGCTGTCCTAGAGGTGGCAGATGTGGGGTCTCAGACACAGTATCAAAGAAGGTAAGGGGTGGATCTGAAAGTATTGCAGTAGAGGATTTTCTTGGTAAGGAGAGAACCTTCACCAACTCAAAGACACATGGACCCAGAAACAACAAAGACATTCTCTCCAGAGCTGAAGCTGTTGGGACAGAATGCACTCGAGCCTCACCAGCTGTCCACTCCAAAGAGGGCGCTGGCACCAAGCTGTTCAATGCCGAAGCTCCGGGGGGCGACAACAGCTCTGAAAACTCCAGAGTCGAAGTCAACCCCCCCCCCCCCGGAACAGATGTTGAGGCTTTGGCTCCCAGAGCCATTCTGCTTTGATGTGATCAGAGCCAAGAGAGTCAGGGAAGCTGTCGGAGTCAGAGCGCTAATCACTACCGGCTCAGACACCTTAACTCTCGGGGCCTTCGGACCAGAGGACTTTGAAGCAGGAGGTCAGATCAGAGAAGGAGCAATAGTTCTGAAAGGAGAAAGTTGACTCAGACTCTGAGGCATGCAGCTAGTAAAACTCATCTGGACCTGTGCCTGAAGGAATTACCTCAACTCTATCCACCTCGGATGCGGAAAGGCTTTGGGAAGACCTGACAGAAGACGTGGAAGGTAGTCTAGAAGATGTTTTTAGGAGATCAGTCCCGAAAGGGAGATCCCGAGGCAGCAGGAGTTAATCCCAAGGAAGGAAGGGGGACTCCGGTCCGAGGAGATGAGTCAGCAGACTTACTCGGATCAGAGGATGTCAGATCTGATGCTCTGGGAGCCTTTTTGGGAGGCTCACTGGCTTGTCAAGGCAGACTTGTCCGGGGAACATTTCCTGTGTTCCCAAACGCCCTTATGGTTTTTGGCAGGGGTTTAAGCCCCTGAAGGAGAAGAAACTGCAGCTGGGGCAGAGGAAGGAATCGGGTCCTTTAAAATAAGTTTGTTTCAGTGGTCAGCCAATGCACGTGGGTGAAACCTCTCTCAGGTGGAACAGGACATTGCCAGATGAGAAGGGCCGAGACAATACACACACTTCCTGTGGGCATCAGATTAAGGAATTTTGTGCTCACATGAAGTGCACTTTTTAAACCTCAATGGTTTATCAGACATCTTAAAGTCTCAGAAAGAAAAGAGAAAGGAGAAGGTAAAGAAAAAGTCCTGCAAGAATGGACCAACAATGCTTTTTTTTTTCTTTTCTTTTTTTTTTTTTAATACATAACCAGAAAACATGCGAAAAAGAATAAAAATAATAGGAAAGAAAAAAACTGACTTACCCGTAAAAATTGTACTAGAACCTCTCAGCAGAGCTTGAGCAAACGCATCACAATGCTTCCTGTCAGAGCAGCACACAAGATCGTACCTCATCTAGGGGAATGAGGCATTTTTGGTAAGGGTGGAGGTCGAGCTTTGGAGCCTGTAGCTTGGGAAAGCAGCCAAGTCGGAGCAAAGACCCACAGGTTGAGAAACAAATGAAAATGACAACATGAGATCAGTAGATGTCCTACTTGTCACTGCTGCCATATTCTTACCAGACAGGTTGCAGCTCACTGACGTACAGCTGGGGTTTAGAAAAGTTGTGTAAAACCTTACCATAACCATAGATGCCCTTCTCTGCCATGTTGCAGTTTTCAACATATGGGTTTACTCCTTTTGCTTAGCGAATGCCCAGCCAGTATACAAAAGATTTCAGTCCCTGTATGGTGCGTGGGATGTCTGATGTGGCCTCAAGGAACATGGGGCATAAAAGTGACGTCTGCACACACCAGCCCTCAAAACTGTAAGCCCCAGTCGGACCAGTCCCAGTAAAATGCCAGTCCTGTGCTACCCAGAAAGGGAAATGCAGCCTAACCAGAGGAGAAGACGGGTAGGAAGGAACACTGCAACATGGAAGAGAAGGATATCTATGGTTATGGCAAGATTTGGTTATAGTCTAGAGGCGGTTTCCAGGAATTCGTGAAGGATAGCCCTGGCATAACCCACCCTGGTCTTGGAAATGTGATCTAACGTGTAGTGTTTGGTGAAGGTATGCACTGATGACCAAGTGGCTGCCTCCAGAATGGTAGAGGTATCCAGACCTTTAAAGAAGGTTCCCGAGGAAGCCATAGCCCTGGTGAAGTGTGCTTTGACAATGCCTTGCAGGGATTTCCCATGGTATTTGTAGCAGAAGGTGTTTGCTTTGGAAATGCAGGTAAAGATAGATAGTTTGGTTACTGCCTTCCCCAGTGCTCTGGGATGGAAGGAGACAGAGTTGATCTGCCTTTCTGATGGGCTTGGTTTTATGCACGTAAAACCCGAGTTGTCTGTGAACATCCAGTGAGTGAAGTACTCTCTCACTGTCCCCCTGTGGGTTAGGGAAGAAGACAGGTAGGTGGATGGGTTGATTCAAGGAGAGGTCATTCACCACCTTGGGCATGAATGAAGGGTTAGTTCTAAGAGTAACCCTGTCATTTTGGAAAACTAGGAAAGATGGGGTAGCCATGAGGGCTTGCAGCTCTTCTGGCGGAGGTCAAGGCCACGAGAAGCTCAGTTTTTCATGTACAGAATTTTAAGGAGGCTTTGTCTGCTGGCGCAGATGGAGGGAGTGTGAGCTTTTCCAAAACATAGTTAAAGTCCCATAGGGGTGGGGATGGTTTCTTGGAGGGCCTCAGGTGAAGAACCCCTTTGAGAGACAGCTTAGCTGGCAGTTTGGACTCCAGAGGGGGTATCAGGGGAAGGCATGCTGAAATAGCAGACAAATTGCTCTAATGCAGGAGTAGGCCAAATCTGTCTGGAGTAGCTCATACAGGGAAGATAAAACTAGAGGGGGTATCGCTTGCGAGCGGGTCCACCTGTCTTTTGTGACACCATATAAAAAATCTCTTCCTCTTTGACAGGTAAGATTTTCTTGTATTTGGTTTCCTGGCCTCCTGCAAGACAGTGAGCACATCCTCACTGTAAAGGTGTCTGAAGGGGATCAGAATCCTATCAGCCACAGGTGAGGTGCAGTAACTGCCACTGTGGGTGTATTTAGGAACCCTTGTGCTGTGTGAGAAGGTCCACTCTGGGGGGGGGGGGACTTGTGATGACAGCCCTTGAATAATTGGAAGTAGGGGGGGAACCAATGCTGTCTTGGCCAGTAGGGAGTCACCAACAAGATTTTTGGTCTGTCCTGCTGGATTTTCAGCAGGACCTTCTGGATGAGTGGGAAGGGGGGGGTGCATAGAGAAACTTCTCCATCCAAGAGATTTTTGCCAGTGCCTGAGGGTGTGGTGTCCTGGTGCAAAATCCAGGAAGTTGCCTGTTGATGGAGGAGATAAAAAGGTCTATTTGAAGTGTACCCAAACAGTGGACCAGATCCAGGAAGACATCCCTGTGAAGCATCCATTCATGGTTATTGGTGATGGTTCTGCTGAGATGGTATGCCTGGGAGTTCTGTAAAGAGGGAATACAGACTGCCTGCAGGGCCATCCCCTGTGAGGTGGCCAATTCCCATACTAGGACAGCTAGTCTGCAAAATAAGTAGGACTTGGTCCCTCCCTGTCTATTGAGGTACCACAGAACTGTGGCACTGTCTGTGAAGATCTTTAGTGGTCCTTTCTGAAGATATGGTTGGAAGGCTCGAAGGACCAGGAGGACTGCCCTCATCTCTGGAACATTGATGTGCTCTTGATTTTGTGGCTCTGGCCACAAACCCTGCACTGTATGATGTCCCAGAGTTGCTCCCCAGCCCAAGTCTGAGGCATGTGTGTGCATGATCTGTGTAGGTAGGGGTGGTTGGAGGCGAAGACTTGGATTGAGGGTCACCTGTCTCAACCACCACTGGATTTCTAATTTGAGGCGTGGTAGGAGGGGAACCCTGTACTCCAAGGGGTGGGAGTGTTGTGTCCAGACTGACCGAAGGTACCACTGCAGCTTTCCTCATATAAAGTCTTGCTAATGGTACCATGGGGACAGTGGCTGCCATATAGCCCAGGAGCCTGAGGTACCTCCTTGCTGTCAATTCTATCGACTGAAGGACCATAGGTAAGTATTCTGTCAAGTTTTCCACCTTTGTGGGGGAAGGTAGGCTTTCATGACATCTGACCAAATTCTGCACCCCAGGAAGACAATGTCTTGAGTAGGTTCCAGGTGGGATTCTGGACAACTTATCTGGAATCTCAGAGACTGTAGGAGGGAGACAGCCAGGCATATATGTTGTAGAAGGGTCTCCTTGTTGCCTGCCTGTATCATCAGGTCGTCCAAATAAGGGACTATCTGGATCCCTTTTATCCTGCAGAAAGCAATCCCTGGAGCCAAACATTTGGTGAAAACCCTGAGTACAGTAGAACACCCAAAGGGTAAGGCAGATAACGTAGGCCTGGCAGATAGGTAGATGCAACCTGCCCTGTCCTGAAAGGACGGCCTCTGGCTAGAGGTAGGAGTAGCTCTAGCTGGAGGAGACTGCTTTCTGGCAGTTTTTCTAGGCCTAGAGGAAGGAGCAGGGTGAGAATGTTTTCTAATAAACTGTGTTTTAACTGGGGAAATTCTTTGAATTTTAGGAATAGGGGAGACTAGCAGGTGTTTCAAATCCTCCATTTCTTTCTATTTTGTTGGTGACAAACAAATCTGCCACTTTTGCTCCAGATAAGGCTGTATTGTCCAGGGGGGCATCAATCAGCTTTGCTCTGAAATTATCAGGAAGGGGCTGGAGGCGCAGTCAGTAGTATCTTCTTAAGGCAGCTGCTAATGCTACTGACCTTGCTGAGGCTTCAGTAGCATCATAGCTGCACTATGAGTGTCTGCCTGGTAACCTGGGAGGTGAGAGCCGGAAGGGAAGACGGTAAGGATTTGGCAGCACAATCTGCAATACAAGCCAGCTCCTTGGAGGCTTTTTTCCAGGAATGATCAGGCATATTTAGCCATATGTGTCTGGTAGTTAGTAGCCCTGATGGACAAGGTGGCAGAAGTGTAGATTTTCTTACCCACCTGCACCATGGTTTTGCTGTCTTTGTCAGCAGGCAGGATAGTGGTGGTGGTAAGAGTTCAGATACCTTATCTGTGAAAATAGAGATGGTGGCAGGGTCTGCTGGTGGACACTTCGCAGACTTAGGGACTTTGTAAAGTATGTCAGGCCTGTGTGGGGCAGGTGATTGTGAGTCAGGATTTAAGGATGCTGAGAAGGCATCCAGGAAGGCAGGCAGGATTGGGGGAACAGCAGATGGGCTTGGGGAGTCCATCTGAATGTGGTCATATCTTTTTTGGACCACAAGTCATTTCAGAGGACTCCCACTTGAAATTCTATTTCATCTTTGGAGATGGTTCCCCAAAAGTCAAATCCTGAGCTGGGGTGTCAGGGTCAACAGATTCCTCCTCTGGGGAACCATATCCCAAAGGAGAAGAAAGCTGCGAACTGTAGGAAAGACAATCCTCTGAAGAAGAGTCAGAAAGATCTTCCTCTTCTCTCAAGGTTGGGTCTGTGGTATGAAGCCTTGGACTTGGAATGGGAAGAGGGATGTTAGTAGGCCCTGCAGAGGTAGGACGCCAAAGCCATGAAGGCATTAAACAGACTTTGGTTGAAAGCCTGCCAGTTAAGCACACTTTCAGTGGGAGTAGATATGTCCTTTCTTTTCTCCTTTTTAAGAGGCCTGGCAGGTGTCTGAAGGGAGGAAGGCCTAGAGTCTGGAGTCTGTGAGGAACCGGAGGCATCCGACGGACCTACTAAAAGTGCTGGTTCCCCTGAGCGTCAGAAACAGATACCGATAAAGACTCTATGGATGTGCCATTTGTGTGGGATTGTACGGCTTCTGTGGAAGTATCCACTATATCCGGGGTGGCGGAGCCCAATTCCTCTACCAGGCCGATGTTGGCCACAGGCTGATGTTTGGATGCTAGAGGTGCAGCTGAAGAGGTAGGCTGTATAGTCTTGGCCTTCTTTTTCAGTGGTTCCGTAGGTATGTCAGAGGAGCTCTCCATCCCTAATGCTATTTGTTTTAATCTTTGATTTTCTAAATACGAATTAAGTGCGTGCAGACGGCCGCGCAATCATTTGCTCATGAACGCCTAACAAATGGACCAGGCCTTGTAATCATGTGACTGCCCCAAACAAGAGAGGCACGGATCTTGAGCGTCTTTGTGAGGTATCAGGCGACCGCACTTACACTTGCCTTTCTGGATGACATGAACAAGCATTAAATGAAGAAAAAGGACCGATTATTCCCCAACGGGGCACTTAGCTGATTTTTTAAACCTGACGGCCGTGAAGGCAGAACACGTGGTGTTCAACTGGCAGCTGAGAAGTTCTGGAGGCTGATGCATGCAGACATCACTTTTATGGCCCACGTACCTTGAGCCATGTCAGACGTCCCACACATCATACAGGGACTGAAAAATTACAGTTGTGCACCTACCATAAATGTAGATGTTAGAGTGTATTCACTGTTGCAGTCATTACACTTGGGTTATCCTGCTGGCAGGCAACCCGCAGTCGGCCCGAGTTCCAAAGTATTGGTCTGGCGTCGGTTGCTGTCGCCTCTTCCCTGACGTCAGTGCACCAGGGGTATAAAAAGTTGCAACCAACGCCATTTTATTCAGTTTTTCTTGCCCCAGATGTCAGGTGACCCCAGATATGAAGGCTGAAAAGATAAAAATATGCCAAACAACCATGCATATATTACTATAAACATTTCCTTCATCTACAACCAAATACACCACATAGGTTGTATAGAGTTGAGAAGTGCAGAATAGTCCAAGCAAAGAGGGGGATGGTGGGTGGGTAACCTGGACTGCAACAGTGAATACACTTGAACATCTACATTTATGGTAGGTACACAACTGTACTATGTTCATCGTGTTTCACTGTTGCAGTCATTACACTTGGGTAGAATCCCAAAGCTGAGGTTGGGTGGCTGGGTCTAGATTGGATTTGGCGAGGCTAACAAGCCCTGCAGAACTGCAGTGGCAAAGCCTGCTCTGGATTTGGAGTAGAGAGGTAGGTGGTAGTGCTTGGTAAAAGTGTGCACTGAGCTCCAGGTTGCAGCTTCTAATATGTCTTTGGTTGGTACCCTTCTGAGGAAAGCTGCTGAAGTGGCTGCTGCTCTGGTAGAATGAGGCTTAATGCCCTTAGGCACAGATTTGCCATGTTGTGCATAACAGAGGCGGATGTAGTGTCCTATCCATTTGGAGATTGTCTGCTTTGTAATAGGTTTTCCTTGTGATCCTACAGCATATGCTACAAAAAGTTGCTCAGTTTTTCTGAAAGCTTTTGTTTTGTCCAAGTAAAATCGTAGCTGCCTGTGTATATCCAAAGTGTGCAGAAGTCTTTCCCCTTTAATTCTGGGGATTTGGTTAGAAAGTAGGCAAATGAATGGTTTGGTTTAAGGCCACACTGGAGACCACTTTTGGCATGAATGTTGGGTTTGTCCTTAGAAAAACCCTGTCATGGTGAAAAATGAGGAAAGGTTCCACAGACATCAATGCCTGTAACTCTGAGACTCTTCTTGCTGAAGTTATTGCTAGGAGCAGAGCAGTTTTCCATGACAAGAATTTTAGATCTGCTGTGCTGGCTGGTTCAAATGGAGGTAGTGTTAGTTTTTCTAAAACAAAATTGAGATCCCAAGTAGGTACTGGTGCTCCCCTAGGGGGTCTTATATTCTTTGCCCCTCTGAGGTACTGTCGTAGTAGAGGATGTGAAAAAAATAGGAGGATCCGTATTGTAGTTAGCTGAAATGGCAGAGCATGGACTTTAATAGAAGAAAAAGATAGGCCTTTGTCCAACATCTCAGTCAGGTATTGCAAAATCTGAGGAATATTAGGGACCAGTGGGTTGAGCCCTTGGTGCCTGGTTCCAAGCAGAGAATCTCTTCCATTTTTCTAGTGTTTGGTCTTCCTGGCTTCCAAAATTACATCCATAACAGCTTTAGAGAGAGGTGCAGTCTGAGTGGCTACATTATCTGCCATGCTGCCAGGTTTAAGGTTCTGAGTTGACTGTGCAGAATCTGATTGTTTTGCTGTGTCAGAAGATGAGTGATATGAGGTAGAGGCCAAAGTGGGCCTTGGGACAAAGTCTTTAGGATTGGGTACCAGTGCTGGCGTAGCCAGTCTGATGCAATCAGGATCATTTTTGGCCTCTCATCTGACTTTTAGAAGCACCTTGGTGAGAAGAGGCATCGGAAGGAAGGCATAGACTGTCAGGTTTTTCCAGATGAATGATAGAGCATCCACTTGCCATGCTAGAGAGTGATAAGTCCTTGTGCAAAATTTCTGTACTTGGTAATTGTGAGGGGAGGCAAAAAGATCTATGTCTGGTCATCCCCATTCCCTTGTTATCATGCTGAACACTTGTGGATTTAGCTTCCATTCGTGAGGATCCATGAGATTTCTGCTTAATTCGTCTGCCAGTGTATTTTTTGTTCCTGGCAGGAATTGTGCTTGCAGATGTACCTGGTAGGTCAGTGCTGTGTTCCACAAAGTCATGGCTTGTCTGCATAGAGGGTAGGAATGTGTGCCCCCTTGTTTATGTACCACATAACTGAGGTATTGTCCATCTTTATTAATAGTTGTCCTGGATGTATTTGGTCCTTGAAGGCTGTCAGGGCATTCTGTACAGCTAGCATCTCTTTTTGATTGATGTGAAGATGCATTTGTTCCTTGAGCCACGTGCCCTGAATACATTTTCCTGCCATATGTGCTCCCCAGGCATAATCCGATGCATCCATTGTTATTGTCTGCCTGACTGTAGGTAAGGTGAAAGGCTGTCCCTTGTTGTGGTGACAGGCCTGGCACCACCATCGAAATTCCTGTTGTAGGCAGGGAATCAAGGTTATGAGCGTCTCTAGGCTGAAACAATGCTGAGTCCAAACACTTTTTAGATACCACTGTAGTTTCCTCATATGCAGTTTGGCATATGGAATTAGTAGAATGCAAGATGCCATGAAACCCAGGGCCTGCAGAATTTTTCTTGCAGGGAACTGGGTCTTTGTTGCCATCATTTAAAAGTAATGAGTCAGTTGCCTTTGTTTGTCTGGCGTGGGATAAGCCATCTGGGCAGTTGTATTTAAGCTTGCACCCAGGAATATTATCTCTTGAGAGGGCACTAGTTTTGATTTCTTTTCGTTTACTGTGTACCCTAGGCAAATTAGCAATCTTTTTACAAACACCAGATGCTTTAGAAGAATGTCCTTGCTCTCTGCTTGAACAAGGCAGTCGTCCAAGTAGGGTAGGGTTACCACTTTGCGCGGGACAGTCCCTCTTTGGGCAGTTGTGTCCTGACCAAAAATATAAAAAACTGCAAATGTCCTGAGATTGTAGAACATAATTATGTCCCATATTTTATGTAATAGTTGCATAAAATAGTTATTTCTGTATGTAAAATACCTAAATGCTACAAGAAACAAAATAAGCAACTAAACTGCTACAAGAATAAGCTTTTATTTAGGCAAAAAAGTAAAGTTCTATCCTTTGTACTGACCATGCATATGTGTCGGCCTGTAAAATCTGATGTGTGTCCCGAAAATGTCCCACTTTGGCCATTTGAAAAGGTGGCAACCCTAAAGTAGGGATATATTTGAATTCCTTTTTGTCTGCAAAATACAATTACTGGTGCCAGGCATTTTGTGAAGACTCTGGGCGCAGTAGATACACCAAAGGGCAGTGCAGAGAATTGGTAATGCATTGAGCCTGCTATAAATCTGAGGTATCTTCTGCACGATTGTCCGACTGGGACATGCAGGTATGCCTCTGAGATCCAAAGTAACTAGCCAAGCCTCCTTGCCCGGCATGGGCAGAAGTTGCTGTAGTGTTAACATTTTGAATTTTGGAACATCCAGGAAAGTATTTAGGATTGACAGGTCCAGTATTAGTCACCAGGCTTTGTTTTTTCTGGGTACTAAGAAAAGGCGTGAGTAAAATCCTTGGCCCTGTTCTTCTTGTGGAAATTTTTGAATAGCTCCCATATCCATAAGAGCAGCAATCTGTTTTTGTGCCTTTGCCCATTGGTTTTGTGGCAGGTTTGGCATACCTTTTGGTTTTGGAAGCGTGTGGAAGTGGAACCTGTACCCCTGAGAAACTATATTCAACACCCATTGGTCTTGGGTGATTATGTGCCAATTTTTTGAGAAAAGTGCTAGCTTTCCCCCTAGGGGGTGCTGTCAACTGGTAAGAGCTTGGCATTTGCAGAGGGAAGTCATTGTGACTGTTTCCTATAAGGTTGTGATTTGTCTTCTCCTTTGGGGGATGAAGCACCCCATTGTTTAGGTCTGTAGGAGCCTTGGGGCTGAGATCTGCCTCTTGGGCATCTGTATCTGCCTCTTTGTGGCCTGTCTGACACTGGAAAGGACCAATTTTTTTGAAGGTCAGTTTCTGCTAAATCTAGGTGGTTGAACCTGTAAGAAATCTTTCACAGTTTGCATAGACTTTGTTTTATCCTCCATTTTCTTTAACACCTCTTCTGCCTTAACACCAACCAAAGTATCATGCTGTAGTGGAGTATCCAATAATTTTACTTTAACATGGTCAGGTAAACTTTGTTCTTTCAACCAAGCATGTCTTCGAATAACTGAGCCTGTAACTGCGGCTCTACAAGAAGCCTCTAATGAATCAAAACCACATTGCAGAGTATGCTTTCCCACTTGTTCAAATGCATGCAATAAATCCTGCATTTCTTTGCTGTCAGGACTTTCTATATTTGCAACCATTTTCTGCTTTAACAATGACATGAGATACTGTTGATATTTAAGCATGTAAAACTGACAGTTTAAGGCTCTTACAGCTGAAGTAGCAGAAGTGTAAACTTTTTTCTCCCACCTGTCCAGAGCTCTGGAATCCCTATCTGAGGGGACAGGATTTTTGGCAGTGGAAGCTTTAACCTCTTTAGGACCCTGAGAAATTGTTTCTGGATCTGCAGCGGGGTTTTTGTAAAGAAATTTATGAGAGTCAGGGACCCTGTAGTACCTGTCTGGCTTTACTGGTGCATGGGGTAAAGAATCTGGAGACAGACTGGATTCAGAAAAAACATCATCTACAATATCAAGCACAGGGGGAACAGTCAGGGGCCTGTGCTTAGGCAATAAAAGGAAATCTCTGAGCCTTTTCTTGGATTCTGAGTAATCCTGGCTCTCCCAATGGAAATGCTCGCTCATGGTGTGCAGGGTTTCCCCAAAAGAGTAATCCTCAGGCGGTGAGGCTGAAGGAATGGACTCTTCAGCATCAGAGTCCTCATAGGGAGGGAGAGAATAGCCCTGGTCAGAAGAAGAATCAGAGGAAATGGAAACCTGATCAGAGGAATCATAATCAGTGTCTTGCCTAGGCCTCTTGTCAGGAGGGGGATGGGAACCCCTGATTAAAGTAATAAGGTCTTCGGCCATTTTTAAGCATCTGTTTCTTTGGCATGGATGACTGTTATGGAGAATGCTGCACTTGTTTCCTTGTCTTTAATGGTGTTTTTGACTTTGCCTTTGCTGCTGTAGTAGCTTTAATTGTAAGCTGTGAAGGTCTGAAAACACCCTCAGAAGCCAGTGCCTGCACAGCGGCTCCGGACCCATCTGAGGGTATAGTTTCCGTAGGCCCAATACCTTGAGTTTCCGCAGGCCTCGGTGTCTCCACGTGGCTTTCGGTTACGGCCTGTGGCTCTGAGGTAGCGGGTGTCAGGGGCTGCGAAAGTGCCTCACTGAGAACCGGCAACTGGCCTAGAAGAGGCTTCGTCATCGGTTTTTGGACCTCGGATGCCTGTCTTTTTCTTTGTCTTTGCGTTTTTTATACAGTCTGGTCATCGGTTGTCCTGATGGCATTATATAATTAAATTTTCGTCCAAAATAATGTAATGCAAAATCAAACCGACGTTTAATAGTGCGTTTATTGAATCTAGCACAAAACAGACAACTGGTAATGTCGTGGTCAGGGCCTAGGCAAGGAATGCAGTAAGAGTGAAAGTCCTTATGAGGTATTTGCTTCCCACAAGAAATACAATTACTAACTTTTACTGACATTGGTCTGGAGCAAGAAAAGTTTCCCCAATGGGGTACTTACCTTTATTGAAGACTTCGGTTCTGAAATTCAATTTTGAAAATCTCAGGAGTCGGCTGACCAGCACTTGCGAACTGCTTTTGCTTCGGGCACTGCGCGGCAAGAAAGACTGAAGAAAATGGCGTCTGTTGCAACTTTTATACCCCTGGCGCACTTACGTCAGGGAAGAGGCAGCAGCAACCGACGCCGGACCAAGACTTTGGAACTCGGGCAGACTGCAAGTCGCCTGCCAGCAGGATAACCCAAGTGTAATGACTGCAACAGTGAAACACGATGAACATCTTTTGTATACTGGCTGGACGTTCCCAAAGTAAGAGAAGTAAACCCATATGCTGAATACTGCAACATGGGAATAAAAGGACATCAAAGCATTACCGGTCAAGGATTTATGTCCAGATGTCAACCTCAGCTCCTCTGCATAGGGGTATAATGTCGTACGTAGGCACAAAATCCTCAAACTACCTCCATGCCAGTAGTGGCCTGAAGAAAATCGAAAAAAGGAGACTGGTCAGTTAGGAGGGTCTTAGTTTGAAAAGGATAAGCAAGTTCCCCTCACAAAGCTGTAATACCCTGGGATAAGGAGTGTGCAAGTGTGTGTTTGACTGTAAGGTATATGGTTTGTGCCAAACGGGAGAGAGAAAAAAAAGGGGGGGGCTAAGGTGAGAGGGAAGGAATACTGCAACAGTGATCTGTAGGGCACCTACTGTTAAGGTAAGTTCTTACAGCACTGTACTATGTCCTGACTGAGTTACTGTTGCAGTACTCAACAGATGGGCGATTCCCAGAGCTGTAGGTGGCAGGCTTAAAAACAAGGAGAGGACAAAGAGTCGAGGAGGCTAGACAGAACAGTTTTGGCAAACACTGCCCTTGACCTGGAAACGGAGTCTAGCTTTTAGTGTTTTTTTGAAGGTGTGAACAGATGACCAGGTAGCTGCTTCTGAAATGGACCTGGTATCCATCTGCTTGTAGAAGGTACCTGATGAAGACACTGCTCGTGCTTTTGGCCTCGTTAGTAAAGTCTTTCCATGTTGAGAGTTGCACAAGGAAAAAGCCTTTGAGATCGAGGAAGCAACAGTTTGGAAACTGGTTGTCCTAACCTGGAATCCATAAATGAGATGAACAGCTGATCTTAATTTCCGATATCCTTAGTTTGGCCCAGGTAAAACCTCAATTACCTGTGAATGTCTAAGTGTCAGATCGCCCCCCCTATTTTGGGGGTTGGGAGTTAGACTGCTTGGTTGAGGGTTACCTCACTAACCATTTTTGGTATGAAAGATGGATTGGCACGGAGGCTTACCCTGCCTTTGTGGAAGATGATAAAGGGTGGAATAGCCAAGAGAAAAGTTCTGAGACCCTGCAAGCTGAAGTCAAAGCCAGGAGGAGCACTTGTTTTCCAAGTGCAGATTTTTACAGCAGTTGAAGCAGCCAGTTCAAAGGCGGCACAGTAAGCTTTTCCAAAACAAAATTAAGGTCCCAAGTTGGGGGATAGGATTCCATGGGGGTTTAAGGTGTAAAACTCCTCTCAGAAAAAGCTCAACCTCTGTCCTGGACATGAGAGGAGGCTCCAAATGTAGGCAAGCACTGACGGCAGATAAGTCAGCCTTAAGGGAAGATTAGGCAAATCCTGAATGCAATAAGTTACACAAGTATTGGAAAACTGTGGGGGGTGTCCGACAGAAGGGGATGGAGCTTGCGCTTAAGATATCAGATGGAAAATCTCTTCCACTGGCTGTGTAAGACTTCTTAGTGTTAGGTTTCCTGGCATCTTGTAGGACCTCCTAACAACCTCTTTAGAAAAGGTGCATCTTGTAGGGATTAAAATCCTATCATCCAAAGGATTAGGCTACATGAGGTCCAACTGAGGTGAAGGAGCTGCCCTTTCTGTTGGGTGATTAGATCTGGTTTTGGAGAGATTCTCCCATAATTCCCCTTTCACAGATGAAACAGGAGAGGAAAACAGTGTTATCTTGGCCAAAAAGGCGTCAGAAGCAGGAGTTTTGGAGATTCCTTCTGGAACCTGAGAAGGAGCCTTGTAAGCAGAGGTAGGTAGAGGTATGCACTAAGAAACTTCCCTGTCCATTGGAAGAAGATGGCATCTGTTCTCCAGGCTAGCGGTGATGGATTCTTTGTTGGAGAAAAGCAGGAGCAAATGATGATTGCAGGAGGCAACAAGGTCTATCTGGGAAGTTCCCCATCTGAGAGTCGTGGATTTGAAAACCTCTGTATTCAAGGACCATTCCTGAGGGTCCTCCATGCCCCTGCTTAGACAGTCTGGCAATACGTTCTGTTGAGAGGGAATATGCCACAAAGCGTAAAATTCATCTGAGAATCTAGGTGCCAGACTTCCTTTGCCAGCCTGCACAGGGGGTATGATCTTGTGCCTGCTTGTTTACTTACCACATCACCTTGGTGTTTTCTGTGCACACCAGCAGAGTTGTCTGGTTTCCAAAGACGTGAGAAAGTCTGTAGGGCTTGTAAAAGTGCCTTAATTTCCTTTAGACTGACATTTTCTTTTAGTATATGGGCAAGCTACTCCCCTTGCACTCTGTGGTCTCCTGTCCAAGTCCCCCTGTATGAATCACCTGCAAACAGGACTTGGTTGTGTGGGGCTGGAGTAAATGGAAGATGTGGGTTGAACAACACCTGGTTGCTTAACCAAAGGAGTTCCATTTGATGCAATGAACAAGAGGAATGCAATTATCAAGAAGGTGAGAGTGCCAGGACCACACTGATTTCACATACCACTGTATTTTCCTCATGTGTAGTCTGCTGATGGGCAGCATATGAATGGTGGCAGCCATGTGTCCAAGGGCCTTGACAGCTTGTCTGCTCGAGCAGTAATCCTCTTTGGAAAGCATTAAGAACTCATTGGCTAAAGAGGTGACCTTCTCCTGAGGAACAAAGTCATTCATGGCAGACATCTCCAGGTTACATCCCAGAAAGGTCAGCTGTTAGGTGGGAATAAGCTGTGACTTTCTGTAACTGAGAGTGAACCCCCAGGAGAGTTGCATAGTATAATGAAGGTGCTGCAGAAGTGTCCCTTGATAAAGCCAGGAGTAGAAGGTTGTCCAGGTAAGGGAAGATTTGTATGCTGAGTGCAGCAGAAAGTCACTAGTGGGGCAAGAGACTTTGTGAAAACCCTTGGAATTGTAGAAAGACCAACGGATAAAGAAGTAAACTGAAAATGTGAAGACCAAGTAAAGAACCTGAAAAGTTTTCCGCAAGGATGGATGGGAATATGAAGATAAGCATATTGTAAGTCTAAGGTTGCCTGAAAAGTCTGAAGAATTAGGAAAAATAGAACAGTTTATAAAAACAGCATTTTGAGAGAGGGAACTCTCAAAGCTGTTTAGCCAGGAGAGGTCCAGGACAGGTCTCCACTGACCCTCTTTCCTTGGGACAGGAAAGATCCTTTAGTAAAATCCCTTTCCTAAACAAGATGTGGGGATCTCTTCTATACTTCCTTGGGCCAGCATGTCATGCACAACAGGGTCAAGCAGGTGTATCTGGTTGAGAGGAGGTGGAGAAATTTCCCTGGGACTTGGGCTGCTTTCAATGCTTAAGAATCATTTATCAGAGATTACTACTTCCCATACAGGAAAAGAAAGGGAGAGCCTTTTTGAGAGGGAAGTGGAGAGGTAGAGTTTGGAGAGGGGAATGGGCGAAATATAGTCAGAGATCGACTACTAAAATGAGGCCTCCCAGCAGTATCCCTCGTGTTTTTTTCCGTGGATATTTTATTAGGAATTTTTCTTCGCCTATGAGGTATTCTAGGCTATCTCTTGGCAAAGGAAGTATATTTTGCTGGATCATTTCTATGATACCTGGGGACTGTAAAAAGCAGAATTTGATGGCAATCGCCTTGCCCTGCTTCTGCAAAGCCTTGACAAGACTGGAAGCTTGTGAGCCAAAAAGGAGGTGGTTATCCAAGGGGGAGTCAAAAATCATAGACTTGAAATCTTCTGGTATAGGTTGGCCTCGAAGACAGGCATACTGCCCAATCATTGATCCAGCATCAGCCACCCTTTAAGAGGCAACCTCAGCATCACAGCTGCATTTTATACTGTGCCTATTTGAGAAACTTGAGCCACTAGAGACTGCACATGCCAGTTTGACTCCGGTGTCTATTGCTCTGTGATGGTCTTGATTAATGATTGTATCACAGACATTAAGTACTTGGTCATTTGAACTTGGTAGTTAGTAGCCATGAAAGCTAAAGTGTAAGAACTATACACTTTCTTACCACACCTGTCCACTGCTTGACTGTCCTTGGCATTTGGGGAGAACAAGTTAGTGACAGGGAACAACTTGGAAGGTTTGTCCAAGTCCAAGAATACTGCAGCGAGGTCTGCCACTAGGTTTTTGTGCATGTACTTTACTTCATCACAAACTCTGTAGAACCTATCTGACCTTTTTGCAACAGGAGGCTGAGAATGAGGTGCAGAAGAAATGGCTGGAAATGTAAGCATCTAGCAATGGGGGAATTGGAGAAGTAGGAAGCATGCCCATCTCTAATAAGTTGTAGTACCTCTTTTGCACCTCGGACACTTGTCTGGATTGCCATTCAAAATGCTTCATCGTGCTTTATAAGGCTTTTCCAAAAGAGCCCTATTCCAAGTGGGAATCTGGAAAGACAGTGTCTCCCTCATCTGTGGAGATCTGTTCCAGAGAGCGAGTCTCCCTCATTTGAGGGGATCTGTCCCGGAGAGTGCAAATGGGAAGAGTAATCGACAGAAAGATCAGAATCCCTGTCTTATTCCTCATCAGAGGAAGAAGAATCTAAGGACCTTTTGTGTGGTGTGGCCTGAAAAGGCTGGGTCACTAAGTACTATGGCTTCAGAGACATGTCTGCCTTGAATAACTCCCTAAGAAAAATAAACCTATTCTCTCTCTCCGGATGCACAAGGGGAAGTGGAGTGCTTAAGTTTTTGCTTTTTCTGCTTGGGGTGACGTCCACCTGAATCAGCTTAGGAGGTTCTGAGCCTTGGCACACTTGTAGCAAGGAACTTGGAATCTCTTCCTACTCATGGATATGAAGGACTCCTCAAGGTCCCTCTGAGATAATGAGTTGCAGTTCAACAGATGAATCAGTTATCTGCAAGGCAAGGCCTCAAGAGTAGAACCAGCCTCCAGCAGGGTCGTGGTACAGGGCTCGTGAGAAGTCTATTGGGATACCACCTCAGCTGGTATGTCTAAGACAATGGAAGGAGAATACTCTCAAAGTCTTGAGTTTTTTCTTAGGTGGGAGGCCAATGTCCAGGCCTTCCAACATGGTGGAGTGGGCCAAGCATTTCAGATGCTGGGTCTCGAGGAAGGTACAGGGTGGAAAGCCTAGACAGCAGGGTTTTAAGAACAAACAACTGACAGATGGATCAGAATTTACAGTCGTGTTCTGGGCGTAGATAGAACAGGGACTTGGTGTGCAAGTCTTTGTATGGAATTTGTCTACTGCACTTACTTACCCCCTCCTAGCTGACATCTATTAACAAACAGCCAAAAGGACACTTATCTGATCAGACAACTGAAGCTATGGTACTGAGCGAACAATCAGTCTTGTCAGGTGCAACAACCTGCACTTGGGCTGACTGCAAGAAAGTCTGAGGATCTTGTACCCATGTCCAACTTTATACCCCTACTCCCTAAAAGTTGAGGTCATCATCTAGACATACATCCTAGGAAGGTAAAATATTGGTATCCCAGCTGGATGTCAGCGAGTTACAACTCATCTGTTGTGAATACTGCAACAGGGACTCCGTCAAGGCATCTACCTTCACCTATAATAAATCCAACTCTTTGAAGCAAACACTTGAAAACAATACTACTAAAGTACCTAGCGGAAGTACTGATAAAATTAATGGTATGTTCAGATGTGTTTTTGTGTATGGTTTGTAACTGTGGTATAGCAGGACCTGATATTTAACGTTTTGAGAGAGCAACAGTTGTTAAGGAGCATTTGAACTGCAATTCAATATGTTTAATTTACATTGCAATGTGTTCAGTTTGTGAGGTATTTTATATAGGAATGACTACTAGGACATTATCAATAAGAGTAAATAAGTGCTTTGTTTAAACACACCAAAAGTGTGTAAATCTTGTAAGAAATTCTACTTTACAGTACTGGATAGGGTTCCATTAAACTATACGGGTGGTGAAAGAATAGTTTAGAAATGTTGGAAGCATTGTGGCAGATAAATATCTCATCCAATATGGTCTCAGCAAAGATGATTTAACACTGTGGTGCCATCTTGGATTCCCAAAGCAGCTGTCTGACCGTATACCTTTATGTAAGTGCTTAATCTTTCTGAAACAGTTGCAAAGTTCTTATAATTTACAAATTCCCTTAATGCCTTCTGCATAATACAATAAGTGTTACAGCTGAACTTAAGCGCTCAGGGTTTCTCCTCCACTCACTGTTCCCAGTAGGCCTCTCCCATCTGTATTTTAAGCTGTAAGTTAAATCTGCTATTTTTAGATAATTCGGACAGAATACTTACTGTTTTCCCTCAAAGAAAAGGGGAACCTGATTGTTTCTGTACCCTCGCGATTTAGTCGGGCCCCGCTCCGTTCACCTTGCTACGCTCGGCTCACTCTGCTCCCCTACCCTGACCCCTCTCTATACCTACATTTATTCTAAGCACTCATCACCTGACCATACCACATGACCTCCACCTACACCACTCACTCAATATCAACTTCAATTAATACACCACTGCCACTTCCAAACACATATTTGATAGCCATACCTCCACACTTCACCCATCTTCCTAAAGAAGCACATAAACTCATTCACCTCAATCACCTAGCTATCATCACCATAACATCTCTATCATAGAATCATGCTAAAAACGCTATCATCCCTATCATTAGCACCTATATCACTAGCTTTTATCAAATCCACATAAACTTACCTCTACACAATAACATTTCCACACCCTCACAAACTCGCACAAACTTCATCAGCCCTACAATTCTAAATCTTAATACTACAACCTTACTCACAAAACATTACAATACCAAGATATAACTCTAGAAAAAACTCAGATCCAACTCACAAATAACAAACGTTATAAAGCACATACTATCATCCATAAAGAAAATACTAACTTCTAGTGATATACACTCTAATCCAGGCCCTCTCAAAACCAAACAGATATCTGACCTGCCGATTCTTAATATCAACAGAAGTATCACCAACAAGATACCTGAACTGCACGCATTAATAGCCCACTACACTCCTGACCTACTGACACAGAAATGTGGCTAAACCCTAGCATCCAAAATGAAGATTTCCTCCCCCAGGTTATACCTTAAGATTGGAGAGAGTAGGCAGAAAAGGAGGTGGGGTAGCCATACTCTAAGAACGCACAACCTCGAACTCCTCCAGACCACACCACCCAAATTTCTAAATGCTGAAACCCTTACTGTCCTTTCCATAAATAAAATTAAGAAAATCAATATTCTTTGTTGTTATATACCCCCAGGTAGCAACTCTCTCATAGAAGAAATCCTGCACTGGACAAAAGATAACCTACTATCCTATTAGGTGACTTAAATACTGACTGGACAGCTTGCGATTCCAACAACCCCACTAACCATATTAATCTATATGGGTTCTCTCAACTGATTGAAGATCCCACTAGAATAGATAAAAAAAATCTATTCTTGAGTAGACTCGGATAAACTACCCCAAACAAAACTATCAGATAGGTTGCTTTCCAGATGGTCTTAGTGACCACCTCCCCACATTCCAACTATGCAAACACTCCTACCTACCCAAACCCATTGTTTACAAACTAATACGGGATGACCGCAACCTTACCTCACATGATCTCAATACTGTTCTCAGCCACTGTAACTGGGAACCACTACAAACCCTTGGATTAGACCAGGCAGTTGACTACTTTAATACTACTTTTATTAACATTCTTAAACTCATCCCCAGTAGGAAAATTAGAGTGAAAGCTAACTATGCAAGTTGGCTAAGTAGGGACACTAGAGCCCTACTAAAAGCCAGAGATAAAGCCTGGAAAATCTGGAAAAGAGAAAACACCACCAGTTCCAAGCAAAACTACCAACAGCTTAGAAATCAGGCCAAGGCTCAAACTAAACAAAATAAACAAAACTACTTCCTCAGTGCCCAAAACAAATACTCAAAAAAAATCCACAAAAATGTGGGCATTCTATTAACTCCTTACTAAAACCAGGCAAAACCACTACTCTAGCTCCAAACTCTACAGATAGTAATTTAGACATAGCCACTCAATTTAACCACCACTTCACAAAATCCATCCTGGCTCTATCCAGCCAGCTAATCAAGCATAGTCCATCACAAACCCAAACCAATCAACCAGAAAAGACTCCCTCCTTTACTCTATCACCTGTCCCCACCTCTACAATTAAGAAAGTCCTTCTAAAACTTAAACCCACCACCCTTGCATCCGATAACTTACATGTTACCTTCATAAAAATGGCCTCCGACTCTCTATCTTACCCCATTCTCCATCCTAATCAACTATTCCATACAGGAGTCCTATATTCCCAAACTCAGGAAATTATCTTATATTATTCATCTTCATAAAGGGGGAAACTCCTTTGACTTCTCAAACTACCGACCAATTGCCATATTATGCCCCCTATCTAAAATTCTAGAGATATGCATCCATTTGCAAGTCACGAAATTCCCGAACGCAAATCAGCTCCTCTCTACCACACAACATGGCTTCCAACCTCATCACAGCACAACCACTGCTCTTCTTTCATTCTCTAATCTAGTTAACCTTCACAGAAATGACAACAAATACACATCAGCCATTTTCTTGGACCTCTCAAAGGCATTTGACATGGTCTCACTCCATTCTACTAGATTCTCTAGTCTCACTATCTTTCACCCCATCTACCATCACCTGCGTTCAGAAACTACCTATCTGACAGGAAACTATCTGTCCAATGGCAAGGAGCACTATCCCCCCAACTTCCAACTACCTCAGGAGTCCCACAAGGCTCTATACTGGGCCCACTTCTCTTTTCTATTTTCACAAACAACCTGAACAGCTCTACCCAGTATGGCACACATTCAATACGCAGATGATTCAATCCTCATCTGCACTGCCTCATCTCCCACCATTCTACAGCAACTTACCCAAGAAACCTTTAACTCTGTAGAAAAATGGATCTCAAGTATCCAACTAATCCTAAACCCCAATAAGACAAAACTACTACTATTTTCCACTAACAAATCAAAAGTTCTCCTCTCCTCTCCTTTTCCATCACCTCTAAAAACAGCACTACCATCTCCCTTTCTGACCACACCAAACTTCTTGGTATTGAAATAGACAACAATCTTCACTTTGCTATCCACATCTCACAAACCATTAAATTGGTTCACAAAAAATGGGCACACTATAAAGGCACAAAAACTCAAAACCAAGCAAGAGTCACCCTTGCTCAGAGTCACCTTCTGTCCACACTACTGTACACAGCACCTATTTTCACCCACATTAGAAAAACTGACCTAAACAAGCTAGAATCCTGTTACAATAAGATAGCCAAGTTTGCTACAAACTACAGTTACAGAACACATCACTGTGTTGCACTAAAACGGCTAGAGTTACCACAACTACTTAACTACCACCAGCTAGTTACTGCATGAATAAAACCATCTATATCCAATCTTCTTACCCATTACACTGCAAATCGGCATCTCCGATCTAGTGACAAATCTCTTCTCTGCATCTCCAGGGCAAACAATACTGCAGGCAAAGCACTCTTTTCCCACACCATTGCTAAAAACTGGAATTCCGTCCCCCATTCTCTGACCACTGCCTCTACCACCCCACAATTCAAAAATTCCCTCAAATCACTTCTACTAAACACATGGTTATGTCCTTGTATCAATTAACCTTTAACTCTCCCATCTCCCCCCCTTCTTCTTCCAACTTCCAAGCTACTCACTTTAACCCTCTACAGTATTAAACCCAGCCAATAACTCTGCTATTAGTTGCTACTTCTCACAGTGGGCGATTGCTCCTTTTTTTGTCATAATCATTATACACCTGCACATTAAATGGAATTCCTGACTTTCTCCTGGAAAATTTCTTTTTCCAATTTATTTTATATATTTTCAGTGTTTGTCTGGCAAAGTGTCTAACTCCATGTTGCATTATTTAAATGACCTTTGTATAACACTGTATAAATTTGCTTCTCTTTTTTTTTTTTTTTTTGTAACAATGTTTCGGAGCTTTTCTTCCCGTGCCTCTACTGTAAATGGACCTGGTCCAGTTGAAATTTCCCGGTTAACAAATGTAAAATAAATAAAACTTCAGGCTAACCAATTTCCACTGCTCAATGAGACTATTAATATTACATTTTTTTTTTTAAAGAACAGAAAGCTGAAAAAATAATTTGTGAGTATTGTTAAGTATAATAATAATAATAAAATACATTTTATATAAGAGAGGCTTTTAAGACAAGAAATTTATTGCTTTAAATAATTGTTTTTAGTAGATCTGGAAGATGACTGGTTTAACAAGTTTTGCAATGGTGAGTAAATATCAGGTTTAGTGATTTTTTATTTATTCTGAAGTCCAGTTGTATTTTGTGAAGGAAAGTGTTTAATCAAACTATCTTAAATTTGTGTTTTTGACAAACTTTTTTTTTTCTTTTATTCACACACACTTACACATATAGACTGTATGCATCTACACAAGCATACATGAAACCCTACACATATCTAGGCACATATACTGCAATGTATACAACACCTATACACAACACTACACCTGCATATGTACACAGATACATGCACAAAACTCCTATACACATATGCGTACACATGCGCACACATACTCTACTTTCTATCCTAAATAGGACTACACTTAAAGGTGCTTTACAGTTCATAGTTCAGCAAAACTGTTTATGGATCGACACCCCAATTAGAATGCAAATTCTGGATTTGAAGAGTATACTCGACTTTCTATCCTAAATAGGACTACACTTAAAGGTGCTTTACAGTTCATAGTTCAGCAAAACTGTTTATGGATCGACACCCCAATTAGAATGCAAATTCTGGATTTGAAGAGTATACTATCTCATCCAAATCATCTACCACAGTTTTAAAAGCTGATACTGACTCTACCTAAACATGGAGTGGGAGTTTATTCCACAGACAAAACCATAGGAATAGAAATATAACCATGTCAAAGCAGTCCTGCACTTGTCCATCCTAACTGTACAAATAAATGAAAAAACTGGCAGGAAGGGTTCCAAGGAACACCAAACACAAAAATGTTGAATAAAAGCAAACTTTAATGCTGAATAAATCCAATAAAGACAATAAAATTGATGTATAAATCCAGTAAAATCGAGGGGAGCGCTTTCATCAACTTTTTAATAGTTCAACTTGGTTTGCTAATTCAGTTTTTTACAAGCATTCAACTTTTAGAATTATTTTTAGTGTATATACATATGTTATAACAGTTAGCAAATGGTTAACTACATCTACTCATTTTACTCATGGTTCAGCTGGTTTTCTGTGTCCAATCAGAATGTGTTAGAAGGTTTTAAAATATATTTAAACATTGGCTGTGCACACTGACTCTTGTCTGAAGTTAACATTGTTTTAACGAAAGTGCTCACATCGATTTTACTGGATTTATACATCAATTTTATTGGATTTATTTAGCATTAAAGTTTGCTTTTATTCAACATTTTTGTGTTTGGTGTTCCTTGGCACCCTTCCTGCCAGTTTTTTTTTCATTTATCTCGTTTGTTTCTTGCCTTTGACATCATACAGCTTTCACCCCGAAGAGTTAAGTTTGGGCTATAGCAACTCGGCATTTCTTAGTACAACAAATTCTTTGTCATGAAATACTCTATATACAAGACATCTTCACCCTTAAGAGTCTACAACTGATGGGATAAAGATCCATACTATGTAGACTTTCACTGTAAGGAAGGTAACTAATCAATGAAATTCTCTTTGAATATTTATAGTGAAATGCATTCAGACAAATTAAGTCACATCCACTATACATGCAGACCAAGTTTTGCTCTGTCACAGGGCTTACATGTCACAAGGTTTAGTCAGGAAGGCAGCAACTCCAGTTGAAAAGTTCTTAAGAATGAATATAACAATTTTCATTGTTTTACATTTATTAATCATTGCCTTGGTTTGAAATTTTATGGTACTACATACAGTAATTTCCAGATTTTTATAAAAATCAAGTTAGATCAATTTCTTCCAAGGATGCTGCAATCCATGCAGATGATTTACTGAAGTACAAGATACCACATTTGTGGCTTTTAACCCACCCATACACTGCCCACAAATAATACGTATATAGAAAAAATAATCTTGATTGGTCACAAATACACCAATTTTTATATCAGTGTATTTGGCAACCCAAAATTTATCTGATGTTGGAATAAGTGGAAATAAAAAAAGTTTAAGTATGACCAGACATAAAACCAATCCTTTTGGACCCCGACCTAAATCAGAGTAAAAGCTATTAATTTTAACTCTGATATTTATTGTACCACCTACAATATATGGATCAATCAACGACTTGGTCATTATGTCAGTAACAAAAGTGTTGTATGCTGTTAAACACTTCAGACAGATCCCAATATGTCACCATAAAGTACAGTTGTGTACACTTACCATAAATGTAGATGTTCGAGTGTATTCACTGTTGCAGTCACCACATTTGGATCATCTGCCTGCAGGTAGCCCTCAGCCAGCCTGAATACCAGAGTCTTCGGATTTCTGTGTAGGATGCTGTCGCTTCTTCCATGACGTCAGGTCATCAGGGATATAAAACATGCAGCCAACGCCATTACATCAGTTCTTTCCGCAGATATCAGGTGCCCCCACAATAGGAAGCAATTATATGGTATGGTATGGTACACCCCCATCAAAAAGCAAATACACAAGAAAAAATAAATATACCAAACAAGAAGGAAAGGTAGAGCCAAGAGAAGTCAGGGGGCTGGAGGGAGGTTAACCAGGACTGCAACAGTGAATACAATCGAACATCTACGTTTATGGTAAGTGTACACAACTGTACTATGTTCTTCGTGTTTCACTGTTGCAGTCATCATATTTAGGTTGATTCCCAAAGCCAAGGAAGGGAGGAGATAGTTAAAGAGCATTAGGCCCAGCTATTAAGCCATGCAAGACTGCTGTGGCAAATCCAGCTTTGGATTTAGAAAAGACAGGCAGGTGGTAATGCACGGTGAAGGTATGTACAGAGCTCCAGATAGCAGCTTCCAGGATGTCCCTGGTAGGGACTCCCCTGAGAAATGCCGTAGAGGTAGATGCAGCCCTGGTGGAATGTGATCTTATCCCCTGTGGGGTAGGTCTTCCATGGTGCTTGTAGCAGAAATTAATGCAATGGGCTATCCATTTGGAAATGGTTTGCTTTGAAATGGCCTTCCCCACTGCCCCTGCAGCAAAGCCAACTAGCAGCTGTTCAGACTTTCTGAGAGGCTTAGTCCTGTCCAAATAGAATCTAAGTTGTCTGTGCATATCCAGAGAATGCAGTATTCATTCCCCTTTGTTTTATGGATTAGGAAAAAAGTAGGCAAATAAATGGACTGACTTAGGGCCACACTACACACCACCTTGGGCATAAAGGAAGGATTAGTCCTGAGGGAAATGCTGTCTGCATGGAAGATAATGAAGGGTTCCACTGCCATAAGGGCCTGTAATTCAGACACTCTTCTTGCTGAAGTGATGGCTAGAAGGAAGGCTGTTTTCCAAGAAAGGAATTTTAACTCATCTCAAAGGGGGGGGGGTGAGCTTTTTCAATACAAAGTTAAGGTCCCAGGCTGGAGTGGGAGCTCTCCTGGGGGGGGGGGTCTTAAATTTTTGGCCCCTCTAAGGAACTGTTTTAGCAAGGGGTGAGAGAAGAGGGGTGGCTCAGTATTATAATGTGCTGAAATGGCAGAGGCATGAATTTTAATTGACTAGAAGGATAGGCCCTTGTGGAGCATTTCTGTTAAGTACTCTGGAATATGAGGTAAGCTGGGCACCGTTGTACCCATCCCCTGAGCCTGGGTCCAGGAACAGTATCTTTTCCACTTTTCAGCATAGGATTTTCTAGTACTAGGCCTCCTTGCCTCCAGAATGACATCTAGCACCTGCTTACTGAGGGATGTTAGAGGAGAGCTCAAGGAATTAGCAAGGCTGCAAAGTTCAGGGTTTGAAGCTGAGGGTGCAGAATATAGCATGCCTGCTAGGACAACAGAGAAAGGGTCTGAGGCAGGTGCCATGGTTGTAGCAGTGTCATGATGCGTAAGAGAGGGTACCAGTGCTGGCGTGGCCAGTCTGGTGCAATCAGTATTGTCCTTGGCTTGTCCTGTTTGATCTTTAGTACAACCTTCGAGAGGAGAGGCAGAGGGGGAAAGGAACCATAAACCAAGAGGCTTTCCCAGGTAAAGGACAGGGCATCCACTTTCCAAGCTTGACTGTGGGGAGTTCTTGTGCAGAATTTGTTCAACTGGTAGTTGTGAGGGGAGGCAAACTGGTCTACCTCTGGAGTCCCCCATTTCTTCAAAAGGTTGAATACTTTGGGTTCTAGTTTCCATTCGTGTGGGTCCATGAGATTTCTGCTCAAGTCGTCTGCCAATGAATTTAGCTTGCCTGGCAGGAATTGTGCTTGTAGGTGTACTTGGTAGCTCAAGGCTGTGTTCCACAGAGCCATGGCTAGTCTGCAGAGAGGGTAGGAGTGGGTTCCCCCCTTCTTGTTTATGTACCACATAACTGTGGTGCTGTCTGTCTTTAACAAGAGTTGTCCTGAAAGAGTACGGTCTTTGAAGGCTGTCAGACCATTCTGTACAGCTAACATTTCTTTTTGATTGATATGCAGGTGCATCTGTCTCGGGTTCCATTTGCCCTGAATGCACTTCCCTGCCCCCCATGCATAGTCTGATGCATCTGTTAGGGTTTGGGCACCAGGGGGGGGGGGGTAGTGTGAAAGGGAGTCCCTTGTTGTCGTAACATGCCTCTGCCCACCAAAGAAACTCTGCCGTTAGACAAAGAAGGACAGGAAAGTACAGTTTTGTACCTACCACAAATGTAGATGTTCGAGTGTACACCCTGCTGCAGTCATCACACTTGGGTTATCCTGCCATCAGGCGGTCCCGCAGTCGGCTGGAATTCCAAAGTCTTGGTCCGGCGTCGGTTGCTGTCGCTTCTTCCCTGACGTCAGTGCGCCAGGGGTATATATAATGCAACCGACGCCATTTTCTTCAGTTTTTCCTTGCCCCAGATCTCAGGTGCCCCCAAAAAGGTGGTCAGTAATTAGTACCAAATTGAGTAAACTTGTACAAACACAAAATCCCTTCAGCTATAAGCAAATACATCAGGAAGGTATTGAAGAGATTTAGCCAGTAGGTCAGAGGGGATGGAGGGAGGGTAACCTGGACTGCAGCAGGGTGTACACTCGAACATCTACATTTATGGTAGGTACAAAACTGTACTATGTTCATCGTGTTACCCTGCTGCAGTCATCACACTTGGGTTGAATCCCAAAGCTAAGGATGGGTGGAGGTATCCTAGAGGGTTAGAGGAGGCTAGGAGGCCCCGCAGAACTGCAGTGGCGAAGCCCGCCCTGGTCTTAGAATAAAGTGGTAAGTGATGGTGTTTGGTAAAGGTGTGTACTGAACTCCAAGTTGCAGCTTCCAAAATCTCCTTAGTTGGAGCCCCCTTGAGAAAGGCTGTAGAAGTAGCTGTTGCCCTGGTAGAGTGGGGCCTAATGGTATCAGGAACTTGTTTTCCATGATTAGTATAGCAAAAACATATGCAATGACCTATCCATTTGGAAATGGTTTGCTTTGATATAGCCTTCCCTTGAGAAGCTGTAGCATAGGATACAAAGAGCTGGTCAGATTTTCTGAAAGCCTTAGTTTTGTCCAAGTAGTAACAAAGTTGCCTGTGAATGTCCAAGGAATGCAGGAGTCTCTCACCTTTGTTCTGTGGATTTGGGAAGAAGGTGGACAAGTGGATGGTTTGATTTAAAGCCACACTGGAAACCACCTTAGGCATAAAGGAAGGATTAGTTCGTAGAGAAACTCTGTCTTGATGAAAAATGAGGAAAGGTTCCACTGCCATCAGTGCCTGTAGCTCTGAGACTCTTCTAGATAAAGTTATTGCTAGCAGCAGTGCAGTCTTCCATGACAGGAACTGAAGATCTGCAGAGAAAGCTGGTTCAAAGGGAGGTAATTTAGTTTTTCCAGAACAAAATTGAGGTCCCATGTTGGTGTAGGTGCTCTTCTGGGTGGTCTAATGTTTTTTGCCCCTCTGAGGAACTGCCTTAGAAGTGGATGTGAATATAAGGGTGGATCCGTGTTGTGGTTGGCCGAAATAGCTGAAGCATGGATTTTAATGGAGGAGAAAAATTCCTTTGTGCAACATCTCAGTTAAATACTGTAGAATGTGAGGCATGTGAGGCTGAATTGTGTCTTGGCCTTTAGATTGGTTCCAGGCACAAAATCTTTTCCATTTGTCCGAATAAGCCTTTCTGGTGCTTGGCCTCCTAGCTTCCAGAATAACATCCATAACTGCTTGGGAAAGAGGGGCTGGCTGGATGCTTAGCTGATTTGCCATACAGCCAGATTTAAGGTTTTGAGCTGGCTGTGAAGAATCTAATTGTTCTGTTGTGCGAGTAAATGGGGAATTTGTGGTAATATCCATGGTGGGCCGTGGGCCATATTCCTCAACAGCGGGTACCAGTGCTGGCGTGGCCAGTCTGGGGCTATGAGAATCAGTCGTGGTCTCTCCTTTTTGACTTTCATAAGTATCTTTGTGAGGAGAGGCAATGGAGGGAAGGCATATACTGTCAGATTTTTCCAAATGAAAGAGTGCATCCACTTTCCACGCTTGATGATGAGTCCTTGTACAAAATTTTGTTAGTTGATAGTTTTGAAGGCTGGCAAACAGGTCTATGTCTGGAAGGCCCCATTTTTGAGTTATCATTGTAAATACTTGTGGATCTAGTTTCCACTCGTGGGGATCCATGATGTTTCTGCTGAGGTCGTCTGCCAATGTATTTTTCTGTCCTGGCAGGAATTGAGCTTGTAACTGAACTTGGTAAGTCAGAGCTGTGTTCCATAAGGTCATTGCTTGCCTGCACAGAGGGTAGGAGTGAGTACCCCCTTGTTTGTTTATGTACCACATTACTGTGGTGTTGTCAGTCTTTATTGTCAGTTGTCCTGGATATAATAGATCCTTGAAGGCGGTCAGAGCTTTCTGTACAGCTGGCATCTCTTTTTGACTGATGTGCAGATTCCTTTGATCTGCAGTCCAAACGCCCTGAACACACTTGTCCTGCCATGTGAGCCCCCAGGCGTAATCTGATGCATCTGCTGTGATAGTTTGCCTGGGTGGGGGTAAGGTGAAAGGCTGACCCTTGTTGAGGTGACATGCCTGTGACCATCATAGAAACTCTTGTTGTAGGCAGGGAATGAGAGATATCATTGTGTCCAAGTTGTGGCTGTGTTGAGACCACACGCTTTTTAGGTACCACTGTAATTTCCTCATATGCAGCTTTGCAAATGGTATTAGTAGTATGCAACATGCCATGAAGCCCAAGGCCTGCAGAATTTTTCTTGCAGTTAATTGGGCCTTTGTTGCCATTGCTTTGAAATATTGAGTCAGTTGTAGTTGTCTGGCGTCAGATAAGCCTTCTGGGCAGTTGCATTCAAGCTGGCACCCAGGAATGTCATTCTGTGAGGGTACTAGCTTTGACTTCTTTTCGTTTTCTGTGTATGCCAGGCAATTTAGTAGATGTTTCACAAAAGCCAGATGATGTAATAGAATGTCCTTGCTTTCTGCTTGGATGAGGCAGTCGTCTGGGTATGGGTATATTTGAATCCCTCTTTGTCTGCAGTATGCAATTACTGGTGCCAGGCCTTTTTTGAAGACTCTGGGCGCAGCAGATAAGCCAAAGGGCAGTGCAGAGAATTGGTAATGGGTTGAACCTGCAATGAAAGGGAGGTATCTTCTGCAACTTCATCTGATAGGGACATGCAGGTATGCTCCTTGAGGTCCAATGTTACTAGCCATGCTTCCTTGCCCAACATGGGAAGAAGCTGCTGTAGTGTTAGCATCTTGAATTTGGGTACTTGTAAGTGTTTAGAATTGAAAGGTCCAGAATTGGTCTCCAGGCATTGTCCTTTCTGGGCACTAGAAAGAGTCTTGAGTAAAATCCTTGACCTTGCTCTCTAGTAGATACCAGTTGAATGGCTCTCATGTTCATGAGAGCTGTAATTTGTTTTTGTGACTCTGCCCAATGATTTTGTGGCAGGTTTGGCATTCCTCTTTTCATTGGCAAGGTGTGAAAATGGAATCTGTATCCTCGTAAAATTATATCTAGGACCCATTTGTCCTTCGTGACAATGTGCCAGTTGTCTGAAAAAAGTGCAAGTTTTCCTCCCAAGGGGGCTGCCAAGAGAGTTTTGCTTGGCCAGATGAGGTGCAAGTCATTGAGTTTGCCTTCTGGTAGATTGGGACCTGTCTTCTCCTCCCTTCTGTGTTATAGTGTCCCACTGGCGAGGTTTGCACTGGGCTTGTGGTTGTCCTCTGCCCCTTGGGCGTCTGTATTTACCCCTCTGTGGTCTGTCTGTAGATGGAAAGGACCAATTTTTTGTTGGCCAGTTTCTGCTGAAGCGAGGGGGCTGTACTTGTAAGAAATCTTTGACCGTCTGCATAGATTTTGCCTTATCCTCCATTTTCTTTAAGACTTCTTCTGCTTTAACTCCAAAAAGAACATCCTGCTGTAAGGGAGCATCTAGAAGTTTTGCTTTAACATGATCAGGCAGAGTTTGTTCCTTTAACCAAGCATGCCTACGTATTAACAGACCCAGTGACAGCTGCTCTGCAGGAGGCCTCCAAGGAATCAAACCCACATTGTAAGGTACGTTTGCCCATCTGTTCAGTGGCATGCAACAGATCCTGCATTTCTTTCAATTCAGATTGTTGAGGGAGAGTGGTCATTTTTTGCTTTAACTGAGAGATTAGAAATTGCTGATACTTAAGCATGTGAAATTGGCAATTTAGTGCCCTCATAGCTAGAGTGGCTGAGGTGTAAACCTTTTTCCCCCACCTGTCTAGTGCTCTGGAATCCCTCTCAGAAGGTACAGGATTTTTAACCAAAGAAGCCTTAGCCCCCTTGGGACCCTGGGAGACTGTCTCTGGGTCAGTAACAGGGCTTTTGTAAAGAAATTTGTGGGAATCAGGCACTCTAATATCGGTCAGGCTTAGCCGGAGCTGGAGGAAGAGAATCAGGGTTAAAACTGGATTCTAAGTAAACATCATCCACAATGTCTAAAACTGGTGGGATGGCAAGTGGTCTGTGTTGGGGGAGTAAAAGAAACTCTGAGCCTTTTCTTCGAGTCACAGTAGTCCTGACCCTCCCAGTGAAAATGTTCCCTCAGTGTGTAAAGTTTCCCCAAAGGAGTAGTCTTCAGGAGGAGAAGCTGAGGGAATGGAATCCTCAGCATCAGAATCTTCATAAGGGGAAAAGGAGTAATCTTGGTCCTCAGAGGAGTCTGAAGAAATGGACACCTGTTCAGAGGATGCATAATCTTCCTCTTGTCTAGGCCTTTTGTCAGGAGGGGGCTGGAAACCCCTGATTAAAGTGATCAAATCTTCAGCCATTTTGAGCATCTGTTTCTTAGACATAAGGCCTTGAACAGGGGACTGAAGTGTAGTCTTTTTAGATTTAATAGGAGTCTTAGTCTTAGAAAACGATTTAATGGTGAGCGTTGGTCTGAAAACGCCTTCAGAAACCGCTGGGGTTTCTGCAGCACCGACATCCTTTTCAGCAATGTTGTCGGTAGGGCCTGAACTAAAAGGCTGCGTCGGCCTGGTGCACTCAGTCAAAAAATCTGAAGCAGTCTCTGGTTCCAGATCTGCGGTAGTCAGGGGCTGAGTCGGAGCCTCACTGAGGACCGGAGACCGGACCAGCCGAGGCCTCGGAATCTGGCTTAGGCCTGGGCTGTTTGTCCTTATCCTTGCATTTTTTGTGCACGCCGGCAGTCGGTTGCTCAGACGGCATGGTGTAGTTAAATTTCCTAACTAAGTAGTGTCATGCGAAATCAAAGCGTCTTTTAATAGTACGCTTATTAAACCTAGCACAAAAACGACAACTAGTGACGTTGTGGTCTGGGCCTAGGCAAGGTATGCAATAAGAATGAAAATCCTTATGAGATATTTGCTTCCCACAAGAAATACAATTGTTAACTTTTTCTGACATCGGTCTGAGGCAAGAAAAGTTTCCCCAATGGGGTACTTAGCTTTATAGAAGACTTCGGTCTGAAATTGAAATTCGAAAATCTCAGTAGTCGGCTGACCGGCACTTGCGAACTGCTTCTGCTTCGGGCACCGCACGACAAGAAAGACCGAAGAAAATGGCGTTGGTTGCATTATATATACCCCTGGTGCACTGACGTCAGGGAAGAAGCAACAGCAACCGACGCCAGACCAAGACTTTGGAATTCCAGCCGACTGCGGGTCCGCCTGACGACAGGATAACCCAAGTGTGATGATTGCAGCAGGGTAACACGATGAACATTCATTGTTTCCAGGTCCTGAGAATGTTGACACCATAGGATTTTTAGATACCACTGGAGATACCTCATATGCAGTCTTGCATATGGAATTAGTAGAACGCAAGAGGCCATGAACCCCGGAGCTTGCAGTATTTTCCTTGCAGATAGCTGGGTTTTTGTGGTCAATAGTTTGAAGTAGGTTGTCAAACTTGTTTCTCCGAAGTGAGGAATGCCATCTGGGAAGTTGTGTTAAAGCTTGCACCCAGGAATACAATCTGATGGCAGGGTACTAGGTTTGATTTCTTTTCGTTGATGGTGTACCCCAGTGAGGTCAGAAGTTTCTTTACGAATGCCAGGTGTTTTAATAGCAAGTCCTGGCTTTCTGTCTGAATCAGACAATCGCCCAAGTACGGGTAAATTTGAATATTTCTCTGCCTGCAAAATGCAATGGCTGGAGCTAGACGCTTTGTGAACACCCTGGGCGCAGTAGATAAGCCAAAGGGAAGTGCAGAGAACTGTAAGTGCATGGAGCCCGCCCTGAAACATAGGTATTGTCTGCAGGATCATCTTATTGGCATGTGCAAGTAAGCTTCCTTTAAGTCTAGGGTTGCCAGTCAGGCATCCTTGGCTAGCAAAGGAAGAAGCTGTTGAGTGAGCATTTTGGAACCACCAGAAAGGTGTTGAAAATAGAGAGGTCCAGGATAGGACGCCAGGAGTGGTCTTTTCTGGGTACCAGAAAAAAGTCTCGAATAAAAACCTTGCCCCCTTTGTTCTGCTGGGACAGGTTGAATAGCCCTGATACTTAGTAGAGAGAGTACCTGCTGTTGGGTCTTCGCCCAATGATTTTGGGGGAGGTCTGGCCAAGCATTTGGGGTTGGTAGTGTGTCAAAGTGGAATCTCTATCCTTGGGAAACTATGTTCAAAACCCATTTGTCCTGGGTAATGAGTACCCAGTTTTTTGCATGCAGGGCGAGCTTTCCTCCTAAGGGAGCAAGTAGTTGAGCAGGGTTTGGAAGGGTTAAGGTTAAGTCATTGTGCCATTTTTCCATAGGGGGTGGCTTACTACTCCCTGCTTTGTAAGTGTGAGCCCCCCACTACTTAGATCTGTGCATAGCCTGAGACTGAAGTCTTGGTGGTCTGCTGTTCCTGGGTTTGGACTGAAGGCCTGGAAGGGACTGGAAAGGACCAGTTCTTTGAAGGCCAATGCCTACTGAATCTGGGAGGCTGTATTTGTAGGAAATCTTTAAAAGTTTGCATAGATTTAGCTTTTTCCTCCATCCTTTTGAGGACTTCTTCGGCTTTGTTGCCAAAAAGGCAGTCCTGGTTTAAGGGAGCATCCAGTAATTTAGCTTTAACATGATCTGGCAAGTTTTGTTCCTTAAGCCAAGCAAGCCTTCTAAGTACAGACCCAGTGACAGCAGCCCTGCAAGATGCTTCTAAAGCATCAAAACCACATTGCAAAGTACGTTTACCAACTTGTTCTGCAGAATGCATTAAATCTTGCAAGTCTTTGTGTTCAGCACAGTCTGGAATCAACATAATTTTCTGTTTAAGTAGTCCCATAATATGCTGCTGATACTTCAACATATGAAACTGGCAATTTAAAGCCTTAATGGCCAAAGTAGCAGAAGTGTATAACTTCTTACCCATCTGTCTAAGGCTCTAGAATCTCTATCAGAAGGGGTAGGATTTTTGCCAGCAGTAGCCTTAATGCCTTTTGATCCTTGGGAAATGGTCTCTGGATCCACAGTAGGATTCTTGAAGAGGGACTTGTGAGAGTCCATTACTGTGAAGTACCTGTCAGGTTTTCTGGCAGCTGGAGGTAAAGTGTCTGGGGTAAGGCTACATTCCAAGAAAGCATCATCTACAATGTCCAGAACAGGAGGGATAGCTAAAGGCCTGTGTTGAGGCAGGCGTAAGAATTCTTTAAGTCTCTTTTTGGACTCAGAATAGTCCTGGCTTTCCCAGCGGAAATGCTCCCTAAGGGTATGCAAGGTTTCACCAAAAGAAAAATCTTCTGGAGGGGAAGCAGAGGGAATGGAATCCTCTGCATCAGAATCCTCATAAGTAGATAAGGGCAAATCCTGGCAATCAGAAAGAGCAGAGATATCAGATTCCTGATCAGAAGAATCAGAAAAAAATTCAGTTCTAGGTCTCTTAGAGGGGGAAGGCTGGCTTCCCCTAATTAAAGGTAATAAGGTCTTCAGCCATTCTAAACATTTGTTTTTGAGGCATATGGGCCTGAGTCTGCAGTTTGGTAGTCGGTTTTCAAGGCGTAGTGCAAGTTTTTGGCCTGAGGAATTCGGTACTTCTGGATGGAAACGATGGCGTTGGTTTAATATGAAAGTCTGTAGGCCTAAATACACCCTCAGAAGCCAGTGCCTGCACAGCAGCTCTGGACCCATGCAAGGTAGAGACATCCGCAGGTTCCATAGTCAAAGAAGCATCTTGCGGCATACCAGACTCCATATGGGTCTCTGTAGAGGCCTGCGAATATGTATTAGCGGGTATCAGGGGCTGTGAAAGAGCCTCATTGAGTACTGGCAGACTGGCAACTAGCTTAACAAAAGTGGCGTCGGCAGTTTTGGACCTATGCGGTCCGTCTTTGTCTTTATCCTTAAGTTTTTTCGGAATATTGGTAGTCGGATGGCTTAACGAAGCCATTTCAGAGTACGGAGATCGAGAAGTATTTAGCTACCAAAAAAGCCCGATGACTAGTTTGGGCATTGAACAAGGCAGAGAGGGACGTCGTGGTCTGGGCCTAAACAGGTGATGCAGTAAGAATGAAAATCTCTATGTGGTATTTGCTTTCCAGATCCTTTGTTATTAAATATTTTGTTACTCTTTTCTTTAACTAGGTTATTGTCACAATCTTTCTTAGCCTTTTTCAAGAATTCTTTTCACCTTTTACCAATACTGAAGCATGCTTTCTTATCAGAAGTGTTCTAGTTTTTCCAGATCTTGTATTTCCTTTTTCAGTTTTATGATTTTCTGTCATTCAACATGACTTCTGTTTTGAGCATATTTTCCCCAACATGACGGTCTTTCTGTGGTATATGCTGTGGGAAGAAATGAGGAAATAAATGTATCCCGCCTAAAGGAAAAGCAGTCAAGTGGGGTGTGTTCATAACTTGTATGTGAAGCACGCATGTGTTTCCTCATTTTGTCAAGGTAAATATAGAACTACTGCTGCATACAACTGCTGCTGCAGCCACGGGGATGGTGGCAGTTGCCAGATTCATGGCAGTAACAAAAAAAGACACTTCCATCAATGAAACAACTAACAAGGGAGGAAAACATAGAAGCACAGCAGTAGCCTTCAAGATGCATGCCCAACAGGAGGGAGGGGACCATATTAACTGACTAGATTCCTCTCAACCCAGTTAACTAGGGAACCTTTGAAAGCCTTCATGGATATGGAAGAGACTGAATATCATGAATATGAGGAGGGAGTGGTGCCATTGTTAGCTTAAGCTGCTATTTCTGGGTCTTAAGTTCAAAAATGTTGTAGTTGAGCATTTTCTCCTTAAACTGGCAATATTAATTATGCGATCTAAAACAGGTACTTAAATTATGGTTAACTCTTCAGGATCAACATACTAAAAGGGAAATTAAAGAAATATTATTCATGGATGCATTTAAGATACCTTTGTTGGCTTCTTTACATAAGTGGATGTTTCAAACGGAATGAGGTGGATGACAATTTTATTGTACTGATACATTGGTTGTCATGCACTAAAATACTTAAACAATCTAGACAAAGCAAAACTTTTGCTAACAAATGAATTATCAACTGCAGGCATACTTTATTTTAAATGAGGAAAATATCCAAACTCTTACTAGAGACTTCAAGATATCCCTGCAGTCTCTGATCCAAGTATACTTTTACATACTAAAATAAAAAAACTTTTCTCTACAAAAAAAGAAAAAAAAACATTAACCACTCATCTTTACATTACCAACATAAAGCTAAAAAAAGCAGCCACCTATTATACACCCACATAAATACACCAACCTTACACCAGTGTGGAGATGGATCTCCACCCCAACCCAGGACCCACTTCCTCCTCGTTCACCCCTCCCTAACATTTACAAATCACTAAATATTACTACTTTCAACCTTCAAAGTATTAGAAACAAAATTCCAGAATTCCATGCCTGGCTATATTACAACAAACCAGATATAACAGCTGCCACTGAAACCTGGCTAAAGTCCTACATAAAAGGCTCAGAATTCCTACCCCCCAGGCTTTGCCTGCTTAAGATCAGACAGACATAGTAAAAAGGGTGGAGGTGTAGCATTACACCTTCACTACTGTCCCATATAGTAACTCATTTCCACAATTTTCTTCCACTGAAATTCTAATATTCCTAAAAATGAAGAACTGTAAAAATCGCTGCATTATAGCCCTGTAGATTCCCCAGGTAACAACATTCCCTTTTTAGAAGGAATCCTTGCCTGGACAACTAACGATATAAAAATGAAACCATGTTCTTGGGTGATGTAAACATTAACTGGCTTAGATCTCTCCCACCACTCTAACTTACCAGACATTAACCTGTTACTCAGCAGACTACCAACACAACCAGACCGATAAAAACAATGATAGCTGCTACATTCTAGATTGGATACTGGTCTCCTATCCAAATAAAACTGCAACAGCAGGCATACCACCATACAGTATCATTAATCACCTCCCTGCCTTTATTCTACGTAAAACCACTCCATTACCAACTCAAAAGCAATGCAATCAAACTAGAAACCTACCCCACTTTAACCCAACAATTCTTAATGAAACACTAAATGATAAATTGAAACATACAAAAATATCTTCCCCTTGGATGAAGCCGTTGACTTAAACTCAGCATTTCTCAAAATACTAAACATACTAGCCCAAGTCAGAGAAAAAAAAATAAAAACCCACCACCCCATCTTGCTTACGAGAACAACCAAGCAAATAGGGTCTATACTGAATCAGTGAATGTTTAAAGCAAACGCTGATTCATCGACCCTATTTAACCGAAATCTGACAATCCCGAACACCCAGAACAGCGATTTTTTTTCCGGGGGGAGGGGGGGGGGTCGCTGGGCCGGTTTCAGGAGTTTGCCATTTCCTCCACTGTGGTGCGATCTTGGAGTTGGTATATTTAAGTAGGGGGGTGTGGGGGACGAAGCCCCAATTTTTTTTTTTTTTTTTTTGTGGAACAGCGATTTTCCCTTTCCCTGGGAAAAAAAACACTGTTCCAAGTGTTCAGGTTCGTCAGCTTTCGGTTAACTAGGGTCGATGAATCAGCGTTCGTTGATTCAGTTATAGACCCAGCAAATCATGGATGCTAGGGACAAATCATGGAAATGATGGCAAAAAAATAGAAGTCCCACCGATCTCTCACAATTTAAGCAACTCCATAATCAAGTAAAGCATGAAGTCAAAGACAAAGAAGAACATTACCTATTAAAAAAAAAAAAAAAAACCCAAAGAAATTTTGGAACTCCATTTCATCACTGCTAAACCCTGGTTCTAAGACCAACCCGTCCAAATCCAGAAAAAAAATCACCTTCCAAAATAGCCACCATATTTAACTTTATCAATACCATTTTTAATCATACTGCTACTTTCCCTCAAACTACGAACAAAACTACCCCTGTACCACCTATGCAATGCTCATAAACTTCCACTACTCCCTTCCTAACTTCTCTTTCTCCCCCATACCCACTTCTACTATAACAAAACTCCTTCTCAAACTTAAACCCGAGACCAATGCTCCTGATAACCGACCCCCTGAATACCTTCAAATGACAGCCAGAGCCATAGCTTACCCCATAAGCATTCTTCTAAACAGATCTATCCAAGAGTCCTATGTACCTAATGTCTGTAAAAGAGCTTATATTCTCCCTCTTCACAAATGGGGAAATAGTACAGACATTTCCAATTTTCACCCCATTGCTACTATCCCAAAGATCCTTGAAAAATGCATTAACACTCAGCTGCTGAACTATCGTCTTCATAATCAAATCATTTCCCCTATCTAGCATGGGTTCAGGTCAGGTCACAGTACTACAACTGCTTTAATATCCTTCATGGATACAGTAAGCTGTGCTCAGGAAGAAGAAAAAATTGCATCATCACTCTTTCTTGACCTCTCTATGGCCCTCGATACAGTTTCTCATCATCTACTTCTAACTAAACTCTCTACACTATGCATCTTCCTCCAAGCCCTTAATTTACTCTCCAACTAACTCACAAATAGATAAGCATGCTACCAAATGGCAGCACTGCATCTATCCACTTCTTGATACATCCGCAGGTGCTCCCCCAAGGCTCCATACAAGGACCTCTTCTATTTAGCATTTTCTTCAACTACTTTCACTTCACACTTAATCAAGGTTCTTAATACAATATGCAGACGACTCTATCATCTGTTCTTCAAACTCCACATCCAAATTTCGACAAATCACCCAAAATGCCTTTACAACCACCAAAACCTGGATGACCAACCATCTTGCCCTAAACACAAACAAAACAAAACTACAAGTTATGTACTCACCATAACGCTTGATGTATGTGGTCCCTCTCGCCTCACATTCTTACTCACGGGTTCGGAGCCGAACATCGGCTCCGACTCGGCCAACTTATATTTTTCTAGCACAAAGTCTCTAATTGGCTGGGCTAACCTGGTATCCCATGTTGCACCGCTCCACAACCACAGATCTAGTTTGCGGCAGCTAATAGTCGCACCTCATGCACAACCACAGTTCAGAAGAGTAGTACACTAACCAGGGCAGCAAAGAAAAAATAACCAATACCGAAGGGTACTGAAAACAAATGTTGCCTCCAAATCCTCTAGGAAGGGGGAAGGTGGGAGGGAACGGGAAGGTGGGAGGGAACGCAAGAATGTGAGGCGAGATGGACCACATACATCAAGCGTTATGGTGAGTACATAACTTGTAGATGTTATGTGGTCCAATCTCGCCTACATTCTTACTCACGGGACAGTGTCCCTAGCACCTCTATCCTGGGAGGCTCAATGAAAGATGCTCCTGAGAACAGTGGAACCAAAGGAAGCCCAGCCCCTAGAAGCCACGTCTAATTTGTAATGAGTAATGAAGGTGTGGGGAGAAGCCCACGTGGCCGCAGCACAAATTTCATCCAAGGATAGTCTGGAGTGATAAGCTACTGAAGCGGAAAAAGCCCTGGTGGAATGAGCCTCGATGGGGAACGGTAACTCTCTGCCTGCTGACGAGTAAATGTAGGAGATGCAGTCAAAAATCCATCTGAAAATTGTAATCTTAGAAAAAGGGAAACCGGTTCTATTTTCTGAGGAGGACACAAAGAGTTGGTCAGACTTACGAAGTTGTTCTGTCCTGTGTAAGTAAAAATGAAGCTGCCTGTGTACGTCCAATTGATGAAACAAACTCCGCCTTGTTGGAAAATTGAGGAAAGAAAACTGGCAGTTCAATGGACTGATTGAGGTTAACGGCAGAGGTTACCTTCGGAAGGAAGGACGGATTAGGTCTCAAGGAAACCCTGTCCTTATGAAATATTAAATACGGGGATTTGATGGGCAACGCTTGAATCTCCGACACCCGTCTGGCTGATGTGATAGCTATTAAGAATGCAGTCTTCCAAGACAGAAATTTTAATTCACAAGTGGCAGCTGGTTCGAAAGGTGATGACGTCAGGGCCTGTAACACAAAATTTAAATCCCATGGCATGATGGGTTCTGACAGGAGGCTGAAGCAACACGGTGCCCCTCAAAAAGGCCTTACATAGCTTATGAGCCATGAGAGAAGCTTCATAAGAGGTATGAAAATTAGAAATAGTGGCCAGCTGAACCTTAATGGTAGCAGGAGCAGAACCCTGCTGAAAAAGTGTGGATAAAAAAATCTAAGACAGCAGGGATGGGGGCTGTGAAAGGATCCAGTCCCTTGGCCTGAGTCCAAATTGAAAATCTTTTCCACTTGCTGGGGTAAATCTTCCTGGTAGAAGATTTATGAGAAGATGATAAAATGTGTACTACCTCAGGTGAAAAACAATGAAGTCTGACTAAAGATGGAAGTGGAGTAGCCAAGGCTGTCAACCTGAGGGTCCGCAGGGAGGGATGGGACTGTCCCGACATGTGCGTCAGTAGGTCTGGTGCTGGGTCCAGAGTCCAAGGACTGTCCACTGCATACTGATGAAGAAAGGAGAACCAGACTTGGCAAGGCCAGTGTGGGGCAATAAGAATCATCTTGCTTCCCAAAGAAATGGCTTTCTGGATCACTCTTGGTAGCAGAGGAAATGGAGGGAAAGCATAGAGCAGACTAGGAGGCCAATCGTGGACTAGAGCATCCCCTGGGTGACTCCCCCTGTGGGGGGATCAGAGTGAAGTAGTTGCTGCACTTGGTATTATGGGGATTGGCGAAAAGGTCGCAGCAAGGCTGACCCCACCTGTTGAAAATCTGTTCTGCAACTTGGCGGTTCAGGGACCATTCGTAAGGCATCAGAATAGATCTGCTCAGCCTGTCTGCTATCACATTGGCCTTCCCCGGAATATGCGTTGCCACTAGGAACCGTCGGGAAGACACTGCCCACTGCCACACTCGCATGGCCTCTCTGCATAGGGGGTAAGACCTGGTTCCCCCTTGCTTGTTCAGGTACCACACCACAGACATGCTGTCCGAGTGAATTGCAGTCGTTCCTAGGGGAAGAGAGCTCTGCAGTGCTTGCAATGCCAGTAACACCGCTCTCATCTCTAGAACATTGATGTGCAGATGTACCTCGTGATCCTGCCAGGCGCCTTGGACCGTCCTGCCAAGATGCCCCCCCCCCCTTATCTGGGAGGCGTCCGTGGTCACCATGGCAACCGGAGTCATAGGAATAAACGGATTCCCTTTGTTCAAGTTGGTGGAAGGCAGCCACCAACAGAGGTCCTGTTTGCACCGATCGGTGAGTAGGATCAGATGGGACAGGGGAAGTTTCTGAAAGGACCATTGGGCAGAGAGGAGCCACTGCAGAAGCCTCATGTGTAATCTGGCCAGGGGCACTAACATAATGGCTGCCATGGATACCAGGAGCTGTAGGACCCATCTGGCCTGAACCTTCTTGAGGGCTAGCAATGCGTGAACCTGACCCTGCAACACCTCTATCCTTTCTTGAGGCAGGAACGCCCGCATGTGAATGGTGTCTAGCTCTGCGCCTATAAATGTGACACGCTGTGAGGGCAGCAAGGCAAATTTTCCCCAGTTCAAGGTAATTCCTAGTTGATGACACAGGGCAAAGGTCTTTTCCCTGGCCTGAATGAGAAGATGCCTGGTGGGGGCAGTGAGGAGCCAGTCGTCTAGGTATGAAAACACTTGGCATCCTTGACGTCTCAGGTGAGCTGTCACCACTGCCAAACACTTGGTGAACACCCTGGGGGCTGTGGTTAGGCCAAAGGACACGGCACGAAACTGGAAATGACTGGCTCCCAGACGGAAGCGTAAGTGACTCCTGGATGCCCTGTCCATTTTGATACGGTAGTAAGCATCCTTGAGATCGATGCAGCACATCCATACTTCTTTTCCCAGTAACGGAAACATAGAATGAAGGGTGACCATTCGGAACTTGGACTTTAGAACGTAGCGATTCAGTCGGCTGAGATCCAAGATGGGTCTCAGGTCCCCTGTTGTTTTCGGCACCAAAAAAAGTCTTAAGTCCCTAATCCAATCTGGTCTGAGGGGACAGGTTGGATGACTCCTTTTTCCAGCAACTTTGAAATTTCTGGTGTTGCGTGATCCATTTGACTGGGTGGAACATCTGGGATTCTCTTGGGTGGAGGAGGGTCTGACAATAAGGGGGATGGAATAACCTCCAGTAACTATACGAAGCACCCATCGATCCTGAGTGATATTTGCCCAGGCTTCCGGGTACAACGAAATGCAGCCCCCGACTGGCTCCAGAATAGCACAGTCGGGCAATACATCAGGGACGATGACAGGAAGGCCTGCGAAAGGAATCACGGTCTCCCGAATTGTGAGGCCTCCTCTGCCCCTAGGGCGGCGTCTCCCAGAATAGCTACCCCCTCCTCTGCCTCTGGAGGGGGACTCACCTTAACCAGCAGGGAGAGACTTCTGTGACTTTGTGAACCACATTTTTCCTCCCCTCTGAGCCTTGGGGTAAGGCCTAGATGGGAGGGAAAAACGGACCCCTACGGCAGACAGGGTCTTTCCCTCTTGCTCGCATCTGGTGAGTGTCTTTCACTTTGGTCCCAAAGAGTGAGGACCCATCAAAGGGGGCGTCAATGAAGGAAGACTTGAAGGCCTCCGAGAAATGAAACAGGCGCATCCAGGCTTGTCTCCTAAGGGCTACACCTGAGCTAGCTGCCCTGCTCGCCCCCTCGGCTGCATAAGATATGAGCCTCATGGACGAGTTGACAATCGAGCCAAGAGTAGACAACTGAGCGTTAACAGTCTGTGTTAACGCCTCCGGTACGTTACCCATTAAAGTATCTCCTAACTCTTTAAGGAGATCTCTCTGGAGCCAAGTAAAGTGACATATATAGTTCAGAGACCGAAGTGTGAAGGTCGCTGAAGAGAGGGTACGCTTCCCGTACTGATCCATTATCCTGGACTCCTTGTTAGGAGGATGGACGGAGGAAGAAGACTCGGCTACTTCCTGCTGAGTGGCCGCTTTCACCACTATGGCATCCACAGAAACCTCTTTGGACAGGAACTCTTTCCCAGGGGGAGCTGAAAGAAATTTATTAGGGCGTCTTGGTACAGGTTCCACAGAGTCAGGAGTCTCCCACGCCCTTAGACAGATCAAATCCAGGAACTCAAATGTGGAGACACCCAGGAGGCAGAGGGGTGAGCCCCAAAGGCCATGAGGAATACTGACTCCTCCTCAGAGGGGGTTTTGGACGACCAGCCGCCTCTCTGCCTCAAAATCTCCAGGATGTCGGAGAAAGAGACGTCATCGGAGGACGACTTGGGGGACCCCTCTGACTCCTCGAGGTCGGTATCAGAGGGGAGCGACTCATCTGGTAGTCTATGTGCTTCCTCTTGCACAATTTATTTCTTGGGGGATCCTCAGGCACAGACTCTGAGGAGCCCTCAGAAAGTTGGGGACCGCTTATGGGGGCATCCCCAGACCTTGGGGCTCTGCCATCAACTGACAGGGGGACATCAGAGGCTCTCGCCGGAGTGGAAGGGGGTGGAATGACTAAACCTGGTGATGTCACTGAGGATCTGGTCAGTGCGCTCATGGCCTCGAAGGCGGGTTCCCCCGAATCAGAGGACCGACCACCGAGGCCAAGATCGGAACCGAAGTTCCACCGAGCCGAAGTGCCGAGAGGGAGGCTCGGAACAGATAAAAGTCCCGAAGTATCCCCCTTGGGCCCGACAGAGGAAGCCCGGGTTCCGAAACCATAGGATGGAGCTGACGTTGGCACCGATAAGGCCTCAAGAGGTATCGGAGCCGGCAGAACCTCATCCGGAGCAGGACACACTCAGGCTCCGAAGACAAGGAGGTGCTTGGAGGAGGAAACATGGGTGCACTCATCGGGACTGGCTCCAGAGCAGACTGGGTTGGAGCCGAAAATAATTTTGCCAAAACCGGCGACTGCAGGAGCCTCTCGACCACCCTATCCACATCCAAATCAGAGAGTCTGGAGGATTTTGAGGAGAGGGAAGGTGACTGATCTCCTATCTGGAGATCCTTGTCTGACACGAGGAGACTGGCTCCGAATGGGCTCTAACAGGATAGGAGCCGAGGCAGATTCAAGAATCACAACTACCTCCTGCGGCCCCGAGGACAAGGGAGCCGAGGAGGTAGAGTCCAATTTGGTAGTCTTCTCCGGTGGCTCCAATGAAACAGATGGAGCCGGAGATCTTTTCTTAGCCTTAGAAGCCTTGGTTTTTGTGAACCAGAGGAAGAGTCCAAGGACTCCTCAAAGGAAGGCTCAAGAAGACCCTTCAGTATAAGTTTATTTTTTCTCTCCTGTAGCACCCTAGGGCTAAAAGCGTGACAAAAGCTACAGGACTCTTGTAAATGTATCGCCCCCAGGCAGTATACACAAACAGCATGTCCATCTGTTATGGACATCTTGTAGCTACATTTAGAACACTTCTTAAATCCGGAGGGTTTGTGTTCTTTTTGATCCTTAGACATAACAGCAAAACCACAGTACACAACACCACAGAAACAGGACTTTAGGCCACAATGGTTAAGGTGGGAAACTACCGCTAACAACAGTTGACAGAATCTCCAAGTTAAACGATTCTGACACGACAACGAGACACACACAAGGGACAAGCGCTTTCCTCAGACAAACTACACAACGGAGGGAGGACTAGGACCTCTAACTTAAACAGGCCTAGCCCGTAGGAACAGAGGGATATCACAAACAATACACTCACACCACAAAAACAACGATAATAACAAGCAAACAGCTATTAAAATAGCTTTTGTGAAGAAAAAAGACAATTTTCAGTGAGAAAAAGAAGTTTTAAAGCTACTTAGCCACAGCCAAGCGAGACCATGTCCTAGATCCACGAGCGGCAAACGAGATCTGAGGTTGTGGAGCGGTGCAACATGGGATACCAGGTTAGCCCAGCCAATTACAGCCTTCTTGCTAGAAAAATATAAGTTGGCCGAGTCGGAGCCGATGTTCGGCTCCGAACCCATGAGTAAGAATGTAGGCGAGATTGGACCACATAACATCTACTATTAACCCCTAAGAAATCCATTCCCCTACACAAAACTGAATTCATTATACATTCCCAAAACAAAACCACCACTGAGGTTGTACCCCATACAAAATTACTGGGTATCATCACTGATGTAAACCTAACATTTGACCTACATAAGCATAATCATATCAATAAGATGCACCAAAAAATGGGTATCCTTTACAGACAAACACTTCCTCAACCGCTCTACAAAATAAACCCTTGCCTCAATCTTTCTTCTACCTTCTCTCCTATATGGTGCACCCTTTCTTACCAACATCCATGCCTTTCTGAAAACTAAGCTAAAGTCCTGCTACAATAAAACTGCCAAGTTAGCAACTAATGCAAAATATTCCACCCATCACTGTTCCTCTTTACTCTCACTGAACTGGCTTGAGATCCCATATTATCTCACATTAACCACAGTACATAAAATTATCTTCAAACCATCTGGCCTTCCAGCCCTTACTTCTACACTTACTCACTACCACCCAAACAGGTCTCCTAGATCTGACAGCCAACATCTCCTGAAAGTAGAAAAACCTAACCTACCAGCTTGGCCTGATGCTTTACTCTTTTTCCATTGCTAAACAGTGGAATGCCCTCCTATTACAGGTAAGGACCACCTGTAATAAGTCTTCCTTTAAAAAGTCCTTAAGGCTGTACCTTTCTACTTTACGGAACTGCACAATTTATTATGCACCACCCAAAAGCTGAGTCACCAGACCCACTACTACTATCACCTTCAACTTATTTCTCTCTATTCAATCTTCTCTACTGGTACCACTATTATAAACAATTATCTAGGTCTACTATGCTGAAATAGCTACTTGAATACTAGATATATTACTGTGTGCGACACAAACTCTAAACTTGCTTTTCTCATTGACACACTCAATGTGTACAGTCTTGTATTCAATTGTACCTCTTATATTATATTGTAATTAAAGTATGTTCATTTCCGTTGATTCTATTCGCTGTAAATTCAACTCTGATTATTACTCTTCTATATGTACTGGTTGATGTGGAGCTCTTCTCCCAGGCCTCCACTGAAAATGGGCTTATTTCAGCCCAGTGTGGACCATCCTGGTAAACAACAAACGCAAATAAATAAATAAATGAATTTTGGACAAGTAATGGCAACATTTCTATACCCATAAAAAATGTAACCAGTAAAAAGTAACATGCTACTATGGATACTGAGTTTGGGGAATGTCAATGTTTTTCACAAGAATAGCTGAGTCAGCCTTTTGCTATTGGATTACTACAAAAGTAATCAAGTGCAGGGCCTTAAGGCATATCAGAGAACTGTAAGGACTACTAGATTCAGGTAGTCATGCTTAGAAAGGAGCAGTACATGTGTAGAAAGAGACGACCTTTACTTAAAAAGCAGTTGAAACAGTTGACGTTCAGAGACGGGAAACAGAATCTCATTACTCAAACAGGTATACAAGCTGGATCTGAAAAGTAAGTGCATCCTGTTGCTGCTGTTCCCCTTTAACATGATATAACAGTAGAATATGATCTTTCTTACTTTAAACAACTGTGATAAGCAGCAATTCTTTTGACAGACTACCTTATTAATGCAGGGAAAACAGCCAGTAAGTGATTAATCCCACCAGCTGCATCTCTTCCTGACCTGGGAAAAGAGGGAGGGGAAGCATCCACCAGACATACAGGAATATAAATCCAACAATCAAGGAACAGTGTTTCAACAAAGCCCTAACTGTATAAAAATATGACTAAGGATACAGACTTGAGAACCTACACCATTTAAAGATGCATGTCAGCATATGCCTGGTCACAGCATCCTGTATGAGAAAAAACAGAAGTTGCAAAGTAAACTGTACAGCCTGAACACAGACCAACTATTTTGGAGGGATGCTCCTATTTTCAGACCTGATTCAGGATGTCCCTACTTTTGAAGGCATGTCCCCATTTTCAAGTTTGATTCACCCTTTCAGAGAACTTTCTGAATCTGCATTGTCACATCCAACTTTTGAATCTGTCTAGTACACAAAAATCCATACTACATGACCAACATACTAGCTGAAACAATAACTTCCAGAAGGAGGGCACGCATTGTACAACTTATTTTTTCCAAATCAAAATTAAACAACCTTATGTGGTAGAATTTTATGATATGGTTCATTAAAGTTGGCAGATTTTACACTCTGACAATGTGTTTATATATTTCCATCAATTTTGTTATGCAAACACGCGTTTCTGAGTAGTGTCCCAGAAAGTTGTGTGTTACTTGGTTTTCAAATGTTATGCTATTTAGATGTCCAGATTTGTAACTGGACGTTCCTATTTTTTAAGGGCCTTTATTTCTATTCTCAGTGTTCTGCAGGTTGAGAGGTATGCCAGAAAGTGTTGAAAAAGCAGGCTGCAGAAACAACTGGCAGAACTGTAGAAAAAAAATACGAAAAGGAATATTCCAAGAGAATTGAAATATTAAAAGTGCACAACCTAAACAGAACTTCCAACTTTGTCAAAACAAAACGGAAAGCTCCAGCAACACATAATTCCAAGTAGCAGGTGAGCACTGAGAAAAAAAGCTAATCAATAAGAGAATTCACTAATGTAATAAAAGAAAAAAGTGCATGATCTGTTGCAAGCCAATTTCTATCAACATAAAAGTCAGAACAATTAAAATATGAGAAGACTCTAGGCAATGTCTGTAAATAAAGAAAAAAGTAAAACTAAAAAATACACTCTGTCCAGTGTTCACTTCAGACAGAGGCAGAGAGAGATAAACAGAGAAGCAGTCAGAGGCAGTGTCCAATCACAGACCGAGGGACAAAAAAAGAGAATGTAGGGCATACTGAGAGAGAAAATATACTTGAACAGAACCCATTAGCATTTCCATTGACTCAAAGTACAGAAGCCTTAAACAAAGAACAGCTCCAAGCATCAGGTTCATAAAGGAAAGGAACAAAACAAAGATACGGTGTAAATAGCTTTTTGCAAAGTACTGGAATGGCTGCCTTTATTAGGAGAAAAGGCAAGACACAGACTCCAGCATCTGTACCAAAAGTTGAAGCAAGTCCCTTCTATCTCATGACAAACTAACTCAGAGTAAACCATCATGTAAGACAGATGTACTTTAAAAAGGTACAATGGGAAGATGAAAGCACACAAAATGAATAAATAATTACATCTGCGGAGGGGCTGTAAAACAGAAGCACAGAGAATGGATGTTACTAGTATTTCTAGCAGTTTGGGTAACTCTTCCTCACTAGTGAAACCAGAGCCTTCAGACTAAAAGCTGTCTAAGGATAAGCAACAGGATCACATGAAACTTGACAGTACCTAGCACCTGCTGACATCGACTTGTGGCAGTACCCAACAGATAAAACTATAGATCTTCCATACATCTATGGTATGCCAAGCAGTTGGAGAAACTCCTCTGCCAAAGTATGCAAGAAATTAAGCTTAAAAAGGTGGGAGGGTTTTCTCTGCCTTTAATACCAAGAAGAGGAAAGTTTTATGAAGTAAAGGCTAGTCCCTGATAACTAATATACTTGACCTCAGGTTCCACGGCTTCTCTTCTCCATGAACTGCATGTGAGGATGGACATTTCCTTTAAAAGTTCTTAATCCCTTTTCAAGCACTTAATAGTCTTCACCTGTCAAACTGAACAGGGCCAGACAAAATAACCCTATAAAATTTATGTCTACCAATCCAATCACCAAAGACTAGCCTCAAAGGGCTGTTTATTGGTGTAGAAGGTGAATACTAGCTAACTGCCCTGAAGGGCCATTTTAAGCCTAGCTAGTAACCCAAAGTCATAATCAAACCCTGTACCTTGTGTTTATGAGGTGAAGACCTTAACTATTATGCCAAACCTACCCAGGCAAACAAAGTTTAAATAGCAGCTCTGGTACCTGTAGAAGCTGGCAGAAAATGGTAGGGGTCAGCAGCCATTGCCTGCTCATCATCTGGGTTGACTCTGGCTCACTACATGGGTGACACCTAGAATCCCATTCCGTACCAGCAGATGCACATTGAAAGCAGATGAACTCAGAGGATTCCCAGGTAGGAACAAATTAGTAGTATGGCATTCATCTGCCCGGGTATCCCAGTCTCCCACAACTGTGGAAATAGGCTTGTTGGGTGCAGGCCGAGCAGCCATCGACTGGGACTTAAAGGCAGCCAAAAGTAGTGTTTTGTTTAACTTAGTATGTACGTCTTTCGGCTTATCCTGGTTAGGGGTCGCCAGAGCGGAACTCCGGTTCGCTAATGATTGGCAGTTGATTTTTACGGTGCCAAGCTGCCAGCCCGATGCCCAACCTTCAAAGAAAGCACACCCATTCACACACCTACCTGCATGTCTAAGATGTCATTTGACCATGGGGGGGACATGCAGATTCCACACAGAAGGTGTTCCAGCCACGAATTCAACGGGAGAACCTTTTGCTGTGAGGTGACGACGCTAACCGCTGCACCACTGCAGCCTAATGTTTTGTTTTACTTAGTGATACTTTATTTACCCCAAAGAATGGGGATACGTTAAGTCAGAAGGAACCTATCCCTCCAGTAAATTTTGTTCATTTCTTGGTGTAGATTTAGGTCTCTAAAGGTGGGTGTCTGTAGAGCCACTAGTTTTGCAAAGAAATAAGTTTTCACCTTGAAGGAGCTACTAGATCAGGATAATTAGAAGGATTTAAAGCCTTTAATTTTAAATTTTGTTAGAAATCTCTGGTGCCTTTCCTGTTGAGGGACATGGTTGGATTTGTACTTATCAAACAGGCAATGTATTTGAAGATTAGCCTGATAAAGACTACAGGATAGGGTGTGGCTTCTTTGGATATAGAAAATATTCCTTTAGATATTAACTGGACCAGACAGAAGGATTTCCTGACTAGTGCAGTAACATGATGATCAAATGACAGAGAGCTGCCCACATAACTGGCCAGGTATCTTATGACCCTCTGTCTGAAGATGACTACCATTTAAAGTACGAGGTGGGAGTGTCTTTTTTTTTTCCCCCAAACATTACTGTGCTGTACATTCTTGCATTTAGCTTCAGACCATTTTGAGCACACTAGGTATGAGCATATTTCAGCCCTTACTACAACGGTTTAATATTAGTGGACGAGAGGATAATAGTGCCCAGCTTGTAGTCATCAGCAAACTTGCTCAGTCACACTTCTGGGACACTGGCATGGACATCTGCAAAATAAATTCCAAACAATAAAGCATCCAGCACTGACCCCTGAGGTACCTCATTAGTTACAACTTTACATTCAAGAGGTGCCAACAAATTTCACATGTAATCTGCTGGACTGCCAATCTGCAATCCAAGGACAACATAGGTGTTTATATTAATAAAGTGGAACTTTTCAATAGTACCAGCAAGGGGGATAACATCAATAGCTTTGCCCAGATTAAGATAGTAATGTGCATGAAGTGACCATTATCCACAGCCTCTGAAACCTAGGTTCAGGAGACATGACCTCCCCTTCACAAAACCAAACTGACTGAGATCTAGACCAAGTTGCCTAAGAGAGCAAAAATTAGTTTTGCCAGGACATGTTTCATGGTTTTGCATGCAAGGCTGGTGAAACTCAGGACTGTAGAAGAATGTGCAGTTCTGTAAGAACTTAATCATAAAACAGTAAATGTCCTACCGATAATTGTTGCAATACTCCTGATACATTGTCGCTGCCCAAGTCTGGCCGGGGTATCAAAGCTTTACCTTCCCAAAGGACCTACATTTGACTCATGACCTCAACTCACAAGCATAAAAGTATATAGATGACTACACGAGGGTGAAACTATCTCCAGATCTTCAGGACAGCGGCCTGAAGATTACGGAGAGGAGGAGACTGATCAGTTAGGAGGGATGCAGCTCAAAAACTCAAGTCAACTCCACAGTTTCCATGCAGCACAGCAGAGGTTAGAGTGGGAGGGGTTGAAGTAAGCCACAGAAGAGAGGAAGGAATACTGCAACAGTGATCAGAACACCTACTGTTATAGTAAGCTCAGACACAGCTGTACCAAGTCCTGATTGACTTGTGGGCGATTCCCAGAGCTAAGGGAGGTAGAGAAAGAAGTTGTTGTCTACTGAGTGGATGAGCTGTCTAGCAGTCCAGATAGGACATTCCTAGCAAAGGCAGCCCTGGACCTGCAAACGGCATCAATTTTGTAGTGTTTGGTGAAGGTATGTAAAGAGGACCAAGTAGCAGCTTCCAAGGTAAACGTGGTGTCTACTCCCTTGTGAAAATTCCCTGTGGAGGACCTGCCATAATGAAAAGAGCTTTGGGCAGGAAGGCAGGGACTTACCATAGTGTGAACAGCAGGAGGAAATGGCCTTAAAGAGTGAAAATGTAATAGTTTGTTTGGAGATCATCTGCATAGTCTATGAGCCAGCCCTAAGTTGGGCCAAACAGCTGGTAAGTTTTCCAAAACGATTTTTGTTTTGTCCAGATAAAATCTTAGTTATCTGTCAATGTCCAGAGAATACAAGATTCTTTCCCCCCTATTTTGGGGACCAGGAAAGAAAGAGGGGAAAGTGAACAGCCCAAATGAGGGACAGCTAATTCAAAGCCTTAGGCATGAAAGATGAATTAGCTCGGAGAGTATCCCTATCCTAGTGAAAAATAAGAAAATGTGGTATAGCCACGAGAGCTTGCAACTTAAATGCTCCTAGCACAGAGGAGAGGCAACAGCAGAATAGTTTTTCCCAAATGCAAAATTTTAGAGTCAGAACATGCTGGTTCAAAGGGAGGCAATGTAAGCTTTTCTAGCAGAAAACTGAGATCCCAAGGGGGAAAGATGGGTTTCCTTGGTGAGTTACTATGCAGAACTCCTCCAAGGAAACGTATGACTTCCACTCTAGCCATAAGTGGGGTTTGAGAGGGAGGCAGGCATTGATGGCAGACAGGTGAGCTTTTGTAAAGCAGTAAGCTAAGCCTGAAAGAAGTAAATTGCACAGAAAATGCAGGACAAGAGAGACCTGTGATAACAGTGGGTCCAGACTTTGCAGCATGAAGAAGAAAACTATTTCCATCTAGCTGTGTAGGATTTTCTAGTACTGGGTCTCCTGGCTTCCTGTAGAACTTGGCCAGCGCCCTCAGAAAACAGGTGTCTTTGAGAGATTAAAATCTTATCCAGTCAAGCTGTGAGAGTAAAGATTTAGGGTGGAGGTTGTGGAGTGATCAGGTCCAGTTGCTGAAGTATTTTCCCATAAATTTCCCTTTGTCTGGTGGAATAGCAGGGGAAAACAACTCTATCTTGACCAAAGAGGGCCAGTAAAAGGAATTTGGTGCTTTCTTCTGCACTTTTAGAAACATTTTTGGAAGAACAGGTAGTGAAGGGAAGTAACAGAGGAACTTCCTGTCTACTGGTAGGAGAAGGCATCTGTCCTCCAAGGCTGTGGGACAAGGTTCCCTGGTGCAGAATTTGAGGCGCTGGTGGTTGGTTGGTGATGCAAACAGGTCTACCTGAGGTGTGCTCCTCTGAAGACGGATTACCTAGAAAACCTGTCTGTTTAGGGTCCATTTATGGGGGTCCTTCAAGGAGCAACTTAGGGAGTCTGCCAGAACATTGTCCTGTAAAGGAATGTATGTGGATGCAAGGGTGATGTATGTGGATGCAAGGGTGATTTACATCTAGATGGCCAAGTTCTATAACTCCTGTGCTAACCTGCACAACTGACAAAGACCTAGTGCCTCCCTGTTTATGCACCACATGACTGCAGTGCTATCCATCTACACTATGAGTGGTCTGGGTTTCCACAGGTGGGAGAAGGTTTGCAGTGCTTGCAGAAAAGCCTTAATTTCTGTCAGATTGATACATTCCTTCAGGAACTCCGGCTGTCACCTGCCTTGTACCCAGTTTACTCCTATCCATACACCCAATGCCTCAATTAAGGCATCTATATGAACTTCTTGAAGGGGAGGAGGGGGCGTGAAGGGAAGTCCTGGAGTGAGGATTAACCTGTTCCTTCCACCAAAATAGCACCTTTTTAGCCAAGGGAGGAAGGGAATCAAGGTGTTCAATGGGGTGGAAGTGTTGGGACCACACAGACTTCAGATACAACTGGATTTTCCACATGTGGAGTCTAGCTAGGGGAAGCACAGGAATGGTGGCAGTCATGAAACTCAAAGTTCTTAAACTCTCCCTTGCTGAGCATTGTGTTACAGTGAGGACATCTAGCAGAAACAGGGAAGACTGAATTTCCTCCTGAAGGAAGGCGGCATGGATCTTCCTTGTGTCCAGTCTGCAACACAGGAAAAAAACAGGTCCTCTGTAAGAACCATGTGGGATTTTTTTTGCAGTTGACTGCGAAACCTAGACTTTACAAGCGTTAGAGTATGAAATCTAGATGCTCAAGGAGGACTCCTGGAGAGAGAGCATGGAGCAACAGATTGTCAAGGCAGGGAAAAATCTGAATTCTCTTGGTGCAGAAGAATGGTGCCGCAAATTCTACCTTACTAAAACACCTTAAGAAAAGAAGCATCAGTAAATGTAGTTTTACAAAAAGAACTTTAAGTTATTCATAGATCTGATAATACCTGGCAGTGTTCCACGAAGCTGGAGCAACTTAAGAGAGGGACCTTTCAGTAGGTACAAACTTGAACGGTGGTCTACAAAGTGTACTTGAGGGGTCATGCAGAGAGTAGAGACTACTTCACAATTGCAGTTTTAAAGTGGTGGGCAGCAACTCTCAAAATAAACATGCCTATAACCATTCAGAATGCAAAAGTCTGTCTTTTGTTTTGAGGGGATGGAAAAAGATAGGAAGGTTGATAGACTGATGCAGGAGACCTCAATGACCACCTTAGGCATACACAGGAAGGGTTGGTTCCAAGAGTTACCGTGTCATTGTGGAAGATGAAAAAAAGGTAGAGAGAGACCATTATTACCTACAGCTCTGACACCCTCCTTGCTGAAGTCAGAGCTACAAGCAAAAGAGTTTTTCCAAGTACAGAACGTAAGAGCTGCTGATGCAGCAGGTTCAAAAAGAGAAATGTTAAGTTTTTTTAAGACATAATTTAGAGTTCAAGGAGGGGATGATAGCTCTTCTCAGATGTCTGATGTGTAGGACACTTTCCAAAAACTGATTAACCTCAAAAAGTGGAGTGATGGATATAAAGGGAGGTAGACACGCAAATATCGCTGACAAATGTGCTCTAATAGAAGAAAATGCCAGTCTAGAATTAAACAGCTCACACAAAAGAATGTCAGGGATAACAATTTGATAAGGGTCCTGCTTTTTCTTGTGGCACCACAGAGAAATTGAAAATCTTTTTCATTTGTAAATATAAGATGTTCTTGTACAAGGCTTTCTAAGTTCCTGTGCAACTTTGTGCATGTCCTCTGGAAACTTGTACACAGTGGGATTAAAATCCTAACATCCAAACATAAAAAAAGAAGTTATGTACTCACCATAACGTTCCATCTGAGTAGGTAACTTCCTTTGTCAGCAACCTGTGGATATCGGATCGAGCCGGCAGCTTTCCTAGCAAAACAGCCAAGCTCCTCCCCCATACCCAGAATGCCCTGCTACCTCCCTCTAGTCCTCAGATGGAGTTTGCCATAGTATTACAGAATACTGCCATAACACAAGGAAAAAACACCTGAACATCCTAACCTGATGTCATCTGGGAAGTGAAAAACAATGATCCTTCAAGGATGAACTACAGGTCAGGGGGACGGACGCAGAGTTGGTTGCTCACAAATGAAGTTACCTACTCAGGTGGAACGTTATGGTGAGTACATAAACTTCTTTATCTGAAGTAGTTAACTTCATTTATCAGCAACCTGTGGGACAGAGTCCCCAGCTACCAACACCTTGGGAGGTCCTTATGGAAGGATATTCCGGAGCACTGCAGAGCCAAAAGATGCCCTTCCTCTGGAAATCAGATCCCATTTATAATGAGAAATGAAAGTATGAGAGGAAGCCCAAGTAGCTGCTGAACAAATGTCATCCAAAGGGACCCTCGACCAGAAGGCCACAGAACGGGTAGAATGTGCCCAAACCCGAACGGGCTCAGGTCGACCAGAGCTTCTGTATGCGAGAAGAATGCATTGGGGAATCCACCTAGCTAAGGTTACCTTTGTCACTGGTTTACCCAAACAGGACTTAGCAAATGAGACAGAGCCGTTCTGATTTTCGAAAAACAGCCATTCTGTGTAAGTAAAATCGTAACTGTCTATGTACATCCAGGCAATGAAGTCTATACTCTCCTTTGTTGTGATAATTAGGAAAGAAGACAGACAGGTTGATGGATTGGTTGATGTTGGCTTCGGAAGCCACTTTAGGTAGAAAGGAGGGGTTAGTCCTGAGGGAAACTCTGCCTTTATGAAAAATGATGTATGGGGGCTTACTGCAAAGAGCCTGAAGCTCCGATATCCTTCTAGCTGAGGTAATAGCAATCAGGAAGGCAGTTTTCCAAGATACATACTTTAAGTCGACCGAAGCTGCAGGCTCAAAAGGGGAACCAGTCAGAGCCTGGAAAACTAGGGTTAAATCCCATGGAGGAACTGCATCCTTAACAGGGGGTCTCAAAAAGGTACGTTTCAGGAAGGTCTTGCAGATCTTAGAGGAAGCTAGGGGGCCAAAATTGTTTCCAATGTGAAAGTGGGAAATTGCTGCCAATTGAACTTACAGTTGAAGAACTAGCCACCTGATGAAAAATTTGGGATACAAAGTCGAGGACTGCTGGAATAGGAGTCGTAAAGGGATCCAAATTCCTATGCTCCGCCCAGATAGAAAAACGTTTCCATTTACTCTTGTAGACTTTCCTGGTAGAAGGCTTATGAGCAGCCACCAGGATAGCCTTAACTGAGGATGAGATACCGGGAGTCCTAGCCATTAATGGAACTGGACCAACCAAGCAGAGAGCTTGAGGCTGTCCAGGTCGGGGGTCTTCAATCCCAAGGGGTGAGAAATCAGATCCAGAAGGGGATCTCAGATCCAGGGAGGATGCACTAGATGAGACCGTAGGCATGGGAACCAGGTTTGACGAGGCCAGAATGGGGCTATGAGGATAATTCTGCTCACCAACCGACGAGCTTTCTGCCAGAATTTTATTATCAACGGAAGAGGAGGATAAGCATAAAGTAGACCGGATGGCCAAGCAGGTTATCCCCTGGTGGGGGAATTAGAGTGAAAAACTCGCTGCACTTGGCGTTTGAAGGTGACGCGAACAGATCGCAGCAAGGTTGACCCCATCTGAGGAAGATTTGTTTCGTTACTAAGGGGTTCAGAGACCACTCGTAGGGTGAGAGGATAGTTCGACTCAGCTTGTCCGCTAGAATGTTTGACCGACCCGGTATGTGCGCTGCTATGAGAAAGCGGTTGGTGGATATCGCCCATTCCCACACTCTCATGGCCTCTCGGCAAAGTGGGTAAGATCTGGTTCCCCCTTGCTTGTTGATGTACCAGACCACTGACATGTTGTCTATATGAATTGCAATAGTCCCTAGAGGAAGAAGGGCATGGAGAGCATGCAACGCTAGAAGCACCGCCCTCATCTCCAGGACACTGATATGCAAAAAGGTCTCTGTGTAAGTCCACATGCCTTGGACAGTTCTGCCCATGCAATGCCCCACTCACCCGAGGCAAGACTAGTCTGTGCTCATTGTGACTTGGGGTGGGACATGGAGAAGAGGTGCCCTTCCCGGAGGTGTTTGGAATGGAGCCACCAGAGTAGAGATTCCCTGCAAACCCTGCTGAGGGGAATAGGGGAAGACAAGGGATGTTGTAGGATGGACCACTGGACCTGTAAGATCCATTGGAGGATCCTCATATTCAGACGTGCGAGCGGTGACAGGTTGATGGCTGCTGCCATGGACCGCAGAGCCTTCAGGACTAACTCCGATGGAGGGGCCGAGGACTGTAGAAGAGCCAAAACGTGGAGGTTTAGATTGCGGAGTCTGTCCGATGTCAGAAAGACTTTGGACTGAATTGCGTCTATCCTGGCCCCTATGAAATCCAAGATCGGAGTAGGCTGAAGGGAGGATTTCTTGTGGTTGATCGTGATCCCTAGATGATGGGCAAGATGAAGGAAATAGTCTGTTGCTGAACATAGTAGATGCCTGGTGGGGGTGGCTAGGAGCCAGTCGTCCAGGTAAGGAAAGACCTGTATTCCCTGAAGCCTCAGGTAGGCCGCTACAACTGCCATGACCATGGTAAACACCCTGGGGGCTGTGGTGAGACCGAAGGGTAGGACCCTGAACTGATAATGGCTGGCTCCCAGCCGAAAGCGGAGAAACCTCCTGGATCGTCTGTCCATTAGAACATGGTAGCATGCATCCTTGAGGTCTATGGAGCACATCCAGTCATTCTCCTGTAACAGTGGGAGAATGGATTGAATGGTGACCATTGGAGAATGACAGGTTCAGAGTGGACAGGTCGAGAATTGGCCGTAAGTCCCAGTCTTTTTCAGCACCAAAAAGAACCTGGAGTAAAAGCCTGATCCGGATTGACCGGGGGTGACGTGCTGGATGGCTCTTTTCCTTAGTAGCTCTTATTTCGAATGCTGCTACCTCCCTCTGATTGGGTGGAACATCGGGGAGGCGCCCCGACCAGGGAGGAGAACTTAGGAATGGAATTGCGTAACCTCTGGATATGATCCGGAGCACCCAGCAATCTCTCGTAATGGACTCCCAATGTGCTAGATGCTCCAAAAAGCACCCCCCGACTTCCTCCAGAGAGGAGCAGTCGGGCAACCCCTCAGGGTTGGTCGATCGGATAAGGGTTCCCTTGACCCGCAATCCTTCGCCCCCCCCCCGCCTCTGGGCCGGCGTCCACCCTGTCCTCCTCTGCCTCTGAAGGACGAGGGGTCCGGAGTGAAACGGGATTGTTGGGATTTCCGGAACCACATCTTCTTCTGCCCTCTTTGGTTCCTAGAGAGGGACCTCTGAGGAGCAGAGAAGCGGATCTCGACGGCAGACAACGTTTTCCCGTCTTTCTTGCTCTGGAGTAGTGTATCGCAGACCGTTTTGCCGAAAAGCATAGAACCGTCAAAGGGGGCATTCGCGAAGGACGCCTTGAGGGGTTCTGCAAAGCCGCAGAGACAGAGCCAGGCCTGTCATCGTAAGACAATGCCTGCTCCGCTGGATCTAGCCGCTCCCTCCGTGGCATGGGAGAGAAGCCGCATAGAGGTGTTTGGGATAGACTTAAGAGTGGCCATTTGCGCCAAGAAGGTCTGTTTGCCATTGGCCGACATGGACTCTGGGGGTGACCCAGCGTACTCTTTGATTAGGTCCCGCTGGAGTCAAATCACATGTGCCATATAGTTCAGCGACCGGACAGAGAAGGTCGCTGAAGCGAACATCCGCTTTAAGAGGCAGTCCATAGTCCGAGACTCCTTGTCTGGTGGATGTACCGAGGAACTCTCCTGTGCAAATTCCTTCTTGGTGGCAGCTGCCACCACCATGGCATCTACCAGGACACCTTTACTCTAAACTGTCCTGTCTGTGGGGGGCTGAGAATCCTGTCTGGTCTTTTGGGTATTGGCTCCACAGTATCCGGCTCCTTCCATGCCCTGGTAGTTATGAGGTCCACCAGGGGATCGGCAAGAGGACACACCCAAGAGGTAGATGGGCCTGCAAACGCCTCCAGAAACACAGACTCATCAGAGGAAGGCTTTTGGGCTGACCACCCCCCTCTCTAATACGAAGCATTTCCATAATGTCTCCAAATGAGACGTCCTCGGGGGGTGACCTGGGGGAACCTTCCCCTTCCTCCAAGTCCGTGTCTTCTGTGAGGAACTCGGGTGAGTCCAAGTGCCTCCTTTTGCACTTTTCGTTTGTGAGGGACCTCCTCGGGTGGGCTGTCCGAGGAGGGCTCACCAACAACATACTGTTCCTCTACGGGAACCATCTGGGACGTAGGCGCAGGCTGTCCCTGGGGCCGGATGATGGAAGGCAGGCCTGTCTGAGAGGGAATGGTGGGTGGATCCGTAGCAACAGCCTGGGGCCTCGAATCCCTTGAAAGGACCCTCTCCACGACGTTGAATGCAGAGGGTGAACTGCTTTCCCTAGGATCCAAAAGCAGCCCCCTCGGATCTGGCATGTGGATCGGCACCGGTGATGACCCAATCGGATCCGAAAGGACAGTGCAATCCGACCTCAACGGAGCCGAAGGCACAATGACCCCGTCGGATCTCACGCTCATCCTACTGCCCCGACAGCTCAGATCCAAAAATGGATCAGACAAACTCGAAGGTGCAGTCGGTGCCGAAGTAGGAAACACGGTCGGCGCCGACACCACACCAGCTCCGAAGCTACTCAGATCAGACAGCTCCGAATCCCGACAGCAGGGGGGCAAAAAATGGGGTCGAGCTCCTCCCCGGGGGGCAATAGCACTCCCATCTGCAGCTGGGCCTGAAGAAATCGACGCATCATCCGGTCCATGTCCTCGTCGGATAAACTTCTTGTTGACCTGGATGAGGCTGCCGAGGCTGGCCGGGAAGGCCGCCTGGACGACCTCGAAGGTGACCAGGTCTCCTCCTCCGGCTCCAGGGAGAAACGTGGAGAACGAAGCCTGGAAGGGGAGGACCTGGAGACCTTAAGGGGGGAGGCTAGCTGCTTAGACGGCAGGGCCGAGGGAGCTGAATCGGCCTGCCTCTTGTGGCTAGGATGCCTGTCCTTGTCTTTCCTATCCTTTTTCCTGGTGTCCCTTTCCTCCTGAGCCAAAGAGGTTCATAGGTTCATACTAGGCTATCTGCCCTAGGGCATTTATAAGCCTAGCCAGAATGTGTTTGGCTTTCGCCACCCATTTTAAATTTATTTTGCTATGCCCTTTTTTGAGGTTAGTATACTGTGCCTCTGTCTAACAGTGACACAGAAGTGATACCCGGGGTAAACCTACGATCTCCCATCCACTCATCAAGATTCCTCTTGAAGAGAGTCAATGAGGGACTCTGCCTAACCTTGACTGGGATTTTATTCCAGAGTGAAGGGAGCCTCTAGGTTATGAATCTGTCCCTCCAGCATTTCCTACTTATTTCAGTGCTGAGGTTAAAGTCTCTCGAGCGCGTAGTTCGATTCGATGGGATTTGGATTTTCTGAGGTGCAGCATGTCCATTAATTCCGGGTTGCACATGGCTTTATACATCAGGCACAGATCGCCTCTGAACAGGCGGTATATGCCACTGAGTAGAGCTGGAGTTTCTTTAACCGGGCAGCATATGGCATCTGTTTGAGCCCTTTGATCCTCTTGGTGAGGTACATTTGGGGTCTTTCCAGTTGCTGCAAGTGTCAGGTAAGGTACATCCCAAAAGGAGCATTGTACTCAATTATGGACCGGATGAGTAAAGAGGCACGATGACCTCCCCTGATCTAGATGTGAATCCCTTCATGATTAGGTGGGCTATATAAAATGTTTTTCTAACCACTTTGGCCACGTGGTTGTCAAATGAGAGATTGCCATCAACTTGGGTCCCCAGGTCCCTAATTACTTCTTCTGTACTTAATGGATTACCACCTATGTGGTAATTTGTGGGCACTTTGTTTTTGCCAAAGGGGATGACTATACACTTTTTGGCATTTAGCTTGAGGCCATGGCTCTGGCACCAGTTGTCTGTTTCTATGAGGCCCTTTTGGAGGATGCTTGTGTCGGCTTTAGAGTCGATTATGGCGCCCAGTTTGCAGTCATCTGCGAACTTGGTCAGCCACAGTCCTTCTGTGTTGGCCTGTACCTCCGAGAAATATATACCGAACAAGAGAGGTCCCAGGACTGAGCCTTGTGGGACACCACTTGTAACTGGTTTGGAGTCTGACATGGCTCCAGCAATTCTAACCATGTGGGTTCTGTCCTTGAGCCAGTTTGCAATCCATCTAGTGACATAGGGGTTTATATTTAAGCTGGTGAGCTTATCTATAATGCCTGAGTGGGGTACTGTATCGAAGGCTTTTGCGAGGTCCAGGTAGGCTGTGTGGACCACCTTCCCCTCGTCAATGGCCTTGGTGACTGTTTCAAAGAAATCAACCAGGTTTAAGAGGCAGAATCTGCCCTTAAAGCCGAACTGGGTAGGAACCAGTGTCTGTAGGTCCCCAATATCTTTATTTATGAGGTCCATGATGATCCTTTCCTTAGCTTTGCAGACCAAGCTAGTCAGGCTTATGGGGCGATAGTTTACAGGATCCGTTGAGGCACCACCTTTATGGAGAGGGACCACTGTTGCCGTACGCCACTCTTTGGGCACATATCCTGTAGTAAGGCTGAGATTGAACAGTAGTTTTATGTTTGGGTTTAGCTCTTCTTGGAGTTCATGTAGGACGCAGCCCGGGACACCGTCTGGTCCCATAGATGCTGTGCTTTTTGCTTTGGAGAGGGCGGCTCTTACCTGAGCATCTGAGATGTCAGTGGGGGCAGCACTCTGCTGGGACAGATATTTGCCCTTTTGGTGGGGGGGGGGGGGTTTGCGCTGAACCTGTCAGCTAGGATGTTGGCAATGTCTGTGGGTTCAGTGTATTTTTTGTCATTTTGGACTAATTCTGAGCATATCTGGGAATTACCACCCAGGTTCCTAACAAAAATAAAGAAAGCCTTGTGATCATCCTTAGTGTCCTGTGCAATTTTTCTCTCGAAGCTGGCCTTAGACAATTTTATGAGTGCCCGCAGTTTTTTGCTAATACTGATCAGTGATGCCTTCCCTTTTTGGGATTTTGCTCTATCATTTAGTAGCTTCCTCCTTCTATTGTATAGTTTGTTTATGGCTGGGGTCCACCAGACAGGACGTCTGCCTTTGGAGGATTGGGTCTTGGTTTTATTTGGGATCGCATGATCCATGCATTCCTGAAAGTGCTCATAGAATGCGTTTATAAAGGATTCTGCGGTCTGGGCCGTATTTTCCACAGGCCCGGGGGCTTTGAAGGATTCCACCTCGGTTTTGAGGAGTGTGAAATTTGCTTTAGAGAAGTTTTTCACTGTGGTTTTCTTGGCAGGGGGTGGGGTTGGGATGTGAATATCCAGTGAGATTAGTTTATGGTCTGATCTTACCAGTGAGGGATACACTTCTGGTCTTGAGCATAGAGTCCCCATGTTGGTGATGATCAGGTCCAGTATGATTTCCCCTCTTGTGGGAGTGGTAACAAGTTGTTCCATAGCATTTGAGTTTATAAATTCTAGGAACCTTTGGGCTAGGGTATTGGAGCTAGAGTAATGCTCCCAGTCTATGTTTGGGTAGTTGAAGTCGCCCAATATAATGGTGTTTGGAGAGACCTTCATATTTTCCAGTGTTCTCAGAAAGGCCGAGTGGGGTTCCTGGGTTTGGGAGGGTGGTCTGTAGCAGGCTATAAACTGGAAGGCAGTTTTACCCACTGTTAGTTGCACATGGATAGTCTCTGATGCTTCGTGCTTTGCCACCAACCTGGAGGTGTGGGTATCTTTGATGAATATCGATACTCCCCTCCTTTTGTGGTTTGGTCCAAGTTTTGGGGCCGAAAAGCATGGTATGAGGTATAACCTGGTAGTGCTGGGGTGCTCTCGGGAGCCCTGAACCAGGTTTCTGTTACTGCACAGATACCGATGTTCTCCATGCTAAGGAGAGTTTTGAGTGCATGCATCTTGAGGTTTAGACTTCTGGCGTTGAGTAGCATTACTCTTAGTTTCTTATCCCTTGTGATACCTATGGAGGTGGGTTTGTGTTTTGAGCCTTGCCTAAAAAAGGCACTATGGGGGTAGCAAGAGCCTTTGCCAATATCTGAAAGCCCAGGGGTGACAGGTGCAAGCCGTCCCTAGCGAAGCATCGTGGCTTATCGAGCATATCATCCCAAGCTGACAGGCATTGGATCCCCTTTGAATGACACCAGTACTTAAGCCAATTGTTGAAATTGATCATCTTGTCTTCATATTGTGGCATCATTCTTGGTGATGGTAAGATGCTACTCAAGGTCAGGGTCATACCCGCCTGGGCTACATGCTCAGAGAGCTCCTTTATGTCTCTTTTCATGTAGTCCAGGGAGGTACGTCTCAGGTCATTCACACCCGCATGGACAATGACGGAGTCATATTTGTACTTGCCTTGGAGTGACCTGAGTGCTTGTGTTATGTGGCGGATCCTATCGCCCGACAGGCTGCTCACCGTGACCCTCTCCTTGTTCAGCCTGGTGTGCGGGATGTCAGTGTGCCTGATGATAGAGTCACCTATTACAAGTGTATCAGGTGTGTTGTTTAGTCTTAAGGGCTCTGACTGTTCGGCACACTGGCTTTGTGAGATGTGTTGCACTCGTTTTGTTTTGGGGTAGCGGTTGCTTGGGTGTCTGCTTTGGAGGTCTCTGCTGCTTAGGCAGATCTTTATTTAGAGCCCCCGAGTATGTTTTTGTGTGATTATGTGTTTGGTTTGCTGTCGTGGTAGGTCTATGGGAGTCTGGAATTGTAGTGAGTGTTGTTTCCTTCTCCTCCTGACTGGTTATGCCAGTACTGAGTTGAGAGAGCTTAGCCTCCAGTTTGGCTACATGGTTGCATCTCTCATGTGTTGGAATTTGTTGGGAGGAGGAGAGGGTTGTCTGTGTACATGAGGCAGTTGTAACATTGCCTCAAGATTCCCACATTCACGAGCTGGACCGGAGAGGAGATTGACAACTGACCTTTGGACATGCTAGAATAATATTGGGAATTCCTTAATTGAAAACAAGGGCCAGTGGGGAGTGAGGGTGTAGTGCTTTTAATTTTTAGTGCCGACTTATATAATTGCTTTAGCGAGCAAGTGCCAGGTAACTTAAGTGCAATGTGTTACAGGTAACTTAAATGCAAAAACGATAGACAGTAACTTTCTTTCAAGTGAAACAAGGAAATAAGTACAGTAAGCAATGCAGATACCACTAGTGATTCACAGAAGCGCTGAGAAGCCGCGTATTAGGTGGAATTAGGGAGTTTGAATCCTGGCCAGGGGAGCGGGAACGATCGGTGGAGCAGCTGCTGGCGCCACAGAGGGTGGAGGAGGATGAAGCCGAATCAGGGGGCAAAAGGCCCGCAAGGACTAGCTTAGTCCACCTAAGCCCTGGGGTTGAAAGCTGCACAGATAGTGCAGCCTGACGAAAGGTGGTCCATGCCCAGGCAAATAACGCACCGAGTGTGGCAATCCACTGGGGACAGCTTATGGCCACACTCAGAGCATTTAGAAAGAATTGCTTTTGGGCCTTCAGACATTTTGAAAAGAACAGGCCCGCACACACACACACCTTCACACACAGACAGAAGGGGGAGGGAAATTAAAATCTACACTACGTTGACGAGAAAAATACCCAAATAGATCAAGGGAGAAAAGGGTACCACACACACAAAGATTAGAGAGATTTTAAAGGGAAAAAAAATTAAATATTCTACTTTAACTCATGAAACCCAACGCTAGGAGCTCGTTCTTAGATGCTTCAAGAAGCCGCGGCAAACAAGATCTGAGGACTAGAGGGAGGTAGCAGGGCATTATGGGTAGGGGAGGAGCTTGGAGCTTGGATCTTCTGCTAGGAAAGCTGCCTGCTCGGATCCGAATCGGATACCCACAGGTTGCTGATCAAATGAAGTTAACTACTTCAGATCTCAGAGTTCAGAGATTTGGATGAATTGGAGAGCTCTTGCATTGTGTGAGCAAGTCCTTCTTGTGAGACAACTTTGAGGACTGCTCCTGGCTAGGTGAAAGAAAAAAGGAGAACTAGTGCTGCCCAAGCCAAAAGAAAGTAATTAGCAATAGTTTGGGCTTGTCCTCCTCAATTCTGAAAAGGACTGTGATACTGGGGTAGGGTTTGGCATAAAGGAACTTTCTGTTCCATGAAACAGACAGTTGTTTATTATGTGCCGAGGTAAAAAGCTCAATTTGGAGAGTAGCCCCACTGATGGATTATATATCAAAGAAAGCCTCCACCCCTGTAAGGGTCTGCTCTGGAAATGCTCAGCTGGTTCTTCAACTATGTTCCTCTCTGAACGGATGTACACTGCCAAAAAGAAGAGACTTGACTGCATGGCACTGTCCCAAGCTACCACAGCTACTCTGCAGAGGCAGTCATTCTTTTTGCCTCCTGACTGTTTATATAACTTATAACTGTGTAGACTCAGTGGTCTTGTAATTCAAAGAAGGTTCAAGGACTGAAGTGCCAAAATAAGAGCTTTCATCCTTGCAGTCTCCAGCTGACCTCACACCCTGGACCTGTATGTTCTTGGCACGTGTTTTTCACACCAGGTTGGATGCATCTTAATACAGCTCCTGAAAAAGTTGAACCTGAAAAGTCACTCCTACACTGACTGTAACCTAGCTGATCCACCATAAACTTTCCCTCCTGAAGAGGAAAGTATACAGTCCAAATTCACTCGAGTTACCAAAAAGTATCACAAGAACAGCTGATGCAATGTACCGCAGGCTCCTAAAAAGATCTCTCAATGAGATCACATACAAAGGAAGAAGGGACTGAAAATACTATAACAGAAACTGAACTTTGCCTGGAGAATGGAAGGCTGCCTGAATAGGTACGGAGCCTGCATCCAAGGAACACCAGATCCTGGGATGTGGCAGATATACTATTAGGATGAAGCTGAACCCCAGACGGTGTAGGAGACCCTTTGTGAAGTGCAAGTCATTCTGCAGAGCCTCCTCTGAAAAGGATGAATGAGAAGATTAACCAGATAAGGGGAATTTTGAATTCCTTGATGTCTTCAAAATAAAATAACAGGAGCTAGCACTTGTCAATATGCCTCGGGCAAAAGACCAAAGGCTGGTTTACTATCATCTCACCAATCACACACTGTGCGAGTTAACATTTCAAACCACCCAGATAACCAGAATTTTTTTTTAAAAAAAAACATCAACGGACACAAAAATCGAAAACAGAAGTGGAGAATGTGAAATTCTCCAGATAAACTAGAATCCTGTTACAATAAAAACTCAAAGTTCGCCACCACTTCCAAATACTCCACTCACCACTGTAAACCTCTCCACCAGCTGCAATGGCTAGAACTCCCAAACTACCTTGACTACCTCCAATTCATCACCACTCACAAGCTTATTTTCAAACCAACTACATGCCCAGCACTCACAAACTTCTAGCCGATTTACAGCATTTATAGCATTTACTGTCTGTTTTTTTCCTTGTCTCTGTAATAAAACAAAAAAAAAAATCTCTTGTTTTCCTGCCTTACTGAACTAGAGTAGTCCAGTTTCAGAGTTGCTGATCCCTGGGCTTTGTTTTTAGTTCCTGTTACTGATTCATTGCCTTATTAGGGAGGAGGGAAGTTTCTTTGCTTACCAGTGGGAGTGGGAAGCACTGAGCAGCCTTTCTGTCCGATTTGGTGAAGTTTCAGCCAGAAACTAGTAGTCCATTGGTTGTTAATTCCTAGCTCCTTTCAGCCCTGCTATAAAACACGCTTCCAGCTTGTACCAACTCAGCACAGATCCTCGTGGTGGCCTGCAGAGTGATCCAAGCAGCAGAGAGAAGAGTGACTTTCTACCAGATATAAGTATTTTTGTGGCTTTCCCACTGTTATTTAAGCTAGCAACTGCATTTCTGTTTTATTGCTACTTTAAGTGATTTCTGCATTTTACACTGTTTATTGCACTTTAAGTTACTAATTGTTGCAAATTGTTTCTGTAGGCTACACACTAAAGTGCTTAGCCGATTTACAGCAATTACTGTCTGTTTTTTCCTTGTCTCTGTAATAAAACAAAAATCTCTTGTTTTCCGCCTTACTGAACTAGAGTAGTCCAGTTTCAGAGTTGCTGATCCCTGGGCTTTGTTTTTAGTTCCTGTTACTGATCCATTGCCTTATTAGGAAGGAGGAAGTTTCTTTGCTTACCAGTGGGAGTGGGAAGCACTGAGGCGCCTTTTGTCTGATTTGGTGAAGTTTCAGCCAGAAACTAGTAGTCCATTGGTCGCTTTGGGCCAATTCCTAGCTCCCTTCAGCCCTATAAAGGAGTTACCACTGTTGCACACAAGAGCAGCGGCGTTAAACAAGGTTAAACTATTTGGGCCATCTAAATTCCACTCTTCCAATTTTCCTTAAAACTACCTTCCTCGAGCTGTACTGCTGATCTAACCAGCATATCCTATAACTGAAAAGTTCATCTCTACTTGATTCCCAAGTAGACTATTCTCTATCTGTAAAGCCTAGCACTTACTCCTACAGTACTTGCACCTTGATAAAGCACTCTTATTATAGATAGTACCCCACCAGCCTAAAACCCACTTCCCGGAGTCCTTTGAAAGTCTCTTTATCTACTACTTCTTAGTATGTCGAGGGATCAGTTGCTAGTGTCCTCTCCAGCTCAACTGGTGAACCTGGGAATATTGAGGCAATGTTACAACTGCCTCATGTACACAGACAATCCTCTCCTTCTCCCACAAAACACAAATACATGAGATGCAACTATACGGCCAAACTGGAGGCTGAGCTCTCTCAACATAGGACTGGCAAGACCAGACAGGAGGAGAAGGTAACCACACACAATACATACCCAGTCACACATGGTACCATCACAACTTCAAATCATACACATACTCACACAAAGACATACTCGGAGGCTCTGATCAAAATTTACCAAAACAGCAGAGGCCACCAAAGCAGACACCCAAACAACTACCACCTCACGACCCAACACATGCAACACATAGACCACACAGTCAGAGTGTCAAACAGTCACAGCCCTTAAGGCCAAACAAAATGCCAGACACACTTGTCATTGGTGATTCCATAGTCAGACACACTGACGTCCCGCTCACCAGACTGAGTAAAGAGAAGGTCACAGTAAGCTGCCTGTCAGGCGCTAGAATCCGCCACATAACGCAAGCACTCAGGTCTCTCAACAGCAGGTACAGCACGACTCAGTCATTGTCCACGCTGGTGTCAACGACCTGAGACGCACCTCCTTGGACTACATGAAAAGGGACATCGAGGAGCTCTCTGATTATGTAGCCCAGGCAGGTATGACCCTGACCTTGAGCAGTATCCTACCTTCACCTAGAATGATGCCACAATACAGTGATAAGATGATCAGCTTTAATAATTGGCTTAAATTCTGGTGTCATTCAAAGGGGATCCAATGTCTGTCTGCCTGGGATGACATGCTGGACAAGCCAAAGGGACGGCTTGCACCTGTCACCCTGGGCTTCCGGATATTGGCAAAGGCTCTTGCCACCCCCATAGTGCCTTTTTTAGGCAAGGCTCAAATTCTAAACCTACCACCCTAGAACACCAAAAAAAAAAAAAAACTAAGGGTAATGCTGCTCAACGCCAGAAGTCTCAATCTCAAGATGCACGTACTCGAGGCCCTTCTCAATATGGAGAACATCGATGTCTGTGCTGTGACAGAAACCTGGTTCAAGGCTCCTGAGAGCACCCCAGCACTAACAGGTTTCACCTCATATCATGCGTTCCGGCCCCAAAATCCGGACAACACCAAGAAAGGAGGGGGTGTCCATATTCATAAAGGACACCCACACCTCAAGGTTGGTGGCAACGCATGATGCATCGGAGACCATCCAGGTGCAATTAACCATAGGCAAGACTGCTCTGCAATTTGTAGCATGTTACAGGCCACCCTCTCAAACTCAGGAACCTCACATGGCCTTCCTGAAAACATTGGAGGATAAATGTATCTCCCATCATACTAGGTGACTAACTACCCTAATATAGACTGGGAACACTACTCAAGCCCGAACACTCTAACCCAAAGATTCCTGGAGTTCATAAACTCAAATGCCATGGAACAACTAGTCACCATCCCCACAAGAGGAGAAAACATACTTGATCTCATCATCACGAACATGGGATCAAAATGTTCAACACCGAAGTATACCCCTCACTGGTGAGATCAGATCATAAACTAATCTCGCTGGAGGTCCTCATCCGCCCCACCTGAAACAAAAAAGACCACAGTGAAAAACTTCTCAAAAGCCGATTTCACACTTCTAAAAACTAGTGTGGTCTCCTTTAAGGCCCCTGAGCCAGTGGTAAACATTACTCAAACCGCTGAATCACTTACAAATGCCTTCTACCAGCACCTACAGGACTGCATGGATCAGGCAATCCCAAACAAAACTAAGACTCTCTGTACCAAAGGCAAGCGTCCAGTCTGGTGGACCCCAGCCATAAACAAGCTCTACAACAAAAGGAGGAAGCTACTACAAGATAGAGCAAAATCCTTGAAAGGTAAGACACCTTTGATCATTATAAGTAAAAACTAAGAGCTCTCATAAAATCATCCAAGGCAAATTTTGAGAGAAAAATCGCCAAGGACTCTAAAGAGAATCATAAGGCCTTCTTTAGCTATGTTAGAAACCTAGGAGGAAACTCCCAGATATGCTCAGAATTAGTTCAAAATGATGTGAAAATTACTGAACCTACACACATTGCCAACATACTGGCTGACAGGTTCAGTGCAAACTTCTCCCCCAAAGGAGAGATATCTATTCCAGAGGATTGTAGCCCCCAAACATCTCCAACGCCCAGGTGAGAACTGCCCTCACTAAGGCAAAAACACAGCATCCATGGGACGGATGGTGTCCCCGGCTGTGTGCTTCATGAACTCAATGAGGAATTAAACCCACAGTTAGGACAGCTGTTTAATCTTAGCCTCACCTCAGGATACACTGTGGTCCCACTTCATAAGGCGGTGCCTCCACAGACCCTGGAAATTACCCCCCATTAGCTTGACAAGCCTTATCTGCAAAGCCATGGAGAGGATCATAATGGAACTCATAAATAAAGACATAGGGAACTTGCAGACTTTGGATCCAACTCAGTTTGGCTTTGTCAAAGGCAGATCCTGCCTCTTAAACTTGGTTGACTTTTCGAGACAGTCACCAAGGCCATTGATGAGGAAAGGCAGTCCATACAGCCTACCTCGACCTGGCAAAGGCCTCGACACAATACCCCACTCAGGTATCATCGAAAAACTCATCAGCTTGAATGTAAACCCATACATCACAAGATGGGTTGCAAACTGGCTAAGTGACAGAACCCACAGGGTCAGAGTTGCTGGAGCCATGTCAGACTCAAAGCCTGTCACAAGTGGTGTCCCACAGGGCTCAGTCCTGGGTCCACTCTTGTTCGGCATCTACTTTTCTGAAGTACAAGCAAACACAGGAGGGTTATGGCTGACAAAGTTTGCAGATGACTGCAAACTGGGCCATAGTCGAAAACACATCTGACACAGATATCCTCCAGAAGGGCCTCACAGAAATGGATAACTGGTGCCAGAGCCATGGCCTGAAGTTAAACGCCAAAAATGCATAGTCATACCCTTTGGGAAAAACAAGGCTACCCCTAGCTACCATATAGGTGGCAAACCACTGAGCACAGAAAAAGTCATCAGAGATCTGGGGACCCAGGTTGACAGTAGCCTTACGTTTGACACTCATGTTGCTAAAGTAGTTAGGAAAACCTTCTATATCACCCACCTGATCATGAAGGGATTCACATCTAGATCAAGGGAGGTCATCGTCCCCTGTACTCATCACTTATTAGACCTATGATTGAGTACAATGCCCGCTCGAATGTATCTGACCAGACACCTGCTGCAGCTTGAAAGGCCCCAAAAGTTCCTCACCAAAAGGATAAAGGGTCTCAAAATATGTCTTATGCTGCCCGACTGAAAGAACTCCAGCTCTATTCAGTCTCATACCGCTTGCTCAGAGGTGACCTGTGCCTGACATATAAGGCCATGTCAAACCCAGATTTGATGAATATGCTTCACCTCAAAAATCTAGATCCCTCAGAACCACAAGGCGGAGACTTAAACCTTGACACGGTTATAAATAGAACGTGCTGGAGGGACAGATTCATCACCCAGAGACTCCCTATGCTGTGGAACAAAATCCCGGTACATGTGAGGCAGAGCACCTCTCTGGTCTTGTTCAAGAGGAATCTTGACCAATGGATGGGAGATTGCAGATATACCCCAGGGATTACTTCAGCGTCACTGCTTGACAGAGGCACAGCAAAATGATAGGCATAGTTTTTATTCAAACTAAAGGGAGCCACATAACTATGGGCTAGGCTTATAAATGCCCTTGGGCAGATAGCCTAGTATGAACCTATGAACCTATGAACCTATTATACACCCCAAACAGAATCTACCCACCAAAATCTAATCTCTGTTTATAAACCAAACCGTCCTGCTGGCAAGCTTCTCCTATCCTTTTATGTGGCCAAAAAATGGAATTCTCTCCTTCCATCTCTAAGAATTTCTGAGAACTCTGAACACTTCCTAACCCAGCTGCACTCTTACCTCTCCCAAAAATGGAAATGCAATTACACTCCACCTACCTAACCTGCTTAATACATAAATACTTTAGAACACAGGTTTGTTCTTCCTTCCACACTATTAACTCTATGTACTGCCTTCATGCTAATGCTACCTCTATACCACTGAGGATTTAAACCTCTGTATTAATTTAACTTGTGCTAATATTCATGTATAAAGAACTCATCCATGCTAATGTTACTTCTATATCATTCTCAAACGATTTAAACCTCTGTATTAATTTCACCTTGTACTACTGTTCTCAACCACTAAACATGTAAATATGCTTTACATCCTTCTCCAAGCTGTTTAACTTTTGTTTAGTTTTTGCTATTTTGTATGTAAAATTTGTTTAGTTTGTTTCTGTTTCCACTATGTATTGTACTTCATATTATGGAGCTTGTACTACGTATTATTGGAGCTTTTCTCCCCGGGCCTCCAATGAAAACGGGCTTTGAGCCCAGTGGACCTCCCCGGTCATCAAACTGAAAATAAATAAATAAATTCAACAATTCAAACAAACATTCTCCACACTTCTGTAACTGCTACTACACAACACACAGTAAACAATGTTTTTGCAGGGGGGGCAAGCCCCCCTGCAACACCCACACCCCCTGCTACTTTATATATATATATATATATATATATATATATATATATATATATATATATATATATATGGCTATATAAACAAACTCAGAGAATGCACTACAGTGAGGGAAAGGGTACATTTCCTGATCCCCATTACAGTGCGATCCGCATTAAAATGCAGAAATTCACAACAGTAAATCGAATTGGGCATCCGGACTAACGTAAATGGAACAAAGTCCGATCACCCATTTGATAGTAAACCTCAAAGGATAATGCAGAAAACAAAGTGAAATGATGGCAGATAATCTTATGAATTTCCTGACGTCAGGCTAAATGAGGATATGTAGGTAGATATCCTTTAAATACAATGTCAAGAAATATGCTTGAGGAAGGATAATTGGGAATAGACTGAAGTGTTAACATTCTGACACCTGCAGTTTTGAGGAAAGTGTTGAGTAAGGAACCAGGAAGAACTCTGGTAGAAAAATTTCTTCCCAACTGATGAGGAGGAGCAAACTAGAATGCACCCTGAGCAGAGAGGTCCGAAAGAAGGGAAGATGACAAGAACCTAGTTTTATGGAGGTTAACCAAAACCTGGGTGATTAACATGTGTAATCCAAGACATACGTTAACCTTTTTCTTTTTTTGATTATGGGAAGGACCAGTTTTTCTGTTATGGATTCCCAGACAGGAAGAAACAGAGAAAGTTTTTGAGAAAAGGGAATGAAAGACTGGCCAAGAAGCTAGGGTGTGGGGCAGAGAAGGATATTCATAAAGAGGTTTGCTTGCCAGGAAAGGAAAATGTAGGTAACTTTAAACCCTACTTGAATTTTTCTTGTAATATTTTACTGGACGTTTTACCCTTTTGGATTTTTTTATGCTCTTTTCATGGAAAAATAGCTAGCTTTTGAGTGGTAGTTCATTTGAACTTTGGTACTTCAGACAGAAAATTTTGTTTGAAATCCTTCTGAAGAGGTTTGGCTTTTATGTACTAAGCAAGCCTGCCAGCCTTTTAATAAAATTCTTATAAATACATTTTAGTCATGATTCAGGACTGAAATGGGTCTACAGAACCGATAATCAATCATCCTTACCCAATTTCATTAGAGCTACCAACTATCACCATTTACCCAGAGGCAGGAATTCTGCCTCAAAGAAAGATTGACAACTTTTTTTTCATATTTCTATTGGGATACTTTCTGTCCATGGTGATTTTCCTATATTTTTATTTCTTATAGCCTCCCATATTTCAACCTCTATCTTATCCAAAGTCTCTGTCACGGTTTCTTATTTTTAGATTGATCTAATTACTCTAGTCTTTCATGTCAAAATATTTTGAGTGCCAGAAATCCCCCCCCACCCCAAGGGGAAAAAAACCTTCACTCCACCACCTCCAATATCCTCAAAAGAGCCTGGAATGCACATCCTTCTCCTTTAGAAATGACGACTCTCTGGTTCTAAGGGAGCTCACATTAGGTGGCCAAAAGGTGGAAAAGACTGAAGGGTGGTCTGTGTGAAAGATGTGTGTTTTTTTTTTTCATAGTCACAATGGCCTCCAAAAGGGTATTGCTAGAGGGGGCAAGGTGAAACAGATCAACAGTATGGGGGCTATAAATGCATCTCACCAGGATCCATCATCTGACTTGGAGGAAGAAGAAAAGTGGAGGTTGCAGCCAAGACATCATCATCTTTAGTGACTTTTCTCTACTGTTCTTTTGGCTCAAAAAGGTCAGATGCTGAGAAGCGGATGCCACTGTGGTGCATGCCAACTGAAACAACCTTTTGTTTTCTAAACAGGAGTCGAGGACCCTTAAGCAAATGCTTAATGTCTTAGGAGCAAAATCTTTACAGAGTTTACAACATACTGAACCCCTACACAGAACAGTGTGGTAGTTACAGTAAATGACTGTTTACCAAAATCTCATGTTCCCTTTATTTGAGACAGATAAAAGAAATAATTTAAAAAGGAAGGAAAAAAAATGTCCAAAGGGGTACTTACCTCCTTGAGCTTTGGAATCTATGACTGACAAATTGGCAAAACTGTGACACAGGTTTGGTTGGGGAATACAACTTGTGTTTTCTACGAAATGCAGATTGTTAAACTTGCCCTATCATATTTAAATAATAATAAAAATAAGGTTTAAAAATGTTTTTGATGCTGATGAATGTGGAAAGAAAGTTCTTAAGATATCACAGGTACATTCTCCTCTTATCCCAGCACTTCGGTGCATGCCCACAGAACACACACAAATCACAAAGGAAGGATTTTAAGTTTTGGCAGGCTGGCTCGATGGGACCTTTCACAGAGAAAGTCTCATATGCAAGGAATATAATGATGAGCAACCGAAGGAAACTGGCCCATATAAGCCAGTTCAACTATCTTCAAGTCTGGGGTGTCCGATTCCTCCAAGTGACATTCCACCCTTTCATCTTGGCAGGACCCTGAAAACTCAAGAATGTCCAAAGCTAAATTGCTTGGACTCAAGAAAGGACATGAAATCCTGAGCCAAATGGAAAAGCTGCTGGTAGACAGATGGGGATGAAGCTACTCTCAACCTAGGCAAGCACTGGTTTGGTCCGGGTTTCATGCCTCAGTAACTCAGGGCACACCATTTTGATCTCATTAGTTTGCAGAATGGCAACTAACACCCACATCTGGTCTCCAGAAATCTCCTTATAAACCAATTATCAAGGAGATTACACCTTCACCATTTGTAACTATGCTGAAAGTTTGGGCAATGGGACACTGGGCGAAACCTTGTAGACAGATGATGAATCAAGGTCTTTGGTCTGACAGAACATGCATGTTATCACAAGGCAGACAAAAAGAAATACATTTTGTTGAAATATCTATGAAGATCCCGTGGAACACAACAAAGATGCTAAATAGGTAGAAATAAAAGAAAGAATAAGAAGTTCAAATGTTAAAGATATGAAATAGGATGAAGTAACTGTCAAAGAGATTGAAACAAAGTTAAGAAAAGCTCCTAATTGGAAAACCCCAGGCCCAGATGCAGTACCTAACTTCTGGCTAAAAGTATTAACATCTTTACGTGAAGATTTAGCCAGGAGATTAACTATTTACATGCGCACCCCGAACAGATACCAACTAACAGGAAAAACAATGCTCCTACTTAAGAGTGAGCCTGTAAGCTATCCTAAAAATTATAGATCAACAACTTGCCTTCCAATGACGTATAAACTATACACTGGAATTGATGCAGACAGAGTTTATAGCCATTTAGAAGAAAACTAAATCATGGCAATAGAACAAAAGAGTAACAAAAGTCATATGGAACAAAGCAAAATTTGTTAAAGTCAAAATGGAGAACTGTAAAAAGGGAAAGAATCTAAGTATGGCATGGACAGATTACAATAAAGCATTTGACAATAACCCACATTCATGGATAAGAGAGTGCTTAAAAATGTATAAGATGCATCCTACACTGATCAATTACATTAAACTGACCATGAAACAGTGGCTAATCACTTTGCAGTTAAGCCATGATAAAGGACAAATTATTATTCCATGGATAAAAACTCAAAAGGGGGATATTCCAGGGTGACTGTCACCGCTGATCTTTTGTCTTGCCCTTAAACCCATTAAGCTGTCTACTTAACAGATTGGGTCATTGCTACAATTTGGTTCCCAGAAACCAACAACGTGTAAAGACTTATCTTCTTTTTGTGGAGGATTTAAACTGTACAGTTCATCAGATGAGAGACTGAAAGCACAACTGCAAGGGTCTATATCACATTGTCCAAGTTTTACAACTTCAAATGCTATATGGTCATACCCATATGTTCGAAGTTGTAAAACTTCGAAAACTTAAAAAAAAATAATAATAAATAAATTACCTGGCGGTTGTAAGCAGGGGGACAACCCCCCCACTCTTTAAATATATCAACTCCGAGATGGCACTATAATGCAGTACAGTATGGAAAGGTAAGATTTGCCTTTACTACACTGTAGTGCGATCTCTGAGTTGGTATATTTAAAGAGCGGGGGCAGAGTCCCCCAAGTGGAGGTGCAGGCGGGCTCGCCCCCCTGCTTACAACAGTCAGGCACTTTTTTTTTTTTTTTAATTTTAAGCTTTCGAAGTTTTACAACTCTGAGCATATGGGTTTGACCATATAACGTTCGAAGTTGTAAAACTTCGACGAGATACAGACCCCAACTGCAAGTGGTCAAAACTTTTAAACTTTCAGATGACATAAGAATGTCATTTGGTCTTGATAAATGTGCAAAATCAACCTATAAAGCAAGAAAGCTGCCACACCAAGAAAACATCAGGTTGGGACAGGAATGCGATATAAAAGAACTTTAGCAATAGGGGGTGTATAAATATTTTGGAACTGAAGGCTCAACAATAAAACAAGAACAAATGCAAATAAAACTTAGTAAGGAATATTTTAGAAAACCAAAATGAATACTGAAAACAGTGCTGACATCCAGGAATAAAGCCAAAGCTATAAACCAGTTTGCTCTTCCTGTCTTAACTTAACAGTTTTGGAGTGATTGAATGGCCCCAAAAGGTGCTGAACTGGTTGAACAGGAAAACAAGGATGACTTCATGCTCAAATGATTTATAAAAATCAGTGTATACAAAGACTTTATATTCCCCATTCTGAAGGAGGTATGGGGCCTCCTAGAAATTGATTACATGTATAGATCTGCAATCGTGGGACTGCATACATATCTGCTGACTTCACAAGACCCAAATGTAGGGAAAATTTTAAAAAATGAGGAGAATAAGTCTAAGATGACTTGCCTGCTTAGTTTTGCAGAAGAATATCAGTGTCGAGCAGGAATGAAAATCAAACTAGAAGTAGATAAATATCAGGTAGCAAATGAAATATGCCAATAAAAAAATAAAAACAACAATAAAATAATACAAGGTGAAGGATCAGATGAGAAGGCAAGAAATGTGGAAAAAGCATAAATATACTTGCAAGTATAGAAAACTTGTGGAACAACCTCATATTGATCAGGATCAAACACACGAATGGTTAAGGAGAGGTGAATTTAAACCAAAAGACGAAAGGTTAATATTGGTGGCCAAAGACAGCGGATTACGTACACATCGGTTTACAAAGTCCATTGAATATGTGGAAGAAACAGACAACTGTAGGTTTTGTTATACAGAATTGAAAACAGTCTCACATCTTGTTGCTGGCTGTGATATACTAATGGCAGAAGGACTGCATATTGAAAGGCATAATAATGTGGCAAGACTGTTATACTGTGGATTGTGCAAACATTATAATACTGAAGTAGATGAAAAAACTGGAAACATGAGAAGCAAAGCAGTACAGAAAATGAAGTTTATGTCGCATGGGATCACCCTATACCAAAAGTTCAAAAAACAGATGCAAGAAAACCAGATATAGTAGTCCATGAAACAGACAAAAGTACCACTGATCATTGAAATTGCTACACCCAGTGACTACAGTGTCTTATGTAGAGAGAGAGACAAAGTCATAAAATACAAAAATTTGCAGGCACAGACAAGGGAAATGAGGAATAAGGAAACCCAGACAGTTCCAATAGTAGTAAAAAAGTACAGTTGTGTACACTTACCATAAATGTAGATGTTCGAGTGTATTCACTGTTGCAGTCATTACATTTGTGGTAATCTGCAGGCAGGTTGCCTCAGTCAGCCTGATTAACAAAGTCTTGGGTCCTGCATCGGTTGCTGTCCTTCCATGACGTCAGGTCGTCAGGGGTATAAAACATGCATCCGATGCCATTACGTCAGTTTTTCTTGCCGCAGATGTCAGGTGGCCCCTAATGGGGAGCAAATAAAATTAAAAACACAAAAATATACCTCCAACCAAAAGCAAATACACCTAAAAGGCTTTTAAGCATAGTAAAAGAAAGAAGAGGCATAGCCAGAGACAAGTAGAGGTCTGGAGGGTGGGTAACCAGGACTGCAACAGTGAATACACTAGAACATCTACATTTATGGTAAGTGTACACAACTGTACTATGTTCTTCATGTTTCACTGTTACAGTCATTACATTTGGGTAGATTCCCAAAGCTATGGTTGGGAGGAGGAGTTTATACAGCATTAGGGTCAGCTATATGGCCCTGCAAGACAGCAGTGGCAAAACCAGCTCTGGATTTGGAGAAAATTGGTAAATGATAATGCTTGGTGAAAGTATGCACAAAACTCCAGGTAGCAGCTTCTAGAATATCCCTGGTAGGAACACCTCCGAGAAAAGCTGAAGAAGTAGATGCAGCCCTGGTTGAGTGAGGTCTGATCCCCTGGGGGATAAGTTTTCCATGGTGCTTATAGCAGAAATGAATGCAACTGCTTATCCATTTAGAAATGGTTTGTTTTGAAAAAGCCTTCCCCTCTGCCCCAGCTGCAAATGCTTACCAGCAATTGTTCAGATTTTCTTCGAGATTTAGTCCTGTCCAAGTAGAATCTAAGTTGTCTGTGCACATCCAAGGAATGCAGAATCTGTTCCCCTTTGTTCTGTGGACTGGGAAAGAAGGTTGGCAAATGAATGGACTGATTAAGAACCACATTGGAAACCACCTTGGGCATGAAGGATGGACTGGTCCCTCAGAGATACCTTGTCCACATGAAAGATGATGAAAGGCTCCACTGACATGAGGGTCTGTAATTCAGATATCTTTCTAGCTGAAGTGATTGCTAAAAGGAAGGCTGTTTTCCAAGAAAGAAATTTTAAGTCTGCAGTAGCAGCTGGCTCGAAAGGAGGTAGAGTGAGCTTCTCCAAAACAAAGTTAAGGTCCCAGGCAGGGGTAGGAGCTCTCCTGGGTGGTCTCAAGTTCTTTGCCCCTCTGAGATACTGCTTGAGCAGGGGATGAGAGAAGAGGGGTGGTTCTGTGTCATAGTGTGCTGAAATAGCTGAAGCATGAATTTTAATAGAGAAAAAGACAGGCCCCTGTGAAGCATTTCAGTTAAGTATAGCAAACTCTTGAGGTAAATTGGGCGCTGCTGTGCTCATCCCTAAAGATTGGTTCCAGGCACAGAATCTTGTCCATTTGTCAGCATAAGATTTTCTAGTACTAGGTCTTCTCGCCTCTAAGATGACATCCATCACAGGTTTGCAGAGGGATGATGAGGGTGAGTTTAAATGATTAGCCAGGCTGCAAGGTTCAATGTTAGAAGCTGAGGGTGCAGAATTTGGTTCTCCTGGTGAGACAGCAAGGAAGGGGTCTGAGGCAGGTGCCATGGAGATATCTGTGACACACTGCGCAGGAGGGGGTACCAGTGTTGGCGTGGCCAGTCTGGAGCAATCAAAATCATTCTTGGTTTGTCCTGTTTGACCTTTAGCAGAACTCTGGAGAGCAGAGGCAGAGGGGGAAAGGCGTATATTGACAGGTTTTTCCAGATGAAGGACAGAGCATCCACTTTCCAGGCTTCTTTGTGAGGAGTCCTTCTGCAAAACTTGTCCAACTGGTAGTTATGGAGGGAAGCAAATAGATCTATGTCTGGGCTCCCCCATTTGCTTGTCAACATGTTGAAAATCTGTGGTTCCAGTTTCCACTCATGTGGGTCCATGAGATTTCTGCTTAATCCGTCTGCCAGTGAGCTTGTAGGTGCACTTGGTAGCTCAAGGCTGTGTTCCACAATGCCATGGCTAGTCTGCATGGGGGGTAAGAAGATGTACCCCCCTGCTTGTTTATGTACCACATAACAGTGGTGTTGTCTGTCTTTACCATTAATTGTCCTGGATGAATGTAGTCCTTGAAGGCTGTCAGAGCATTCTGTATAGCTAACATTTCTTTTTGACTGATATGTAGGTGCATTTGATTTGGGTTCCATTTGCCCTGAATGCACTTACCTGCCAGGAGAGCCCCACATGTATAGTCTGATGCATCTGTAGTTAGGATTTGGGCGGCAGGGGGTAGTGTGAATGGCAGTCCCTTGTTTTGGTGGAAGGCCTCTGCCCACCATAGAAATTCCAGGCATAGGCAAGGTATGATAGGAATCATTGTTTCCAGGCTGTGACTGTGTTGACTCCATAAACGTTTTCATTACCACTGTAGTTTCCTCATATGCAGTCTTGCATATGGAATTAGAAGAATGCAGGAAGCCATGAACCCAAGGCTTGCAGTATTTGTCTTGCAGATAGCAGGGTTTTTATGGTCACTTGTTTGAAGTAAGTTACCAAATGAATTTGCTTCTCTGGCATGAGGAAAGCCATCTGGGCAGTTGTATTCAAGCTTGCACCCAGGAATGTAATCTGTTGTGATTTATTTTCGTTTATGGTGTACCCCAGACAAGTTAGAACCCTTTTTGCAAATGCCAGATGATTTAGATGTCCTGGTTTTCTGCCTGACTTAGACAATCATCCAGGTATGGCTGTATTTGAATATTTCTTTGCCTGCAAAATGCAATAACTGGAGCTAGGCACTTTGTGAATACCCTGGGCGCAGTAGACAAGCCAAAGGGCAGTGCAGAGAACTGATAACGCAAATAGCCAGCTTTGAAGCGTAGGTATCTTCTGCAAGATTCCCCGATTGGGATGTGCAGGTATGCTTCATTTAAATCTAGAGTTGCCAATTAGGCATTTTTGCCTAGCATAGGAAGTAACTGGTGAAGAGTCAGCATCTTGAATTCTGGAATGTCCAGAAAGGTGTTGAGGGTAAACAGGTCCAGAACTGGATGCCATGATTTGTCTTTTCTGGGTACCAGAAAGAGACTGGAATAGAAACCTTGTCCCTTTTCCTCTTCTGGTACTGGTTGAATAGCCCCAATGTTTAAGAGGGAAAGGACTTGTTTTTGAGCCTCTGCCCACTGATTTGGGGGCAGGTCTGGCCGCCCATTTGGGGTTGGCAACGTGTGGAAATGATATCTGTATCCCTGGGACACTATATTTAAAACCCATTTGTCCTGGGTTATAAGTTCCCAGTTCTTTGCATGAAGAGCAATCTTTCCCCCCCAAAGGGGCGGCTAAAAGGTAAGTGCTTGGTAATTTTAAAAGGACGTCATTGAGACATTTTACCATAGGGGGATGTCTTGTTATTTCCAGATTTGTAAGTGGAGGCCCCCCCACTGCTTAGTTCTGAGAGTACCCTGGGACTGAAACCTGATGCTTTTGGTGCATCTGGGTTTGGCTTGAGAGGATATGGAAGAAGATGGAAAAGACCAATTCTTAGTAGGCCAGTGCCTACTAAATCATGGAGGTTGCACTTGTAAGGAATCTTTAACAGTTTGCATAGATTTAGCTTTATCTTCCATCTTTTTTAGAACTTCTTCAGCCTTATTGCCAAACAGACGGTCCTGATTTAAAGGAGCATCTAACAATTTTGCTTTAACATGATCAGGCAAAGATTGCTCCTTAAGCCATGCATGCCTTCTAAGCACAGACTCAGTAACAGCAGCCCCGCAGGAGGCCTCTAAAGAATCAAAACCACACTGCAAAGTAAGTTTTCCAACTTGTTCAGCAGAATGCAATAAATCATGTAAATCTTTATTTTCCACACAGTCAGAAATCAACATAATTTTCTGTTTAAAAAATCCAATAATATGCTGTTGATATTTTAACATATAAAATTAGCAGTTTAAAGCTCTGATTGCCAAGGTTGCAGAACTATAAACCTTTACACCCCATCTATCCAGCACTTTGGAGTCTCTATCAGAAGGGGTAGGACTTTTAGCAGTAGAAGCCTTAATGCCCTTGGCACCTGAGAAATGGTTTCTGGATCTGCAACAAGATTTTTGAAAAGAAACTTGTGGGACTCAGGAACCCTGTAGTATCGGTCAGGTTTACTAGGAGCCGGAGGCAGGGAATCAGGGGCCAAACTGGATTCCGAGAACACATCATCAACAGTGTTTAGTACAGGAGGTATAGCCAAAGGCCTATGCTGAGGAAGAAGGAAATGCCTAAGCCTCTTTTCTGAATCAGAAAATTCCTGACTTTCCCAGTGGAAATGCTCCCGTAAAGTATGTAAAGTTTCCCCAAAAGAAAAATCCTCTAGAGGGGAAGCAGAGGGAATGGAATCCTCTGCATCAGTATCCTCATAAGTAGGCATGGACAAATACAGGTCATTAGAAGAGTCAGAAGAAACAGAATCCTGATGAGAAGATTCATACTCAAGCTCAGCCCTAGGCCTCTTAGGGGGGTGGGGGGGTTGACTACCCCTGATTAGAGTAGAGTAGTTAGATCTTCAGCCATTTTTGATCATTTGTTTTTTAGGCATAGGGGCCTGAACCTGTGGCCTGGGCGTCGGTTTTTTAGACATAGACCAAGATTTAGGCCTTAGTAATGAAGGCAGTGTCGATTTAATATGCAAGTCTGTAGGCCTGAATACATCCACAGAAGCCGGTGCCTGCACAGCTGCTCCAGACCCGTCCAAGGTAGAGACGAATATTCGCAGGTTCCATAGGTGAAGCATCTCGCGGCATACCGGACTCTGAATGGGTTTCAGTAGAGGCCTGCGAATCAGAAGTAGCGGGTATCAGGTGCTGCGAAAGCGCCTCACTGACTACCGGCAAACTGGCTACTGGCTTAGGAAAAGCGTTGTCAGCAGTTTTGGAACTTGGTGGCCTGCCTCTGTGTTTATCTTTGCATTTTTTCAGAATCCCAGTAGTCGGATGGCTAACCTATGACATTTCGGGATAATTAAAACGAGAACCGAAACATTTAGAGGCAAAAATGTGCCGACGACAGATGCACTGATTAAATAAAGCACAAAACCAACAGCAAGGTAAGCCGTGGTCAGGGCTTAGGCAAGGAATACAGTACGAATGAAAATCTTTACGAGATATTTGCTGGTAAGGAGCAAGAAAAAGTTACCCCAACGGGGTACTTAGCTTTAAGTTGAAGACTTCAGTTCTGAAACTCGAAAACAAAAATTTCAGTTGTTGGCCGACCGGCACTTGCGAACTGCTTCTGCTTCAGGCACTGCACGGCAAGAAAGACTGATGTAATGGTGCCGGATGCATGTTTTATACCCCTGACGACTTGACATCATGGAAAAAGGGACAGCAACCGACGTAGGACCAAAGGACTTTGATAATCAGGCCGAATGAGGGCAACCTGCCAGCAGATTACCCCAAATGTAATGCCTGCAACAGTGTAACACGAAGAACATCAACAGGGTCTTATAAAAAGAATTTACAATTGTACTTGGATATTACCGATACATGTAACGAAAGGCAGTAGTAGTCACTTCTGGGCACATTGTGGGTGCTGTAAAAAGCACTCCTGGCTAACATCAAAGACTGGAAAAAAACTAATTTCATGAACTTTAATCATACTTGGACTTGGGAATGGGGTCCATGCTCAGCATGGTATTGGAAACTCAAAAGACAGAGAGATTAAGACAAAAGGCATACAGACAGAGCGAGAGAGAGAGAGAGAAAAATCAACAGCATCCAGGCAGTTATCAGTCTCCCATTTCTCGACATGACAACTATCAAAATTACTGCATACAGGAGGTACGTTCCCTCAAGGTCCTGGCCACCCACAGCATTACAGAGCCAGAGACATTCCCTCTGCTGATTCACAAATTCCAGGAAAGATTTAGCTCTTCAAAAGTCTGATTTCAGGATAAGGTCAGCACAACATGCATAGGTATCGACTTAATTTTCAAAAAGAGCATGGGTGTTAAGTCTTTATGAGAATATAGTTTCCTGTACTTACTGCAATTATTAACTTTAATAAAGACCTTTGAATCAGAACACTATCAAGCATGAAAAAAAAAACACAACAAGAATACGAAAATTGTAGTATGAAATAAATACTTTTCTTTAATCTGGAAACAGGCCAACTGGTGGACTCGGAAAACCATTCAACTATATTTATTTATTTAGTTGACATTTGTTGATTGGGAAAGTCCGACTAAGCCATTGCACCCTTTTTCAGCAGAGGCCTGGGGAGAAGAGCTCCACAGTACAAATTATACAAATAAAAAAAAATACCAGTACAAATTATGCAAATAAAAAAATTAACCAGAGTAAAGTAAAATATATTAAACACAATAAAAAGTATATACAAAAAAGGTTAAGCAGATGACCAATTGCAGTACATGTAAGACATCTCAGCAAATGAGGCATTTCAAATAAGTAGCAAGTACTGAGAAGGCAGGTAAGAACAAAGTGGCAAAAAATGCAGAATTGTTATTGGTGGTACAAAATGAGAATCACAGTGGTTAGACAAGTTACAGTGTGAGGGGAAAGACTGAAGGGTAGAAGAAAAAGGAAATTAGTGTCAGATTACTGGGGGCAGGAATTTGGAGGGGTGAGGACAGCAGTAGTTGGTTATCATTGTAATACACTGGAAGTTAGACTAGATAGCATAACTGTGGGAAAGGAAGTAGGAATGAAAGTGAGGGAGATTAAAGGAGGAAAAACATCTCCAGGCACTGTACAGCTTAATTTCTGAGAGTTGTCTTGAATTCATGAGCATGGGTAATATTTCTGAGAGCCATGGGAAGCTTCTTCCATGAAAAAACAGAAAGTTAGCTGTAGAGGTTTTGTCCAAATGATTTTTTAGGTTTATGAATCTGTAACAGACACTGGTCTGAGCTTCTGAGATAGTGGTGGGTTATAGAAGGAGACGAGACAGGATATGCCAAAGCAGGAGGAGGGCTTGTTTAGGGTAGTCTGGATGAGAAGTTAAGTAAACAAGAGTTGGTTAGAAAACTCTAACCAGTTAAGTGTATGGAGAGCAAGACAGTGGTGTGATTTTGATGCCAGGTTAGCTGCAAATCTGGCAACTTTGTTGTATGTGGTTTTGAGTTTAGATGAGAGAAAGGACCAAGTATGGATATGAGAGCTGTAGAAGAGGTTAGGGAGAAAATAAGCCTGGGTAAGCGATATTCTGGAGTTACAGTTATTCTATACTAAACAGCTACAAAAAATATACAAAGATGGTGACAGCTAAGACCCACCTTACATCACAAATATCTTTATGCAGCAGACAGGCATTACAATTCTGGAAGTTAGGCTGACCTCTGGGCTGTCAGCAGGATATACCAAAGAAAAGGACCATGAGAATGAGAAATACAATCAACATACTAATTAGCAACACTAAATACCATACAAAGCAGACTTACTTGCACTCCTTGCACATGCTGTTCCTGTTCAAAGTCCAATGACTTATGCAATGTATCGGTATATCTGCACAATATTCAGTACTTGAAATAAGATACTACAAGTACCAGATTCTTCTCAGAATTTTCCAATGAGTATTTTTCAGCAAACAACAAGGAAAGAGTGAGGCAGCACAAGCAATCATTAGGGTAACAAAACTACCAAGACACCTGGCCACAGCAAAGTTCCTCGCACAGCTCTGAAGGCAGCTGCTCAAACTTTAATCTTAAAGATTTCAAAAAAGGAACATCACGCTTATGACTTACCTCTGAAAGTGATGACTATACTGCTGTGTTGGAATTCCAAGAAGTCGCGTGTAAATTCCAGTGACTGCCTTTAGATTTAACTGTTCAGTTTCCCAATTGATGTACATTTCCCAGACTCTATCGGAACGGAAATCTGTACCTGCAGCTAGCACTCCATGTTCAAATGCACTGAAACAAAAAAATATACACATTATACACACAGAAAAAATGTGGTAATGATCTAAACCTAAATTGTCTAAAACTTAAACATGTTTACTGCTTACACACTCAAAAATCCCCTTTTCTGCACGTTTACTGTTTTAACAATAAAAGACAACCAGGAGGCGTAAAGCAGAAAAAATTGCACATTTTCAATAAAACAAGCTACATATGAGTGAGGCATTCGATTCTGATAAATATGCAATGAGTTACTGCATCAGCCGATCTTCAAGAAGGTCCTCTGAGATATGCAACCATTTTGTACATTTGTTTACCATCCAACTCCTGCACATCTGTTCCACTCAGTGGCTGTACTGTAACTTAACTTTCTCATAGTGTTAGTCAAGTACTAAGTATCAGTCCACACTTCTCAGTTCTGACCTTCACACAAGCAATACAAGCTTTTATTTTCTAAACAGCTGTGGTTCCTTAGGTGACTTCTTACCATCTTAGGAGCAAAAACTGACAGATTTTACATCATGTTCCACGTAATAAAAGGAAAAAGAAAATAAATTAGTCAGACTTCCAAGAAGACAGCCATGTGCAAAGAAGGGACGGTTAAAAATAAGGGGAAGACAAGGAGTGCAGCAAACACTCACAAAATAAGCGATCTCTTAAAGGCAAACTAATAGGAGCACTCACTCAACTACTAAATTTAATTTGCTGGGGTGGAGTAAGTGCATAATGACAGAAGAATCTAAAAAGTCAGTTCTATGGCATTTAAATGTATGATCTTTTATGTATATGTGAATGCGTATGTACATATACATGAAATTAGTATTAAAAATATCAATTAGGCATTACATCGACATGGTTAATTTAAAAACAGTAAAGCTGAATTTCACAATGCTGACAAATTTCTGCACATTCTCTGCGGTTAATTCTCAAACATGGAATAAAAAAAAGGTGTTTCTGCAAGGAGAGGCAAGACCCTTTGCTCCCCCCACATAGGAGGTCGAGGCTTCCACACCCCCTGGTAATTTTATACACTGACTGAGAGACTGCATATTCCCCTTCTCCAGAAGTACCTTTTCTCGCACAACTGTCAACCATCTGCATTGTGAACCAAAATGAGCGGACAACACAGACATCAATCATAGACATACTATCCAAGTTTAAAATAAAGAAGAAAAAAAAAAACTATTTATGCAGGGATACAAGCCTATAGCAACTCTGGGTGGCACAAAAGTGACAGAAGGGCAAATTCCAAGTTTAGAATATTCTGAGTTTCAGATTCTTTGCACAAGCAGCAGCTTTTAGGTATTGTGACTTTAGATCAAATGAATATAACCAACTAATATACATATAAACACACAGATATATATTAACACACACAGATATATATGGATATATATTCTGACACAGACATATATAGATATATATCCACACATATCTATATATAAAAAACACACATACACATTATATATTAATATATATATATTAATATATATATATATATATATATATATATATCCACACATATATACACACACGCACATACATATATATATATATATATATATATATACATATATATATATATATCACATACACACAGATATATATATATATATATATATATATATATATATATATGTATACACATATATATATATATATATATATATATATATATATATATATATATATATATATATATATATATACAAATCGTACTGCTACTACCAGGAAAATGAGACTTATACTTTGTGGTGAGGCCTGGGTGGCCTGTCTGGAGCAAAGAAAACGCTGACACGGAAAGTAGATTTAAGCGCTTTCGTTAGCTGCTTTTATTGAGCAATATGAACTTCTTCAGAAATCTACTTTTCAAAGTTTTACTTGCAGTATTTATAGCACAGTTAAAAAGAGGAGGATACATTCTAATCATGCAGCCATGTAAAGGAGGAGATATGTATGTGATCTGTGGGGGTTGGTAACCCTTGTGTGAATTTTATCTGAGCCATTTAAGAAGGCTTTTGATATTTAAATTTCCATTTAGGCCAGGGGGGATGTCTGCCCTGAGTTCTACCTGCCATTTTAGTTCTTGTACTTCCAGGAAGGTGTTGGAAGTTTGTGTGAATGTGTGTACTTGTTCTAACACTAGGAATTTGATGGCTGGGGGTTTGCTGCAGGTGAGGGTATGCCTGGCTAGTGCATTGGAGCCATCATTCTTCCTGATTGCTTGCACATGTTCTTTAATTCTGTCACTGAGCTTTCTAGAGGTCATGCCGACATAGAAGCTTGGGCAGTGGTGACAGTTGGCTAAGTACACTACGTTGCTGCTGTTGCAGTCGTAGTGATGTCTGAAAGAGTATGGGGTACTCCTTTGTGGGAGTTGGCACGAGGGGGTGGTGCGGATGTGTTTACAGCATACACACTGTCCGCAGGGGTGGGTGCCAACTAGGCTAGGTGGGCCTGTTTTGTCTGGGTCTGTTGGTTGCCTCTCAAACAGTGTTTTAAGAGAGTTGGTTCTCTTGTAGCAAAATATAGGTGCCTCCCCTAGGGTCTTGTATAGTTCTGTGTTGCTGGTGATGATGCCCCAGTACTTAGAGATGGTTTCTCTAATGGTGGTGCTGTCACTACTGATGGGGAAACGCGGCTGAGGTGTCGTTTCTTCCTTCACTGGTTCAGAGAAACCATAGGTGAGGATGGGCTTGTGCCGGGTGAGTCTATTCTCTGTGACCTCTGTGGCAGCTTTGCTGATGAGCTGAGGGGGGTAATTTTTGTCAGTGAATAGTTGGGTCAGTAACTTGCATTGGAGTGTGAACTCCTGATCGTTGCTGACGGCTGAGCCGGACAAACTGGCCCTTGATGATGTTCCTTTTCATGAAGCCTGGGTGCTGGCTTCTGTAGTCAAGGAGGTTGTTTCTGTGGGTGGGTTTCCTGTAGAGAGTGGACGAGAACCTGTTCTCTTTAGTGTCCAGGGATAGTGTCACGTCTAGAAAGTTCACTTTGCTTCCTATGTCTGAGATGGTGAAGGACAGGAACTTTATGCTGTCTCTGATCTCTGTTAGAAACTTATCCAGTTCTTCTTGTGAGCCCTTCCACAAGAACACCATATCATCAATATAGTGTTTGTAGAGCTCAACTTGTTCAAAGCCTGTGAGTTTTGTCAGGGAGTCTGTTTCCCATGAGCTTAATACCAGGTTTGCATAGGAGGGGGCCATTTTGGCTCCCATGGCTACGCCTCTTAGTTGCTGGTAAATTTGGTCGAAGAAGTTGTTGTTTAGTACTATCTTGAGCAGGCTGATGAGTGTGTCTGCTTTGGTGGGGTTGTAGTTTCTGTGTGTGGTCAGGTATCTTCTGACCATTTCTGTGCCTTCTGCATGTGGGATGCTCGGGTAGAGAGCTTCTATGTCCAGTGTGACAAGGGTCAGACTGGTTACATCATTTAGGGCCTGGTACTGATGGATTTCTTGCAGGAATGACCATGAGTCTTTTAGGTAGAATACTGAACTTTGGACTATGGGGTTGAAATAATAGTCCAATAGTTCTGATATGTATTCTGTCTTTGTCCTCTTTGAGGACACTATGTGTCTCAGGGGGGGGGTCTGCTTGGTTTTTGTGGATCTTTGGGATCCCAAACAGTATGGTTGGGGAGTCCACTGCCATGAATTCAAATTCTATGTCAGAGATTTTGTTGTCTGCTAACATCTTGGCTAGTTGGTTGTCTATGGTTCTGAACTTATTTAAAACCATAGGCTTAGTGACTGGGCGGTAGCAGGTGCTGTCTGATAGGATCTCTAGCATTTTGTTGTTATAACTGGATTTATCCAAAATGACCACCCCTGCCCCTTTGTTTGCTTTTTTGATGACAACCTCTTAGTTGTTTTTGAGGGAGGTGAGGGCTATTGCTTCGTCCTTGCTAAGGTTGTAGTACCTATGCTTGGGCTTCTGGTCTAGTAGATCCCTTATTTCGTTTTCGCACACTTTGGAAAATGTGCTAAGGCTGGGGTTGGGTTCCAGATGCTCTTCCTTTTCAGTGTCTTAGGCCCTACCCAACTGTCTTCACTATCTAGTGTTTCCTGGCTGCCTGTGGGGTCCTCAGGTGC